>NC_136823.1:13765289-14288416 GCF_951394365.1 Tetrao urogallus | reverse complement strand
GGCTCTTGAAACATCACGTAGTAATATGAAGATGTGTGTCATCTTCTTTAGAGTGCTGGCTGCAGCTTTGGGTTCCCCCTAGTCTTGGCACAGTCAGAAGATCCTTTAGTCACAGTGTGAAAGCTTTACAAACAATGTATCGTAACTACTTCTACTTGCATGCACATTATGGCAGCATGATTGACATCAGATTGCTCTTTGATCTGCAGTGTCCAAATGCAGTGCTTGGGCATAAGTGAGCAGCAAGACTGAGCATGAAATACCCAAGTGGAATGAGATTTGCTACTGCTGCTGGCCTCAGAGTATGTCCACTCACTTTTATAAGCAAAACCATTATATTTATACTTTATTGAGATTCCTTTCCCCCCGTAGAAAGGAAACTTTTCCTTCCTGTCCTTACAAGAAGTGTTGGAAAGCAGTCATTTAGTGGTGAGAGCCGAAGGAAAAAAACTATGGATGATCTCAGTGTTAGAATTAGAGCTCCTTTTCAGTTGCTATCCCTAATGATGTAAACCCATGGTAATTAGAACTGCAATCAGCTATTCAGTAGAGGCTTGAACTCTTTTGAACAAGCCACTCACTTCTGTTTGCCCTTTAGGGCAGCAGTGAAGAACAAGCTGAAAGTCAAGCCACTTGAGCATCTAGCTGCCAGAATATTTCAGACTGCCTTAGCAGCTGCTGAAGTAGAGAAAAGTGAGTCCAGAGTGCTTTTAGGACAAAATCACAACCTGGGAATCGGATGACCGTTACCACAGAGCCCGTGTGCCTGTGCCAAAGCTCCTGGAAAGGGAAGAAAAGTTTAGGGTTTCCAGCAGTGATTTCAGTTCTCAGTGCAGAGGGAGCAGAGCATTATACTGGGCTCTTTGTCCCATGCTCAGATCCATAGAAACCCGCATGAAAATCCATCCCACTGAGCTGGGAGCTGCCATCTTCCTTATGATAGGATTTCCTCCTGTATCTACCCCATAGGCCTCCATCTTCTTTGCCCACCAGAAGCAGGAGCAAATGTAATTCCTCTCTGCCACTTGGTGTGCTCCACTGCCCTCAGCATTTCTGAAATTTCCATTTCCTGTCTTTGCTTTTTTCCTTACCTCACCCTCCTGTGTCAGCCACCAGTGATGCTGCCAGGACCTTCTGCTCAGGTGTCTCCTGTTGGTTGAGTCCCTCAGCAATTTGTCATTCAGTGTCTGTTATTTCAGTGTGGTGGTGGTGCTGTAAAATACCAGCTATTGTAAGTGCAAGTAGCACCACCAGAAATAGCTGCTGGGGGTGTAGTTCTGATAACTCATAGGTGCCCTATTTATTTAGTAAATTATTTTTTTTTAAATGAGAATCACAGTATGTTTAAAGAAATATATATTCAAGTGTAATCTCAAGCTTTGTGTTTCATTTCCTTTGTAATTCCAAGGCTACTACTTTGTCATTCCTGATTTATGCACTTCCCCCTTCAATTAGGAACCTCATTTGGCACTTAAAGATCCGCCTTTGATTGTTTCCTGTTGTTTAATTTGTTACAATTTTTTTAAAGAGTTTTCCCTGGGAAGAAGGAAATCAAACGAGTAAAGCTTTTAAGTTGGTCTACAAAAAGCATAAAAATGAGATGAAATACGTTTTAAATGTTTTGCAGCGTTGTCTTTCTGTTTTCAGACTGCAGACAGCCCTAGCAGATTGCATGTGCCCTCTCAGGTTTCATAAAGTCTGCACATCTCTTTTTCCATGCCACCAAGTCAGGTCTTTACTGACTTCTCTCTGCTGAGTGGATTTATATTCTAACAAAGCCAAAATAGCTGATGAGACTTTAAAATAAGTTTGAAGCAAGTCTTGATGCCACATTTACTATTCTCTTACAGCTTTATTCTGATTAGGGGTAGTCTTTTGAGGAGCAGATACTGAAATCACGTCAAGACAGGAAAAGATGAAATAAACAAAATGTTACATGCTCTTATATTTTTAAAAAAGATGCTTGAAGTTCATACCCATTATTAGAATTGCATGTATGCGTGTATTGCAATCCACTGTGCAAGTTAATTTTCTACTAAACAGCTCTGGAGCAGTAGATATGCCTTTTTGGGGCAATGCTGTGTGTTGTTGTGCAGCACAATACAATGATCACTGGTAATTGGTTTTGTAAAGCAAGCTAGCAGGAACTTGTTTTTCTTTGTGATAAAAATAAGCCAAACGTAACATTTAAAATCAGGTCGGTCTTATAAATAATGTAATATTTGGGGATTATGCAGTGTTTTTCTCCTTCAAAGTGCTTTACAGGTGTTAATCTTTGTGACGTTAGCTGTTTGTTTTTGATGATCTGAATTTGCAAAGCTTGGGATAACCATGTTTACCAGAAACATGAAGGATGGAATTTGGGTGCTGCTGATAACAAGGCAAGGCTCCCATTAGACTGCAGGAGGCAGTAGGGTTTCACCAAGGCTTTGAATGCCTACAAACGCCTGTAAGGCACTGAGGGTAATTGTTAGCAGCTTGCTGAGGCACCTAATAGTTTGATGTGCATGACTAATATTCATATAAATACTGCATTTGCAGGAACAAATTAATTACTCTTACCAGGCCATGCTGAAATTTCTCAGTGCAAGGCACCCCGTTGAAAAAGGAAGAGACAGATTCAGGTGTCAACCTCCAGAAGAAAGAGCACTTCATTTAGAGCCTCAAAATTAGGACAGATTTAAATTGGATATAAGGAAAAAGTGTTTTAGGATAAGGATGGGTGAGGCACTGGGACAGGCTGCCCAGAGAGGTGGTGGGTGCCCCATCCCTGCAGACATCAAGGTCAGGCTGGATGGGCTCTGAGCACCTGATGGAGCTCTGGGTGTCCCTGTGCATTGCAGAGACGATGGACCAGATAGCATTTAAGGGTCCCTTCCAACTCCAATGATTCTAGCATTCTATTCTGTCTATTTATTTCAAGCCTCTGGTGTTCATATTCAATTGCCTTTTCTCTACCCTAAAGGTTAAGAAGCATCAAACAGCGCAGATTTTCATAGGAGCACCTGACTCCAAAGCTCAACAGCTTTATAACATCGCAATTCTGATAATAAAGGAAAATTGGCATTGTTGGCATGTGAACATTTTAATTGCAGGCAGAATTTCCGTCTCTCACTGATGTGATGCATGCAAAGTGCTGACAATGATCTGCTCACCATTTGAGGCACAAATGTTTTCGCCTCAGCTGCCCCTCATTAACTCTGTTTGCACTGATTCTCTTCTAGAAATGAGTAAGCAAATGGAGAGATGCCTGTGAAATCTGCTTTTCGGGTCAGCATTCGTTTTACATCAACTGCCCCGCATTTTCGTGGCAGTGTGGCCCCAGCTCATGTCCCGCAGATACGTGTGTCATCGAGCTCCAGTCTCTGGGAAGGGGGGAACAGGATGGAACAGTTGCTGATTCATTGCTTGGCATTTCGTTACACACTTTGCGTGAATTTTAAGGGCTGAGAGAATTTCCCAAACTTTGCAGATATTTCCCAAAGCGTGCCTCGAGGTCAGGAGGAAACCTGCGCTTTGATAATGAAGGAGATGAGCAATTAACATATTTGGAATCACGCCATAATTTCACTTCCGCGTAACGCCGCATGCTGACAACGCCATAGCAGCGCTGTGCGCGTTAAATGCTTGGCTGCCTTTCTGTGGCAGGGAATCTGCTTCACAATCAGTAAGAAAACCAAAGCAATTGCTGAACACTGGAAGAAAGAAATGCCCAACTATCTTCCTATCGGGATGTTTTATTGCATGAGCCACCTTATCTTTCCAAAAGCAGGATGTTCTGAGATGCGGACGAAACTGGAGGCTGCTTAGCAAATGAAAAATGAGAGTGCTGAAATTCTTCCTATACTGTTTTGTGCTCCCTAGCTTGAGGTTTTGAAAGTTGCTGTGGTTTTTTATGCTTTTCTTGTATGTGTGTGTGTGTTGTTTTTTTTTCTCTCTTATGTTTGATTTGTTTTTGTTATTAAACACAGAAGTGGTAGAAGTGGAGCAACCCAAACCCACATGGTGTTGTTTTGAATCAAACGTGATGTGATATAACACAAGGTGGCACAGCAGAACCTAATACCAGGCACTAGATAAGGCAGATTTAACTCGAGATGTGCCTCCCACATCTTTGCTGAGATTTGCACAGCAAATGGAGCAGACTTGGAGCTGTGCAGCTCAGAGGGGTTTATTCCACTCAGTCTTCCTCCTACCCTTACACCCTCCAGTGTGGCATTTTGGTGTGCGTTTGTCTAAAAGAAGTGGGTTTTTATCAGCCACACTGCAGATGGGTGCAGTGGCTGCTGCCCTGATTTGGCACTATAATAACGGGTCATAACAGAATTAAGGAATCCAAGGAAGGTCTTTGTTTATCGCTGTAATTAAACACATTAGAAACAATAGCAGGTGGGCAAAAGTGAAGAAGAAGGATGGTTTTATAATGCACTAGTAGATGGTTTTGTTCTGAGACAGATTGTTTTTAAATGTATGTCCTCATGTCTTCATGTCTCTAATCCTATTCTAAATCTATTTATTTATTTATTTTGCACTCTCCATCAGGATTTGCTGTTTCTTCATTCTGTGTTTCTTTTTCCTTGGTCTGGTGTTCTCCTCTTTTTGATGGTGCTGATAGCTAAGAGTGTTAAAACAGTGCCTTTTGTGCCAACAAACCTGCAGTGTACCTCAAGCTGTACATGGGGAGCCAGCAGGGCAGGTAATGCAGGTGGGTTGGGTCAAGAAGGCTGAATTTTGGATGACGGTGCAGCTGGGGATGGTAGTCCCATGACCAGGAAGGTCATGTTGATAGGGATGTGGCAGGTGGAAGTTTTGACTCCATCCTGATCCTCAAAGCTGAGTTCCTGAGATGCACAGTTACATACTTGGAATTACAGTGAGCTGCTGATTGGTTTTCCTAGAAAACCCTACTCTAAATTGATAAAGTTATGTTTTTTGAAAACACGTGCAGATCCCTTTCGTAAAGATCTTCTGTCTCAGTGTGTGATGTGTGCCTGTGCACGCCCCAGGGCTGAATCTGGCTAAGCATTCTGTAAATATTAGCATATTGTTATGGGATGCTACTTATTAATATCAACAGCAAACTAATGCCAGGAGGGCCTTATTTGCGTGCATCCCCTTTGTGCAGGACAATCTCCAAATACGAAATAATAGAATCAACCATAAACCTAGCAGTTTTGACCAGGATAAATACAGATAAATACAGATGTGACAGCAGCAAAGTATGATTTTTCCTCTAGTGGCCTGCTCTATGCTGTGCATGGAGGGACCCCTGAGATAGCCCATCAGGTGCCACCTCCCCTGGGGACCTGCACGGCTGTGCCATGGGACAGCCAGCTGAGGAGGTGGAGTTTGGGAGCAAGCCTCTCCAAGCCAGAAATGGAACCCCTGTTTTGTTTCACTTAACCTCAGAGAAATAATAAATTCTTTGAGCGAAGAATCATGGTGTGCTCCAGAAGTAAAGCATGCAACTCATGGGTTTGGGTGCTGCTGAGAAAGGGTAGGTGTCTTCATGCATAGCCACGTATTTATGTTTATGTACATGAAAATGCATTAGAAATATACCTCATACAGGCGTTCGCATGCATACACACATATATGTGCAAAGGACGTAAGGTGTTGTAATTGCTTTCCAATTCTGATATTCACCTTCTCAGATTCCTGAGGTTTAAGAAATCTGATGTATATGTATTTGTTTAAATAATAACCAAAATTTTCATTCAAACAAACGGCTCCAACAGCTTGAGCTTGAGGAAAAGCTCTTCTTTTAATGAACTTCATAAATAAAGTCATAACAACGATTGATGTGGTTCCAACCATTAGCTAGGTGGATGAGGGTCACGCTAGTTCTCAATTGCTTTATTATCTTACTGCCTTGGATTTGCCATATGTTTCTTACAACATAGTTAAATTTATATATTTGTAGTAATTAAATAGCATTTTATTGGCCTATATCTTCTTTATGGCTTCTAGGATCACTTCTGGTTTGAGATGCTGAAATATGACTGAATTTGGGATTGTGAGGAATTGTTTGGCATCCTGACTGAGAATGAGTAATTGGGGTTGACACAATTAAGTATCTTTAAAGCACCTAGAACTGAAACTCTTGATGATAATGTACTGTGTTTCATTATGTTTTTTGCCAGTGCCAGTGGGTTAAGAAAGCTTGAGATGGACTCTTGAAAACACCACTCTATTAGCATTAGCATATAACCTTAGCATGAGAATGAGAAACGTGGCAATTTTCACATTATTTGGTAGCTACCAATCTTGATTTATGGCAGGGCTACATTCCTCCCATGTGCATTATTCTCTCAGTTGAAATTGCATTGCAGAGCTAAGTTTTGCTTGTGCAGTGACACTCCTGCAGATGAAGGTGATGGGCAGGGACAAGGAAGGTCTTTTCTTTCTGGTCGTTCTTTTTTTGGTGGTGCTCCTTGTGACTGTGTGCAGACTTGTGTCTCCTGCTGCCAGTTACTCTGGTGTGCTCTTCAGTCTGGAAAAGATCGACTTCCATCTATTTTTTGTCAGATAATATTTGTCCTTTGTTAAAAATTCCTCGCCGGTGGGTTATACAGAACCGAGAGGATTGCTTTGTCACCACCAGCCCCCCCTTCGTTGCCCCCCCGCAGCACTAATGGCCATTAGAGTTAATTATTTAGAGTTCCTTGTTTTTCTTGTAGGAAAATGCAATCGATGTGCAGTGCCAGTTGTGTGGCTGTGTACTCTCTGGCTCCAGTACTTCACCCCTCATCTTTCAGAGTGTCTCCTTTCCTTGATACAGCCTTTGGCTTTTATTCAGTGCAGTGTAAGCAGTACCATTTAGAAAACTTGTGTTGGTTTTCTTTCTCAGGCAGAAACATTTTCTCTGTAATTGTTAACCTTCATGACATGGTCTGAAATGTTCAGTTCCTTGTGTTTTGATTCTTCTCCCACTAATTTTCAGCTCTTGTGCATTCTGGGCTTCACACATAATTGCGAAACCAAACAAGTGACCTTTATGCCTGGGCTCACCAATGACTCTTTTGTTGTTGCACGCAGATGGACCACAGAGTGCCCTGAGTGGAAATGTTAAGTGATCATTGGAAGTGAAGATCTCATCTCAGTTATTGGTTTCCTCTGCATACAAAAGCACCCCAAAACAAAAAAAAATGTTTCGCAGTAGCAGTTGACATTGTAAGCAGTAAATATGTCTTCCATCTGGATGGGCTCTTAGCAATTTCAGGCACTTTTGTCCTGTGGTGGATTGTGCAAACTGGCATTGAACTGTTTCAATTTCAGCTGAAACCTTGCTGTAATATATTTATATGTACATATATATATATGTTTGTGTTGGAGGGAGAGCTATTCTTGCCGTCTGACCTTCATGTGACCAAGGCATTCAGAGGGGAGGACTGGATGTCTTTCTTCAGACTCTGCCTTTGATCTTTTTGATCCACAGTCCCTATCACGTGTGGCTGTGGGACGAGGTGTGATGCGTCTGGTGTCCATCTGGGAAATATTTGAGTTCCCGTGGCCTTCTGAGAACTGTCAGCCAAATCCAGCCCAGGTTATGGTGCAGATTTGTAGTTAGACAGCGTATTCTGTATACGTTCAGTGGAACAGAATTTCCCCTGTATTGTGGTCTTCCTGTGTTATTTTGGTTGCATGAAGTCAAAGGGTTGGAGAAAATATTCCTGTAAAAATCGAGGCCTGCCACGTGTAACAGGCAGCAATATGTGGGGCGATTTCCAGTTTTGTCCTTGGGTTTTAACGTGATCCCCTCACAGGTCGGGCTGGGGTACCTACAGCTTCCCTGCATCAAAAGTTTTGCTGCAGGAGAAGAACTGCTCCTAATGGGCATTAAGAGTGCTGAAGTCATGATGCAGAACTTGCGTAAGGATTTGCATTTTCTCCCTGTATTACAAAACAAAGTTGAGCAGATGGATGCAGCCAGCTGTACATAGAGCTTTAGGGAGTGCTGGGGAAAAAAGAGAGAGGTTTTTGTTAAGATAAATGTAATAATCTCTGTGATAATTAGTTTAATTTAGATCCTTGCCTCTGACTCATTTTTGACTAACCTTGTATGAAGCCTTTCTTCCCTTACTGATGAGCCTGTGAGGTTTTTTTGTGCTTGCGGATTGCTCACTGATCACTGGTATTTTTCATTAAGCAGTTGCTTTATTACATTGTTATTTAGAGGAGAGTAATTTGTGTTTTCTAATTAATTTAATTCCACTCACATTTTGTAAGTAGCTACAATGAGCCCATTCATGGGGGTTTAGGTCATATTGACATTGTTTACCAGATGTGCCAGTTTGTTTTAAAACACAGTTAACTCTATGATGACAAGAGCCTCTTCCGTGGCTCTACCTTCCATCTTCTATCATCTGCACCTCCAAAAACCCCCCAAGATTAGGAGCTGCATTTCAGGTGATAGACGTCTTTATGGCTTAAATCCCAGAACTGCATTACAAACAGTGTTGATATCAACTCTTACTGCTCCGTTATCTGATTTGAGGAGCAGCAGCAAAGCCTTGTGGCTTCTCTTAGGCACAAGGGATGGGAATGTTATCACTGTGACCACCAGAAAACTAGGAAATGCGAAAGAGAAGCAAAGTGGGTGTCTGCATGTGGCCCATTTACCTCCTGAAAGCTTTCAGGAGAGAATGGGGAGGATGGGCAAGCCAGGCATTGCGTGGCATGAGCAGTGCCTGATGCATTAACCATGATGGGACGTGGTTAATGTAGTAGAATGAGAAATGTAATTCATATTTGACACCATCCTGAATTCAGAGCTGTGGGCACTTATTTCTGCCATAAACTTTTTGGAAAAGCTTGATGGTTTCTTGCTAGTGGCACACCCAGGAATTAGAACCTATGCAAGCTTTGTGTTCCTTGCTGTTAAATACCGCATCCCTTCCATCATCTAAGCATGAAAACTACACATTATGTCTATCACTGGCTCATTTGGCCTGCTGTGTCAAGAGCTGGGGGTTTGGAATCAGTCCCTAATTAGGTGAATAAATAACTAAAACACAGGGAAATGCACAGGCAGGTTATTCCCCTGACATGGGAAGCTTGTCCCATGAAAAACTGGCAGCGTTTGTGAACATGCTTTGCAGTCACATATTTTGGTAAAAAATCATTTACTGCTTGTTTTGCAGTGACACTGTGAGATTCATCGGCCTCCAAAGTACCCAGTGCACAATGGCCTTGTGTGCATTTTCTGTCATTTTTCAACCGCTTCCCATCTCTTTGGCACTGGGACAGCTGAAATTAATGACAAACTCTGAAGGAAAGGTTTGCTCAGTAGTTCATACTTAGTAAATTTTAACATCTAGTGGTTGTGCTGTAACGCAGTAAATTTTGGTACAATTTGAACCGACAGCCCAGCTGCATCTCAGCTTTATTTTTTGCAATGAGCATTTAAATTGCTGTAGTACTTCTTCAGGCTCATGTTGGTCAGCCAAGGGTGCACGCATGCATGGAGATCTGTTCTACCTATTGATTTAATAGGAAAGAGCATCTCTTGGAAGGGGAGAGTAAACGTGTGTGCATGCATGTGGAAGGAGGGAGAGGGAGAATTTCTATCTCTGTTCTTATGTGTATGATAAATGATGCCTGTTAAAAATTAGGGCTTTACTTTTTAAAGCCCGTTACGCAAGCACAATCACTGTCAGCAGAAATTAAGCTGCAGCCTTAGTTGTTTAGTTCAGGCAGTTTTGATGTTTTGCTGCCCCTCGATCAATCACTGCCTGGAGGGGTATTTGCTTCTGCCTGGAAATGCATCAGTGTGATGTACGGAGTGCAGATATTCCTCAAAAATGGCAAGTGTTTCATTTGGAATACTCAGTTTTCATTGCTGTCTGTGAGCAGGTAGCAAAGTGAGCTCTCTTTTTCATTTTTAATTCTGGAACTTCCCAGTTCAGAACTAGCATTTCCCTAATTACCTTAAAATGAGCTTCTTTCAAGACACATTTGTAATTCGCTTGCATCACTTATTTTATTCTCCATGCAGAAGTTAGATGAGGGCATGGTTCTTAGCACAGACAAAATGCTTGAAGTAGTAAACATAATGCAGCATAAACGCCACATAAATCACATCCTAAAGACAAAAGCAGATTTCAAACGTTTGAATTGCTGAGCACTTAGTGTGGAGGGTAATCTGTGTTTTGGTTTATGGTTGTTTTCTGGAGTGCCGTGCAGAGCAAAGCAGGGTTTCCCCTCCTTTCCAGCAGCACAGGAGAGGGGGAGGATTTGCAGCCCACTCAGGGGGCAGCTTGTCCTGTGCTGTAGGCAAACTGCCCCGAGAAATGTCTGCTTTGCTGGGAACGGAGCCATGCAGAAGTAGTTGGTAGAAATCCCACTTGAGTTCTCCCTTGGCTCGCACTTGTCACAGGCTGCTCCAAAATGCAAAACTCTCCTTGAAAAAACCTTCTCCCTTTGCATGGATGTGACCTGTGCGAGCCCCCCCCCCAGCATCCTCCTGAGGTTAGGACTCGCAGTGCTGCTTTCAAGCTCTGAAATCGCAGCTGGCAGATAAAACCTGTGCCTTCAAACATTTATACTCGGGATGGGCAGGAAGGAAACGTGTTTTCTCCACAGCATTCACGCTTTTAGGGATAAAAGCTCACTCCTCTGCATGCTTTTGTTTCGCCTCGCCTCCCGGCTCAATGCACATTTCCCTTATTGAAGAAAAAAAAAAAAAAGGGAAAAAATCTATTTCCAGCAAAATACTTTTTAAAAAACCAACCTGTTCCCCCTGCAATGCTGTGATTGGCCCGGTGCAATTGACAAACGGATCGCGTCAAAAGGAAACATCCTCAGCTTAATTGGGAGCGCAGGCTGCCGGCAGCCGGGGGAGCGCCTGGGACTGTGCTGGGGCTGTGGGTTCCTCTCCAGCCTCCCGGCGGCTGCGGCACAAGTCAGCATCGCTAATGCGGAGCGAGCTCTCCCCCCGCGCCCCCGCCGCCGCGCTCGCTCCCCCTCTCCTCGGGCTTTGATTCGATATGAACAGACTGGTAACTCCGACGCGAGAGCGAAAGCTGACATAACTCTGCAGATGGCTGCGTTCGGATGAAACACCTAGGCGGGTTTTGTGGTGGTGTTTTTTTTTTTGGTCTGTACAACAAGGTAACGGTTAGACGCTAATGTTTGTTTTTCCCTTGTTGCCATTTTTCAGGACTGCCGGTCCCAAAGAAGAGCCCAAAGTCGGTAAGCACTCCTCACTGCTATGTGTGTCTGTCCGTGTGGGTGGAGGAGGGATGAGTTGGGCTGCTTTTCTTTGTGGGTTTTGATTATTTTAAGTTGTTGTTCTCTTGCAGCCGTGGTTACCTTGCACGGCTCATACTGCATGGGAAGATAGGAGAGGAATGCAACTCAATTTGCAAATAAAGCCTCAGGTTTGCAGATCCCCTTTCCTGGCTGATGAGCCTCTCCTGTTTAACTTACCATAAAAAAAAAAAAAAAAAAAAAAAAAAAAAAAAAAAAAAAAAAGAAAGAAAGAAAGAAAAAAAAAAAGGCTATTGTTTCCTTTTGGAAAACTGAGAAGCTCCACCTTCGTGCCAGATAGCAGTTTCTGTCGGGTGTTTGTATGCACCAACCTTTCCCATTAACTCCCCGAGTTTTTCTGGATGCCCTCAGCTGGATTACCGGCAGAATGTAGCAGTGTGCGCTGTGTCGGGAGAGACAAAGCCCCAGCAGAGTGTGTGTGCAGCTTCGTGTGAATAGAGCCTGAATGTTTGCTCTGCAGGCGTTTTCCTACTGAGCAGGATTGTGCTGCAGGTGTGAGTTTCCTTACTAAAAAGTAGAAAGAAAAAAAAAAAAGGGTGTTTTCTTATCCCTTTCTTATCCCTTCTGATCTTATTTCCATGTAAAGCTGTTAGCTGGGTGACATGTTAGCTAATAGTATGCAAGCTGTGATCTAAAGTGTCATTAAAGCTCTGAGCATGATATTGTGGAAGATATTAATATGCTATTTAAATGCAACAGAAAGAAATCTCTTATTTTAAAGGAAATGAAATACTTGAGCTTGAAAGTTTTGAATTTTCTGATGATGGGTAAAAACGGGCTTTTCTCTCCCAGTAGCTTTTGGGGAAGCAGAGTGCAGGAGAGGTTTTTGCTGTGCTGTAAGATGGTGCCAAACTTCACCCACACACCTTGATGGGCACCAAACCCTGTATCCGGCACCAAAGAAATAGGAGGACGTTCATTTCATAGAATCATAGAATATCCTGAGCTGGAAGGGGCCAGGAGGATCAGAGTCCATCCCTAGAGCCGGGCGCTGGCCGTAGTGCTGCAACTCGAGCAAGAGCTTCGCTAAGGGGCTGAGCGGGAGGCTCCTGCTTACAATACGAATTCTCTGTTCTTCCCCAAAGAAAGCCCTGCAATAATTAATGTGATTCTGATGGCTTAGGGCAGCGCTGATTACAGTCACGTGAGGGCAGGCCTATACTGCTGTCAGCTTGCATTAAATGTGGGGAGGCAGAGTGCGGGGTGCGCTCCCTCGCAGGGCTCAGGCATGTCAGACCCTGGGCATTCGCTTCTATGTCATATGCAGGGATTAATTCAGCCTTTGGTAAAACAGAAGCCAGCGTGTAGAATACGTCCATGTCTGGCACGTTTCTGCTCCTGCCCGTACATTTTCCCCCTGTCAGAGCAGGAATTGCCGCACTCAGTTCCAAGTCTGGCTGCTGTGCCAGCTGAGCCCTGGGTTCTGCCCACATTTTTTCGGAGACAGAGTAAACCCTGAGTCCAAGCAGCAGCTGAACCCTTGTAATCCTGCCTGGGGAACAAAGAGGCTGCAGGTCTACACCTGTCTGCAGGCGGTAGTAGATTGCCTCCTCCTGTCTGCTTGGAGGAGCTGGTCAGCCCTAGGGAGCAGCCCCTTGTGCACTTCTCCTCACCTACTGCCTTGCTTTAAGCTCCCTCCAGTAAATTCTACTATAGCCCCAGGTGATACTGTGGCCTTGGAAGCACAGGATGCACAAGAAGCAGATCCTCCCATTCTTGCTGCCTGCGTTACCAGATCATTTGCATTGACAATTAGCAGCAACGATATGCACCGCTGCACCACTGTGCAGCTGCATTGCACATTTTTGTTCCCATCCTATCCCATCCAATCCCATCACAGTACTCCCTGCTGGGATGGGTTTGGCACGAGCTCTCTGTCCTCTGCTCCTCCCGGCTTAGTGCTAAGTCTGCTCTCATTATTCCCCCACCCTCTCCCAAAGTCCCGACACACTCCCAACTCACTGCTAGCAGCTGTCTCTTTTTCCACCAACCACTATTTTTAGCTGCCGGCCCCATTCCCATATTCCCCCAGGGCTGACTTCAGGCTTTGGGTACATCCCGGCATGGAGGAGGTGTCTTTGTTCATGCCGGAGCTGTGGCAAGGTCTGGGAATTGTTTTCTACCTTGAGCTGAGTTTTCCTGGGCTGTATTTTTCAGCCTGTGCATCTTTTGATGAGCGTGGCTGTGTTTCTTAGCTTCTGAGAGAGGTTTTTAATGTTGGTGAAAGAGCCGAATGATTTGTATTTTTTTTAATCTTCAGTGCCAGCTCTTCAGAACTTGAAGTTGCAGCCCAACAAGGGACTGGGCACTTCATGTCCTTCCTCCCACCTATGCTGCGCCCAAGGCTGTATCCGCAGCAGCTCCCTGTGCTGCTGCTTTGTGTTCAGTTCCCATTGATTCTTCTTTAAATGCAAATAGACAGTGTTTTTGTATTGACTGCCTGTGGGTATACATTTTCAGTGAACAAGTTCCCTTTGTGTAGCAATTTCCCCTGCAATTATCCTACTATAACGTGGATGAAAACAAACTTTTCTGTTCTTTCCCTTTTTTTTTTTTTTTTCGGTTGCTTGCATCAAAATACTCCACCAGGGGGCAAAGATTCTCATTCCCAACTCTGCTTGCTGTCACTACCGCCAGCACCAGCTTTCCCAAACAGCACAAAACTCCCCAGCTCGATCGTTAGAAGACGACATCACTGCATGAAGAGAAAGTGCCATGTTCTTCCCGACATCTTGCTTTTCTTTTGCGTCTAAATAAGCACATTGTCAGCATAGCTGAGTGGTGAGCTGAAATGCAGTTCCTATGCACAACCTGTCCCTCACAAGAGACATGCCACGTGTTTTGGCTGGATAGGCAGTACTTGGGGCTCTGCTTGATGCTTTTGGAGGAGAAACTTGCTCACAGCATACATGTGTATGATGCTTCCCAATGCATTGAAACCCCTTTTTTTTTTTTTTTCCTACATGAGCAAACCTCAGCAGGTCTCCCTTCTTGCAGTTTTAAGCCTGGGACCCAGGTGCCACAACCTGAGGTGTTCAGTTGTGCTGCAGGTTTCTCTACTCAACACATCCCCACCTGCAGCCACCTCTATATTTTCTATGTCTTACCCAACTTACATTTTGTAGGATCAGCGCTGCAAACTTTCAGCATAGCCAAAGGGAAGCTGACAGCACACGCATCCCTAAATTTCATTCTCAGACCTGGGGCTTGCCATAGAGCATGAGAGCTCCAGCCTTCCATTTTTTCAGTCCTGGCTCTTATACAAAAGCAAAGTAATTGGTTTTTCCCAGCACCTTTATTTCAGTGTGCAGTCTGCCTAAGTGGACCCGAGGTTGTCATTCTGGTCTTCATTTCCAGCCAGTTTTAGTCAAGAAAAAAATTTTTTGCAAGCTATTTATTCTTCTCTATAGCTCTAGAGAAGACCATGGACTCCACAAAGTCAGGCATGGGTGCTCTTGCTGCCTTGGGCAGTTCAGTGCCCCTTTTCTTGTCTTCTTCAGATCCCAAACTGTGACATTTCAGCCTTTCTAAAGATGTTATTGTTGGGAAAAACAACAGACCCTCTGAAGAAGTTTTCCCCTGATTCTTGCAAAATGTGTATTTGCAGTTGCAACCCTAGTTTAATTGGAGGTGGTTTTGCTTGAGATGTGCTGACACTTCCATGTGCAACCCAAATAGAAAACAGGATTCATAGTTTGTTCAATATTTAGGCCTTCGATATCATAAAGTGAGAGTGCTCTTGCAAGTTTCAGCTTTGTTTCTCTTTAAATCAGAAAGTTTTCAGAGTTCTCAGGATTTCCCCAGTGGTTGAATGAATCTTCCCATCTTAGTCCCCATATTCCAGGTTCTGTGAACCAGCAATTTCCAGGGAAATTGGCCTGAAGTTTCACAGGATGCTTTTAGTTAGTGTAGATGTTTGGTCAAACAAACAAAACAATCCAGATGGCTGGATTGAGAGTTGTAATGTGGGTTGGGTTTTTTCTTTTGTTTGTTTGTTTTTGTGTTCCCTTTTTTAAAAATTACAAAGGAGTGACTATCTGCAGCATAGACTTTTAAACTGCTGCATTCAAAGACTGAAGGGCTGCATGTGAATTAGCTTCTTTTACCACTTAAAAAGCTAAAAATGTTTGAAATTGGTTCAGATATTTGTATTTGAAAGTCTGTGGATGAGTAATCACAGCAGGCATGCTTTGTTCAAAATTACTTTAAAGGACAAAGGCATTTTCACATTCTAGTCAATCGAGATAACATTTAAAAAAGTGCTGGTGGTGGAACAGCAATGTGAATGTGAGGCCACAATGTCAAAACCATTTGGGCTGCTGGAGCTTTTTTTTTTTTTTTTTTTTTCCCAAAAAATATGTGCAGTTTGAAAACCAGAAAAATTATTGTTAAGACTCAGAGAAGGGCATGCTGGTATGGTGATATGATATGCTGGTATGGTTTCTCCTCAGTAATCAGTTTACCCCCACTGTGGTGGAGCATTGGCCACCTGAGGTTTTGCATAGGGAGCAAAGGAAGGAGTCTTCACACCCATGTGCACTCAACCCCCCATCCTGCTCTGCTCTGCTCCCTGTCCCATCTGGGTTTGCTTTGGCAGCGTCTCTCAAAGCTGAGACTTCTGTTGCAGTGTTTTCAGTCACTAGGAGGTTTTATTTTTTCTGGTTGACTCCTTTTGACCAGGAAATCGTGGGTGCTCTAAGAACAACACTCTTAGTTCCCTGTGCTGGAGCAGGTGGGAGGTGGGACTCAGCCTTGGTGCCAAGGTCATCTCCATTGAAAAGCCTTTGGGGAGCTTTTTATGGGAGAGGACTTCCCTGCATACTGAGTAGTACAAATCATAGAATCATTAAGGTTGGAAAAGACCACTGAAGTCACCTAGTCCAACCACCAGCACATCACCACCATGCCCGCTGAACTGTATGTCTTTCTCTGTAATGCAAATGTGATCTGTGCTTCATTTGAGCACACTGTTGCAAAATTTAAGAATTATTTACCCTGCTTAGCTAAATATTGAGCAGACAGAGCTCTTGAGGTACTGCTTTTCAATAAGCTTCAATGAATAGGGGCACGTATTTTCTCAATTAAAACAAAGAAATCAAACCGAAAGTAGATGTTTTCATGTTTGTGAAGGTCTGCTGTAATCTTCTGGATGCTCTGGGAAGCAGACACAAAATTGGCACTGTGCTGTTAACCCATTTGCAGCATGGGGGCTGCTAGGGAGGTGTTTCTCATAGTAAGGATTGTGCCTGGATCTGTTGCAGGAAGCTGCTCAAGTTCTCACAGTGAAATTTGGTTGTATTTCTGTTTACTTGCAGGCTCAAGTCAGACTTTAATGTGATCCAAGTAGAAGGTGGTTGAGTTTTTCTGACTTACGTAGGAAGACATAAGTGCACTGAAACTTGTAGCCTAGAATGAGATTGAGGTTTGGTTCATGTGCAAGATGGAGAACTGCATGTTTTTTTAATGATAAATGACTTTGTTTTGCATATCTCTTTCTGTCAGTCTATCAAAATGTGTCACTGGGGAATTTAATTGTACCCAGCATTAACCGGTGGCAGCAAAACTGTGATTTATATATTTACTTACATGCACGCAGAAAGCCTGATCAAAGAAAGGAGAAAAATTGATGGAAAACACCCACTCAAAGACCAATAACCGTCTGTTCTCTCTCTCTCTCCGCTCGCTTTCTTCCTTACAGCAACCACTTGAAAGGAAAGACAGCCAAAACAGTTCTCAGCACAGCGTCTCCAGCCACCGCAGCGGGCACACCGCGTCCCCGGCTCACAGCACACAGGTGCTGCCCGAGTATCCTGCCGCCGAGCCGCCGGCTGCCGACCAACCCGACGCTTCTGGGCAGAAAAAGCCAGATCCGTTCAAAATCTGGGCCCAGTCCAGGAGCATGTATGAAAGCCGACGTGAGTATGAAACAGGTGTGGTTGCTAAGGCTACGGCTACGGCAGCTGCGCTCTCTATATTTTCTTTGCAAAGAGCTGCGTCTTTTAGATCTGTATTGCAAATAGAAGGCTTCGGGGTGTTAATCTGTCTGCCAGCAATGCCTGCCTGCTGGAGGGGTGTTTTCATTTCTGGTGAGGAATGAACTTCGATCATCTCCAGAGAGAGGTGCTTAGACCAAACCTTAATACCAAGCATCCTATTAAAATGAAAGACTGCTTTTTTTATTTTCCCTTTTTTTTTCTTTTTCTTGCTTGTAAATTAAGCTGAAGGAAAATTTCCAAGCTTATTAGCCAGATCTTGAAATCTTTTTTGAGGTTGTCTCATTGACTGATATGCAAAGAAATTTCAGTGAGGAAGGGAAGTATTTAGTTTGCTGAAATACATATCAGATGCTTTCCAGTCTCACTCTAGGGAGGAGAAAATCCAGCTAAGCTATTTTACTTTGACCAAAGCAGACGCTGTTAACAATGCAGATATCAAATGCATATTGTAAGTGGCTTTTATGGCAATTAATAATCTGCATACTTGGCTAATAGTTCAGAAGGACTTTGACTCTTCTCCAAGGCTATAAATATGGTTTCAATCAGTTTCTTCTCTGCAAACAAAATAAACGTTATGGCTTTGCTTTAATTGCACTGCTGAAGATGATCAAATCTGCAACAAATTCTTAAAGAAAGAGTTAAAAGAGTTTTAGGTTCATTTCCAAGGGCATTAGTTTCTGTAGTTACTGTAAAGACAGATTCAAAATCTTGATACCGTAAAAAAAAGTTTACTTTGATTCTGCTAACTGGAAATTGGTAGAAATGATCTGAAATGAACGCTACCCCAGAATGAAAAATGGTAGAACTGCTGGTTTTTTGGGTGTTTTTTTTTTTTTCTTGGACTAAATGAATCACTTGTAGATCTTATGTCCTGGAAACATTAAACGGTGAGTCATGATTTCTTGGCTGAAGGTGCATCTCTTCATACTGAGTATCTCAGCCGTGCAGTTTGTAGGTGTCTTAGCTTCTGTGCTTTGCTTGCTTTCCCTCTCCAGGGATTAGGTGCACTCCTGACTGCGAAGCCTCTTGGGCTGGCTGTGCTGGTCTACAGAGAAGTGCTGGGACTGAACTTGTATGCATGTCTCAATGAAATGTTGAAAATGGGCAGAAAGAACAGGGATAGGGCTTTCAGCCCCACAGAGCAGTGGGCAGAGCCCCTCTTAGCCCTGCCTAGATGGCTGAGGCCATCTCATGGCACCAGCATCACTCTTGCTCACCTTGCATTCCCATAGGCACTCTACAGGCATTGCCTCTGAACCCCTGCAGCTACTTCGCTAATTTCTAATTAACAGTTTAACTCTTACTAATTAGACATTAGTATAAGCTTAGCAGCATTAACTCCTGTCTGTCTTTCCTGATAAAATCCCGAGGCTGAGGCAGAGAAATCCTGAAAGGCACATTCAAGCTGTTACCTTCAGTGTCCTCCTGCAGCACCACGTGCTAAATTTCTGCCAGTATCTCACAGAGGTTTTGTCCTTGTTTGTGAGCAGAACCCTTCCAGATTCTGTTCCTCATCTCTTGACCTGCTGGTTTCCCACACCCATCTGTCCCTCTCTGCTTCAACCTTTTGCTGTGCTGGATCTGGTCTGCCCCTGCAGCTTCCCTCTTGCATCTTTCCATGGCCAACATCTCCATGTAGTGAGGTCAGTCCTCCTCTTTTGCTTCAGTTCATATCTCCTGCCTCTCTTCCAGATGAGACCTACTTGTTTGGACATCCATACTTTGCTACCAGAATTTTGTCCTGTTGCTATTTCCTTACCAGGAAAGCATACTGGGAGATTTATTGGTTTCATACATCCATTTCTTCTTTATGAGAATGTCAGAAGTGCAATGATATCGTATCTCCTTGCACATGCCACTGGAACTTCTGAGAGCTAATGAGTTTTAGCCTCTAAGCTGAAGTGGAACCTGTTCCCTGGGGATTAGCCTGTGCTCTCACCTTGTCCTGATGCTGCTCCAAATGGGAGGTGTAGGAAACCAGTAAGGCAATAGCCTACGTGAACAAGGCTGATAGATGCACTGCATTTATTCTTGTAGTCTGATCCCAAAGTATGACTGATGTTTCATTTATTGATCAGGGGGCAAATCTTTCTCCAGCCCCCAGCAAGCCCTTACCTTTCACCCCACTCCTCAGTCTCCTCAGTGGAGGTTGTGGTTCACAGCTGAAACCCTACATCTCCTCATTCTGAGGAGCTTGGGGTGAACCACCGTGTTTTTTTCCCTGTATCCGATCTGCATGAAAAGTGGACAAATATTGGCAGTTCTGTGAAAAAAGTGAATTATCTCATGGAGACTCTCTTCCCAGCAAGCGCTTGTAGGGAGCACCACAGCTGTTTCTGGGAGAAACCATTCCCTGGGCCTCCAGCTTCACTGTCTCCTCCACCTTTGTGGTTCCTTGTGTTTTCACCCAGCTGCAGTTTGGTTCAAACCCAGTTCCTCCTTTGCCTTCTGGGGGGCAGTCATAGTTCTTTGCTTGAGGACCCATTCCCGTTGGCTCTAAGGCTGAGGTTGACATCTCTTGTCCCTTAATGTCACCTGATTTGGGTGATAGGTGTGAATTTCTGAATTTTTCTGATAAAGAGCATCTGTTGAATAGCAGGAGGATGCCACCATTGTGCCAGTGCTGGGATTGGCTGATGCATCCTTTGTCTGGGGCTTTGGATGAGTCTCGGTTGGCTCTCCTTGCTGACTAATGTAGGGCTTGCTGCCTGTTGATTCACTGCCTTGCATTTTCAACAAGCCTGAAAGGAATAATACAGTGGTCTTTCAAGAGGCTGTTTTGAATCCCCAACAAGTGTACTGAAAAACAGAAACAATCCTGTGTTGAAATACATGATGAAGATAGAGAAGAGAGAATTTCAGAGCATTAGATCATCATACTCAGTGTTTTATTTAGTCCCATTGGAGTCTAAAGAGAACATAGTGCAGGCTTTTGAGTGCAGTTTACATAAAAAGATGAATTCATTAGCCACAACTCAGCCAGAATTTTTTTTTCCATCTAAAAATAATAATATAAAGAGGCTTAATTCAACACATGAATACATTTTCTCCAGGATGTTTCTAAAAAGTTCTGGATCTCTAATAACCACCTACTGTCTTTTTGACTGGGAGTGCATCTCTCTGTTATTAATGTTAATGGTGTGGACATGGGAAGCACACAGGCAACCATTTAATTTTTCAGCATTGGTAAAGCGCGTTCTCCATTTCTCGGACTTCTTTTTGAATCACTGTTTAATAGAAGAGAGCTGTATTTGACTTATCTGGCTTTTCTCACTGAAGATGCTGGCAGATCAGAATTTGGTTGAAAAGTGCTGAATAACCCATAGTTTTGTAAAACTGTGTATTTTTCAATTTTCCCGATGCATCTTAATATCAGGAAGCATTCAGATTCTGTGGAGGAGAGCTGCAGATACTGCCTAGGGAAAAAAAAAAAAAGATAAAAGGAAGAAGACAAATAGAAAAATTAAGCTAGAATTAATAGTGAGAAGCTAAGTGATGGCTCCACAACTGTGCCCGGGCTCTGGCTGAACAGCAGCAAAATTGAACTGTAACCTTAAGGTCCTTCGCACGCTGTTCCCCTAAGTGGGGGGATCAGCCCTCCAAAGTGCTCAGGGCTCAGGCTGCTGTCCAACAAAGCTTAATTTTAAGCTGTAAACCGAATGGGTCTTGGATGCTTTAAGGCTAAGACTGAGCTCAAATGCTCTGCTGCAGTATGGCCCTGAGTTGCAATGCTTGCAGGATTAAGGCTTTCAAGAATAGCCAGCCTTGTGGTGAGAGAATTTGAAAACAGGTCTTTCAGTGGTGGGAACAAATGCAATCTCTGCTGGTGCAAAGTTTCAGCTGCCTGAGCTCCTCTCGATGGGTGACTCGCTGCTGCCCATGGGAGCCGTGCTCGTGAATCAGAGGGAAGGATGAGCCCTGACAGCTTAAAACGTGGAGCAGTTCCAAGACCCAGGAATGATATGCGTGAAGAGCACTCAGTGAGACAAACAGTAATTGAATAGTTTACGAGAGAGCTGCAGTTCCGAAATCTTGTACTGCTTTATTGAAAATATATTTTTATAATATGCTTTTTATTTTTCAACGTATTATTAAACTTCCTCAAAGATTAACACAATCTGTTGTCAAATTTTTCTCATGTGGCCTGATTGCTTTGCAAAATACCATATCTTACATATGGCCATCTGTCAAAACAGCAGTGACAAAACGAATTAATCTGAATTGCAGATGTGTTAATGAATCCCTTTGAAGGGCTTAAGCATTTAATTAAAAGCAAAGCAGAACACTATGGATAATTGTTAAAGCTTTTAAAATATTCTAATTTATCTTTAATATTAGAATTTTATTTTCAGGCACGTGATTTATTTGGTAAGATTTTCTCTCCCCAGATATAATTAAAATAATACAAACAAGGCACGACCTCAGTGTGTAGCGTTCACTTGCTAGCAAGTACATAGAATTAAAAATATTTGCACAGTGGTACCAAACATTTGATACTTTCTAACTTCAATATAGAGAAAAGAAATGCTCACAGGAAATTGCAGCCACCTTCTGGTCAAGCTGACTTAATGGCAGTACTGGAGGGCTCCTTGCTCTTCTACTGAATGAATGGGGGACAGCACTCAGAGCTGTGCACTGAGCACACAGATGTAGAGGATGTCTGATTAGGATTATTAGGCCCTGATTAGGGCCTAATTTTTGTGCAGTGAGATAGTTTAGAAAGTGGGGCTCTCCTGCAAATGGGGAATCTCAAGGGATTTATGGCAAAATCACAGGTATTTGCAGCACTGAAACTCTCCAGCAGCTCCAGCGAGACTATCCATTTGTAACTTCAAGTGTGTCCTTATGTACTTTCCTGAATCTGGGCCTTAAAACTCTTGCATGCTGCCAAGATGTGAGTCACTGGAAGTGTTGCTGCCTCAAATGAGCTAGTGACTAAAGCAAGCTCATACTGATATTTCTGAATCCATCCTTTCTTGAGGCTGATATCAAACAGAATGTTTTTTATATGTAACATGATAATTGCTAAACTTTATATAGGAGAAGTTTAGTTAAAATCAACCTTAATTAAACACTGATTTCATTGTTCATCACCATGCATTTAGAATTGATTTAACGTCAGAGAAAGAAATTTCCATTTGGAAAACTTGCTGTGTCGTGATGTTGATTTTTGTTTGGCAGATATGTATTTTTAAGGACAAAACAGTGAGTCTCAAATATGCCTGCATGCATATGCATAAATGTATAAATTCATATGTGTGTGTATAATGTATCCACGTGTACACAGACATGTACAAGTAGATGTAGAAGTTGGTATGTAATTATCCATAGAGCTATAACCTTAGCAATTATGTGCATGCAAGCCTAACATGATCCATACAGTCAAAGTTAATGAAATGAACTAACAAGAAAGCAGATGCATTAAGCTTTGCAAAACTGTAAAATTAATATTGCAGCTATGTCACCTTCGCCTGCAACTGGACTGAGCAAGGGTGAGAGAGAGAGAGAAATCAATTCCACGAGTTTTGGAGAATGTAAGACTGTGCTGGGAATGTATCTGTGTCCCATGGTGTTTTGTTCTGGTCTCATTGCTGTTCTGTGGTGGGGCCCTTCATCACCAGGGCAGTGTGGAAGGTTGGCCGTGGAGGTGCAAGGCACTTGGCTTGGCTGCATACTGTCTGGTGGTGGTGGGGACGTCACCTTCCTGTTTCCATTCTGAGCCTGCCCTCCGGGCTGCAGCACTCACACCTTCCATCCTTTCTTCTAGCCCCAACACAAAACTTCTTACCACATTTGTAAGGCTCTCCAAGCAGTTTGGTTTAGGAACAAGACTGGCAAGTTTTACTCCTTTGGGCTGTGTACATGTTTATATCATGTCAAGGTGCTAAGTTCTTACTAATTTCTCCTGGAGACCTCTTTTTTGTTTATTATAAGCCTGAGAGTTCAGCACCACCATGAAATTTTCCCTTTAAATAGGGAAGTGAGGCACAGGGCAAGGTGGATGCGCCATCCCTGGAGACACCCATGGTCAGGCTGGATGGGCTCTGAGCACCTGATAGAGTTCTAGGTGTCCCTGTTCACTGCAGGGCTAGGTGGCCCTTTCAACTAAATCAACTCTATGATTCTGTGATGAAGTGCTGCTGATGTGATTCTCCAGCATGGCCCCAGTCAGCCACATGGCAGCACAGAGATGGATGGGATGTATCACAGTGCATCGCCTACTGCAGAGCTGGAGCAAAAAGTGGTAAAAGGAGTTTTGTTGGGTTTGTATTCATGCTGTGTGTTGTCTGTGTGTTTGTTGTGTCTGTTTTTCACCTTCCTGTGATCCTTCCAGCAGAAGGAGCAGCCTGTGAATGAACTTGCTGCTTTGGGTGTAGACGTGCGTTTTGTTGGCCCTACCACCAAGCCTCGGTGTGCCACCATTCCCTGCGGCCGCTAATTGGCTCATGGTGCCAAACTGGGAGCATACGACACCGCTCATCAAGGCTGGAGAGATGACAAATGGGAAGGTGTTGAGAGAGGCTGAGAAAACAGGCCCACGCTGCAGCTCTCTGCAGAAGCCATTTTGCCTCTGACAGATCCAACCTGTGCTATTAATTGGCTGGGGCCAGCCTTTGCCAAAAAAGCCTGCGAAGTGCTGGAGAGGCACTTCCCAATGTGTCTGCTCTTCACGCTCCCACTCACTGAAGGCAGTGACAAACAGCAATTAATTCATTGTCTGAGTTCTGCTGTCGGGCCGTCCCTGCGATGGCAAGCTGCCTTCAGCCAAACTGATGTGCAGCAAAGGCTTCCAGCGTGCTCCTCACCTGGTTGTTCTGTAATTGTAGCTGGGCGGAAATTAGCCTGTGGTTCAGCAAGGGAACGTGCAGAGGTCTCAAGCTTGGTTTATAGCTGCAAATGCCTAAAATGTGAAAGTATTTTATGTAACACCAGTGGCTATGAACCAGTTTGAATGAAAATGTCAAACCAGATATGTGCCTGAGCATTCACCTGTTCTTGCAATTTGCAGTGCTTTCAGGTCTTAAATTTCTGTTTTTTAAACCCAGTGGTAAGTCATTGAAGGGAGAGCATCAGAGCCAGCCAAAAGCCTTCACACTGAAAAGCACCAGAAGACCAAACCCAAAGCAGCAGGCACTAGTGGTGTAAAATGCAGTTAGGACCCTATTGGGCACTCCCCAGTGTTAGTGGAAAACAAATCCTTTATCTGCTGATAGATAGAGCTGCACTTTCTGAAATTGTCTTTCTGGCTGATGCACTTTGCTTTCTTTACTAAAGCCATAGGCAGCGGACTTGTAAAGGAATAGCCTTTTTGATAATTAACTATAAATTTTGGGAGGGGATTGTTACAAAATTAGTCAATGTTATAGATACCCACTAATAAATATTAAATGAACCTGAACTTGTCTTCTGATATGATTTAACGTTGGCAATTAATTTTGCATTTTAAAAAAGGGATGAAAGCAGCCATGAATAAGTTAATGTGAAACATTTCTGTTCAACTGCACGTCAAGGTTAGTGCTTCGCTGTATGTAATATTCATTGTAAAAACCTTGCTGGTGTTCCATACTAATGAGTAGGTAAGGCTGGTCTTTCTTCATGTTTCCAGCTGGTCAGTGGTTTTATAAAACCCATACACGAGCAAGTGGAAGTCTGGAGAGCTGCACTGTTTCCTGAGGAACCCTTCTGGTTTACACCAGTCGGGGATCTGTCCTGCCATTATTTAAAGCAGTGTCAGCAGACAGATAGCAAACTATGCTTGTGAAAGTTAATTAAACAGTAGAAGTCAGAACAAGCGGCTCTTTTGTCTCCAGTGAAAGAGGAGGCAGCTGTATTGTTTCTGGCAGAGTGATTCTGTGTTGTACACACACACGTATTGATGGTTTGGAAGAGGCTTTTGCACTGGGTAATGGCGCTGATATCGACGGAAGGAAAAAGTACAGTGATAAAATCACAATTAGATAACCAGAAAGCAGAAACCGTGGGATAATTTTTCATAGTGATTTAAGTAATAATCCTTTACTACTTTAACCTATAGATGTTCTTAATTATGTCTGAAAGTTCAAGACCACCTCATTTAATGATTAAAATTGTGCAGCAGATTCTTCTACATACCCATCAGAGTAGTCCTGATATGGGTATATAGCTCTGTTTTTTTATTATAACTTAATGTCTTTCTTTCTTTCCTTCAGTTCCAGATTACCAAGAGCAGGATATCTTTCTATGGAGAAAGGAAACCGGTTTTGGATTTAGGATTCTGGGTGGAAATGAGCCTGGAGAACCTGTGAGTACATCTAGAAGTGGGCTTGCTTTAATTCCCCTTGTCTTCCAGAATCACAGCAATAGCACAGACAAATGTGCTGAGCTGCACTGTGGCATCCTTGTTAAAATAAGCAACGGGCTATGATTTAATATATCTCACATCTCCTCCCTACTGTCCTCCCCAAAAAACAAACTAACTCAAATCCTTGCATCTGAAACGAGTTTGACTTCCTTTGCTATTCCTTTTTTTTTTTTTTTTTTTTTTTTTTTCAAATACATCAATAGCTCTGAAATGGATTGGACAATGAGGAAAAGATGTCCTGGCAGGTTTACAAGTAGTTTCCATTAATCCCTCTCATACCAGAGCAACTCAAAGCAAACAGGTGGACAGGCCAATGGTACTGAACTTGTAAACTCTGGAGGCACCTGGAAGGATAACTCAGTCTCAGCTCCCTGACAGGAGTCTCAGTGCTTGTAACCACTGGTCACTGTCCTGTTGAATACATTTCCCAAGTCTGTGCGTCAGTAGAGCGACTGGACTGCCTAAAGCAAAAAGATGTCAGCATCCTGGTTGCAATTGAACATGGGGCTGTTTTCCACACTAGCAACAATCCTAACCAGTGATCAGCAATTTCTGGTTCCCACTACATTAGTGTACCTCTTCCTTTCACCTGGCTAGTGAGCGTTTATGGTTCTCATTTTATCATTCTTCCTTTCTTTCTTCCCATTTGTGCCATCTTGTCAGATTTACATCGGTCACATTGTACCGTTGGGTGCTGCTGATGCTGACGGCCGCCTGAGGTCGGGCGATGAGCTGATCTGTGTGGATGGGACGCCTGTGGTTGGGAAATCACACCAGCTTGTTGTCCAGCTTATGCAACAGGCGGCCAAGCAAGGTCACGTCAATCTGACCGTCAGGCGCAAAGTAGTTTACACAGGTAGGCTGCAATGTCCATCAGTGGGATGGATTTTCTTGCCACACTCCATCTGTTCAGCAAACGGTTTAAAGAACAAAAGCTCCTCTTTGTAATGCTGGGAAAGCTCAGGAAGTGTGCTGTTATTCTTGTGGCTGTTTTTTCCCTTTTGTCTTTTTTGTTCTTAGTCAAATAGGTATGAAATATTTTGTTCTGGTCGTGACTGTCTCCATATCACTTGTGTTTATAGTCTTCATAAATGTTTCTGTTAAAATGCAGAAGTGTTTGGTCACAATGTACCCTTTATGTTACATATGTTAAATACATAGTTCTCAAGTTCAGGCATATGCAGAAAGGCAGGCAGTGATGTACTTCAAGCTTCAAGAATATTAATACAACAAGTTGAAAATTAGACCCACAATGGAGGCCAGGACTGGAGCAGTACCTCTAAAAAAAGTATTTATTCTTACCCAGGGCTGAGTGCCTTTCACACAATATTAAATAATTGTTCACTTCCTATTTCTTTCATTCTTCCCGTTGTGGATTAAATGCTGAGTTATATCCCTGCTCTAATAGCCTACATCATAGGAGTGTATGTCATTCCTGACAGAGAGGGAAGCTGTAGGAGGTGGGGTTTGAGAGGAAGAGAAGGGCAGCTGAATTTTGGTATTGTCTTTGTGTATGGATTTTATATCTAGTTTTACAGCTTCCAGGCTGGAAATTATGAAAGATTTAGATGCATGAAAGATTCTGATATAAACCCTTGCTATTTCATTCAGGAGATTGTGCAGAGCTATTTCTGTATCATTTCAAATCTGGACACTTACTGTAGGATAAATTATTCAGTATCCCTTTTTTTCACCTTATATTTGCAGGCTTTCAAATTCCAGCATAACTTTCCTGAATTTTGGTCCTCTTGCTGCTCCTCTCATCTACATTCCACAAGAAAAAGTGTTCACCTAAATGGATACTCCATGGCCTGAGATCCATGTAGGGGAAACGTTTATGTGCTCATAATATGTAGAATATATTAATATGTAGAATATATTCTTAATATGTAGAATATTGTGTGTTTAGTACATACTTTGAGTATGTAAGTGCTATCATGTACTCTCAAGAACGTTTTAAAATTTGTTTTCCTTTGGATCATGGGTTTACAGTTTGGATTTTGTTTGGCATCCGTTTTGTTGTTGCTGTGGCTTTTAAGATATTCAACTTAGTTTTGATTTACCAAACTGGAGAAACGACAAGCAGCCTGGCTAACGGAGTCAGGCATTCCATAGGGACAGGTGCAATACGCTGCTCTCAGCTGCAGAATTGGACTGTGGAGAACTGGCTGGGTAATCAGAAGTGGAAATTGTCATGGGCCACTTTCTTACCTGGGGTTGGCTCAGGTAAAGAACAACATTGTGCTGGAATGTAAGCAGTGGGAAACTCTCCTGCTTTCCCAGCAGATGATGTCTCAGCTGCAACATGGTCCAGCCCTTCAAGAAAGATATGTTTGAGTTGGAAAGGACCCAACTGGAGCGAGTCCAGAGGACCAGGGAGAATAAGGAAAGCTTTCGAAAACATGGTCTGCAAGGAAATATTGAACAAATTGGGATTGTTTAGCCTAAAGCAGAGAAGGGGGAGGAGGTGTTAAACTCCCTGAGACTATAAGAGGCTGCCGCTAAGAGGGAGAGAATAATATGTTCTCCATATGCCTGCGAGATAAAACTAGAAATAATAGCCTTATGTTGCAGCAGGGAAGATTTAAGTTAGATATTACAACCAATAGATTGCCTGGGGAGATATTTAACAGCAGATTAGACAAACATCTGTCAAGACTGACAGTAAGTATAGCTGGCCCAGGCTTCAGCAGTATGGACTAAGAGATTTTTTGAGATTTCTTCAAGCCTTGTGGTAGCTGATTAGATTTTAAACTAATACCAACTTCACTTGCTGTTAAATACTTGTTTAATATTAATGTTAATGTTAATAATGTTTAAAGGTTCCCCCCAACTGTGCCAGACTGTACAGATGAAAATTGCTTGTTCTTCCATCCAAAAAAGCTTAGTTCACAAATTATTTTGTTATAATGTGGTAGTTATTTGTATCAAGATCATGTTAATTAAAAACAGTCAGTGCTATCCAGCTAAAAAAAGAAAAACAGACAGGTGTTGAGTGACACATGTTTGTTCTGACTCTGTATCCCCATGGCTTGTGCACATAGAAAGGCTACAGCACTGGTAAAGGGTCTGGAGCATAAGTCTTATGGGGAGCATCTGAGGGAACTGAGATGGTTCAGTTTGGAGAAGAGGAGGCTCAGGGGAGATGTTATTGCTCTCTACAACTGCGTGAAAGGAGATTGTGATGGGGTGGGGGTCAGTATCTTCTTCCAGCTAACGGTGATAGGACGAGAGGGAATGGCCATGTGTTGTGCCAGGAGAGGTTCAGGTTGGATATTAGGAAAAATTTCTTCTCAGAAAGAGTGGTAATACACTGAAACAGGCTGTCCAGGGAGGGAGTGGAGATACCATCCCTGGAGGTGTTCAGGTAAAGGGTAGATGTGGTGCAGAGGAACATGATCTAGATTGGTCATGCATGTGTTGACAGTTGGACAGGTTCATCTTAGTGGTCTTTCCAACTTTAATCATTCTATGATTATATAATTTGTTATAATAATATGTAACTGGAGTGGGGATATGGTTTCTAAAGGGACAGCTTTGACTTAATGTAATCCAAGCTGAAATGGCACAGAGCATCCATGCGTGCACTGAATTGATCTGGTTATGGCAGTGGAAGGCTTTGGCTGCACGGCCATACACAGGAGAGTATGTGGTCGGTGCTGCCATTGAATGGAGCTAGTGCTAGGGAAAGGAGATGGAGGACAGAACCCCTGGTTGTTCTGGCTGTGATTGGTTGATTGAAGCAGGTATAGTCCTTTTTTAATTCCTTCTCTCAGCAGACAAGCACTGAACAGCACAGCTTGCTCAGCCACTCCTGTTTTTTTTTCCTTCCCCAGTCCCCAAGGCAGAAAACGAAGTCCCATCCCCAGCCTCTTCCCACCACAGCAGCAACCAACCGGCCTCGCTGACAGAGGAGAAGCGAACGCCGCAGGGCAGCCAGAACTCCCTCAACACCGTCAGCTCGGGCAGCGGCAGCACCAGCGGCATCGGCAGCGGCGGCGGAGGCGGCAGCGGCGTGGTGAGCGCCGTGGTCCAGCCCTACGACGTGGAAATCCGCCGCGGTGAGAACGAGGGCTTCGGTTTCGTCATCGTGTCGTCGGTGAGCAGGCCGGAGGCGGGGACGACGTTCGGTAAGTCTTGGGGTTTGGCACCGCACCTCGAGCGAGACGCGGGTTGTAGTGCTGCAGCTCAAGGAGGCAAGTGAGGATGTTTAATTGAAAGTCACGAGCTTGCCCTAATTTGTGTAATTAATAGTTTAATTAGAGGCTGAGACTTAGTAGGCGTTTGTCTCCTGGGTTTTGTTCAGCACTGAGTCACGTAAAGCAGAATGAGAAATGCCACCCGTGGCCGTTCCCCATGCGGGCTGGACCCCTTCCTGGGGTTCGCTCTTGGAAGAGCAGACAGGGATCCCCTCAAAGGTGCTGTTTCCTGATGCGGAAAGGGAGCAAGTGGAAGGATGGTGGAATTAAGCCATCACTAAAAGCAGTAATGCCTCAACTGATTAACTTCTTTTTGGCAATCAGGGATTATTCTGATCCTCATTACAGAATGAGCATGCTGATAGCTGAGAAGTTTTAATTAATAGTCCTTGCTAGTGAGAAATAAAATTGAGATTTTTTTTAATTTTTTATTTTTTTTAAGAAGAAAACATGATTTTTTCTTACCCATTCCACTTTGTCTCCTCCTCCCAAACCCATTTCTTCAGAGTCAGGAGATACTGTGCTCATGCAGCATCACACATGGCATTCTGCCCTTGCAGGGGTGGCTGTGTTTTGTTCTGACCACTCTCTTCTTCTAGACAGGCACTTGTCAAACAGGCACTAGTGAGGTTTAACAAGGCCAAGAGCAAGGTATTGCCCTTGAGTCAAGGCCATTCCCGATAGGACTAGACTGGGAGAAGAACTCATTTAGAGCAGCCCTGCAGAGATGGACTTGGGGGTCCTCACGGATAAAAAGCCGCATGTGAGCCAGCAGTGTGTAATTGCAGACCAGAAGGCCAGCAGTACCCTGGACTGCATCAACAGAGGGGTGGCAGAGGGTAAGGGAGGTGGTTGTCCCCCTCTGCTCTGCCCTCCTGAGCCCCATCTGGAGTTCTGTGTCCAGACCTTGGGCCCCCAGCACAACCAGGATGTGGGGCTGTTGGAGAAGGTCCAGAGGAGGGCCACAAAGGTGATGAGAGGGCTGGAGCATCTCTCCTGTGAAGATAGGTTGAGGGAAATGGACTTATTTAGCTTGGAGAAGGCTCCAGGGAGATGTTATTGTGGCCTTGCAGTTCTTCAAAGGAGCTTACAAGCAGGAGGGGGACAATTTTTTACACGGTCTGATAGTGATAGGACAAGGAGGAATGGCTTTAAACTAAAAGAGGGAAAATTGAGGTTACATGTTAGGAAGAAATTCTTTATTCAGAGGGAGATGAGGCCCTGGCACAACTGCTCAGAGCTGTGCCCCATCACCAGAGGTGTTCAAGGCCATGGATGGGGCTATGGGCAGCCTGAGCTGGTGGGGGGCAAACAGCCCAGGGTAAAGATATGAACTAGATGATCTTTAAGGTCCCTTTCAACCTAAGCCATTCTGTGATTCTATGACATGATTCTTTGCTTGTCGTCAGGTGTTGGTGCAAGAGAGGTGTGATACTGTTTGCCCAACAAATGAGTTATATATTGCAAAGCACGAATAAGCTGGCTTTGCAGGTGTGCACAGGGCAGACTCCTTTAAAGCAGAAATGTCACTGCAAGGGGGAAACCATCCTGAAATGCTCCTTACTTTCCTTCCCGTGGTTTTCAAGAGGCAGCATCCACTTTGATTTCATAGGGGAAAAAACTGTTCTCCCCCTGTTGGTCTGTGATGTGTGTTGTGGATGGAGAATTGAAGATCAGAACAAGTGCTCTTGGCCATATTCCCACTGTATCACAGAGCAGGGCTGTGTTTTGTAGACAAAAATACACTGCAGTCTCCCTCTAAAGCTTGAATGTTCTTGGGGCATGCAGGATCTGGGCAATCAGAGCAGCAGAGGTTGCAAGGGTGAAATGTCCAGTGTAGACCTCATCTAGTGAGCTCTGTCAGTTCTCAGGTGCTAGGCTGCCTTTATGCTGTCCTCATTGCTGGAAACTGCTCTTCCAGAGTGGATATTTTGGTGCCTGAACACAACATTGCAATGCAATATTCATTAAACTGAACTCATTCTAAAACAGAGAGAAAGCTTTTAACTTCTCAAAGCATTTGCAAAGATGCAGTAGTAACTCTTGCTGTATGAAAACTATGCTCTATTTTCTGCAGAGAAACCTTAATGTGAGGCTGTAAAGAGTTATGTTTGCTTTAGCCCAAGATACTCTCTAACTGGAAGTTTTCTGTGCAGGGACTCCTCATGGAGATCTGTTGATCTGTGACTGTTTTTCCTTTAATTTTTTCAAGCATATTCAGCTTTTTCCCAATACTCTGCATGAGATGTGTTCCCTCTCCTGTGTGGTGCTTGCTCTGTACTTGCTTTGTAGTTTTTCCTTTCACAAGTAGTATGTAGAGATGGGCCAAACTGGTTCTAAAACTCACCTTGGTCACTTTGGTGTGGGCTGGGCCATCAATGTCCATGAGGTTGGGTTGAGTAGAAACTCATTCCTTACTTCAGGAACTCATTTCAGGTGCCTTTAACAGAGCCTTTAAACTGAATGGGGTTTTATATTACCAGAAGGGGAAACTTTCTAACATTACAATAAAACAATAACAGGAAGTCCTCCAGCCATTTGCAACTAACATTAATGCTTTCTGCTAGTTTTCATCACACCTTTCCAACCTTGTTCTCTCTCACTCCATGTTCCTTTTCTTCTTCATGGTATTTCTGGTATTTCATGCATGCAGCAGTGTTTATCTCTAAAACTACTAATCAAAGATAACAACACAGATGAGAAAGTGCATCTTGAGGGTGAATGTATTGTGTAGCAATGAGTTTGGTATCTGTATTTGCCTTCCATTTTTTTCCCTGCTTTTCTGGGTGTAGTTTATCTCATTTTCTAATGTTTCTTAGCCAGAAACATAATTCTAAAAAAGTGAAGGACGAAAATCTCCCATCATCTCCTGAGTCCATGGTATGAAAAAAAAGCAGGAACCAACACTTCCACGTGTATATGTGAAGCATTGGATGCTCACTCTGTGTACCTCATCCTTCTCACCATGCACTGCAAGCCGAAGGGTTTTATGCCCATACAGGGAAGCCAGATGGAAGCTCAGTGGGTTTATCTGAATTATGTTTTGTATCTCCTGTGTCCCAAATCTGATTTTGGGGAAGACTGTGTCTCTGGGGCCAAGCAGTTGTGTGGAAGAGGAGGGGAGTTTTCTTTTCAAAACACATTCATCTCAAAGTGCTCTTGCTCTGTGTATCAGACATCTCTGTGGTTCTGCCTGTGGTTTTAGAGGTGTTTACATCAGAATGCCCTTATTCCCATCCCTATGCCTTCTTGGGTTGTAGAAGGGAAAGAGTTAACAGGGACTGAGGGGGATGCCTGCACCAAATGGGTTACCTTTGTCGGTCTTGGCCCATCTGTAGTGGTCCTGTGCCTTCCCTGGTAGTACCTTTGTTGCAATGGAAGAAAACTGTTCTGTGTTGCTTCCCCATCCAGTGCTGATAGATTGAGGCTTCATGGTGGAAAGGGAGCCACACTCCCTCCCAGGGCTAGAAGGATTTAATCTTTCTAAATGGAGAAAGAACAAAACATTGGCAGAAGCTTGAAAAGCAGTTGATTTAGAGAGAGACTTGAGAGGCTGACACCGATGTAATCTTGGAGGTGGAAGGTTTTGTTTTCAGCGCACAGTTTCAATTTTTTGATACAAAAATAAAATCAGGATTTGGGTTGTTCTGGGGCTGCTAAATGCAGTTGTAGTCCCTAAAAGCTCACAGAAATCAAAGGGGAGGGAGATTGGAGGGATTAACAGACACCTTTTTGTAAAAGAAGTATTGTGCACTCATACTAGTTGATTGCCAATGTTTTGAACAATGGCAGCAAAGCTATCCTATAATAACTTTTGCTTGATGCATTAATTAATTAACCCTTAACCTTCTCTTTCCCTTTTCAACCCTTTTTCTCCTTTTCCCCTTCACCATATTCCCACGTATGTAAACAATTAAAACCAAACCAAACAAAAAAACAAACAAAAAAACAAACAACCCCCAAACCAATACAAAAGCGGGAAATGCATGTGTGGCCATGCCTCACAAAATAGGTCGGATAATTGAAGGGAGTCCCGCAGACCGCTGTGGCAAGCTGAAAGTAGGCGATCGCATCTTGGCCGTCAATGGGTGCTCCATCACCAACAAGTCGCATTCAGACATCGTCAACCTCATTAAGGAAGCGGGAAACACCGTTACTCTGCGCATCATTCCAGGAGATGGTAAAGTATCTGTTCCCTGCTGTCTTTTCTGACCCTTTTGTTGCTTTGTTCCTGGGCTTTTCTCATCTGTCAGAGCTGCAGAATCGTAAAGATTTCGTCTCCCGCTTGGGGAATTGGAGCCCAAGGGTTGTGAGTGTTCCATAGCTTATTTTTTTTCTGTAGGAGTGCTGTTTTCTCAACAGGGCTGAAGTGATTCCCTATTTAAAAAATCATTATATTCCCTTCTATTGTGTTTCTCCAAGTATCTCCTTAAAACGATCTCTAAATTTGATGCGTATCTTGGTACTCTCTGGTTTGATTCTTAGGTTAATGGTACAGCTTTAGAATATTTGAGAACCGCTGCACGCTCAGTAGCTCAGTATGTGGGATCCCTGAAGCTTTCCACAGTCTCTAAAGAGATCACAGAAAGGGATAAACACTTTGTCATGTTTTAAGCTGTTTGAAAAGAAGATTTGTTTTTATTCTGCGTAAGTCGCTCTTTGAAGTGAATCTCAGTGCATGTGGAAATGCCTTTATTAATGGCAGAGGCTCTGGAGATGCTTTGCAGCTGATAAGGAGTTCCCCTGGACAGGAAGGATCTCATTGCTTCTGATGAGAGGGAACGTGCAGGATCCCTGATAACATGCTGACACTTGGTGCTAATTTCTGCTTTGAGCTGTTCAGTAAAAGTAAAGATCTGTGTTATGTATCATTTTCATGAAATGAATCGCTAGCTGTGATGCAAATAGGAACGGAGCAGACATAGGTATAGATACAGCAGATATTTAGCATAGCTAGAATGGCAAGAATTTTGTTTGTTCTTTGTCCTGCTCTGCAATGGATAGGCTCACAGGGAGAACTCAGTTAGAGATTCTTTCACACTGCGCTTTTTTGTTTAAGCTGAGTCTGTGGATATAGGATTTGCTGGCTCAGACACAGAAATAATGAGCATTTCTGTACAGTACATTCCTTGCATTCAGTTAAACGAAGGAAAAGTGCAATTAGGTTTGAAAGAAAAGCTGAAAAGCTGTAAGTGAAGTGAAGATGTCCCCCTCACAATGAAAACTACTGGAAAGAGACCTTTTCATTCTGCAGCCTGACAGGAAACATTTTGCTGTTACTCTGTATGTGGACCAGCACTACTGCACTTAATGCTTCCAAGGAAGCAGAGGGAAGCTGTGAACTGAACCAGTGTCTGTAGTGCAGAATGAAGAAGTTAAATGATATGATTTCCTGTAGTAATCTGAAACATGGATTTAGTTACCCCATACAAAATGATGGTGCTGTGTTTAGTGATAGGGCAAAAGCTGGCCAGGACCAGAAGTGATCTCCTTATAAATCATTTCTATTTAGTATGATCTGTTTTGCATGAAGGCTTTATTCTCCAACGGTCTAGCAGCTACCAGGTCAAATGGTATGTGATCCTTTTCTACTTCCAGTTAAATGAGTATTCATGAATAACAAAATGGCTGTGAATCAGGCTAAAGGCTGAGCTGTCCTTTCTGTGCCAGTTTGGGAAGGTAAACCAGGGAAAGAATTGTTCATTACCTTTATTTTGATATCTGATCAAAGTCAAGGAAATTGAATTTTTGAAATGAACAATTTATGACCCATTTGGATCTTTTAAGAGGAACATAGCATCCTGGTGTGAGCACTCAGCCAGCCTTGTTCATGCAAATGAGTGTACAGAATACCTTCCTAAATTGCTTATGTTCAAAGAGACCTCTGCAGCTTGACTGACATCAGGCATTCCTAGAGAAGGAGAGCTATAATTTAGAGAAGAAGCCAACTCTTTTCTCTCTCAGCAATGCAGGCTTTGAGCCTTTTTGTTTGCTGTGCTCTGGAAATCCAAAGTCAGATTGCCAGCTCTGTCTGCTTTTAATTTCTGGAAGCCAGTAAGGACAAACACTTGGAAACATGGTGAGAGGTTTGCTCAAAACCCATGAAATTTAAGGAATCAGTCTCAATGCTGTTTTCTTTTTGTTGCCTTCTGACTTTGGGGTGCTTTCAGGCAAATCTAAACATTCTGGTAGTGTACTTCATTGGGGAAAGATGAAAGTAAATTGGAAGCTGTGCTTCTCAAATAAGGGTGGAACTAAAACTCATCACAAGACTCAAAATAAACTCACATTGCTAATCTCTTCTAACATTATTAAAACCACCAGAAGTTTTTGCTGCATATTAGTCTTGCACCAACTCACTGTAATGGACCACCACAGGAGTGTATTTGCAATGATACTGCAGTGGTTTAGCATGATGCAAGGGGTTAATTAGTCAAAAAATGCCAATCTTAAATTGGTGGCTGGGTGTGCTAGGGCAGAACAGGGCAAGGAGATCATTGAAATGTGTAGGGTTTGGAATGTGCTGTTGTAATTATGATAGAGATAGGTTTTCCTGTATTTGTGTTCTGTTTCAATTTTGCATGGTGGCTGGCATGTGTCCTGAACCTGCATCTAAAACGCTAGCAAAAATGATGCACAAAAGCTGCCTCGTGGGATAGGGTGGGCCAAAAACAGGCACAGTACAATTGGTGTGAAGATACATCTGTACCAAAGATGTGGTGTTGCTCAACTCGGTCTTCTTAGTCAGCTACTAACGGGTAGGAATGTTGCTTTTTTCTTTGAAGCCCATCTTCATCTCATCTCCAAATATTTGTGGAGGATTCCAGAGGTTTTGTTCTGAGTGAATACAATGCGCTTAAGTGTGTTTCAGGACCTTCTGGTGTTGGAGACAGATTTGAGCAACAGGGAAACTTTACAAAATACATGGAATTATTTTGTAGAATCCAAGAGTTTAATAGGGACACGGGGACTTCTCACACAAGCCACGCAGAGCCTCTTGCTCTCTGAGCCACTGAATGCAGGCCAGCTCTGTTCTGGAAGATGTTAGGACTCTGTATGCTAAGGGCTTGGGCACATTGACTTGGGCACACTGCTGCAGGCAAAGGAGCTGTACTCTCATTGAACCCATCTGTTTGAACGGTTCTTTTTTTTTCCTCTTTTCCTTTTCCTGAGTTTCTCTTGACATGAACTGGCTGTGGAAAAAACCTTCAGCTCTTCTAGGTTTCTCCATGACTGAAGTAAATCCATGAAATAAAATAGGTTCCCAGGACCAAGTACACCCATGACTGCCACTTTTCCTTGAGTTAGGCAAAGAAAATTCCCATTTCTGCAAATTCTTATTATATCTGGACTCTGTTTAATAATGGGGGTTTTTTCTCATAGTCAGTGAAGTGAATTACTGGATGCCAAGAGCTTATGAGACAAACAAGGGCAGAACAGAAGATATTGTAATTTTATATTGGAAAGCCAGCTATTTCCTCCTGGTTTTTGTTGCTGTTGTCTGCTGTGGCTCTTTTATAGGAGGCACTGGAACTGGAGAAATTCATTAAAGAAACAAAATACATCTTTTTAGCCAGTGATTCTGCATTCAGCTTAGATTCTGCTCTTCAAAAATACTGATCACTGTTTTGCAATCAGTTGTGCCCTCTGCTAGACACAGTGTGTTTAGGCACGTGGTGGGGGTGGATGTCCTTTATGCAGAACTGTTCAGCAGAGGAGTTGTGAGTCTGACTGGGAATGCCATGCCCAATGTGTTGGATGTTTCTACTGACAGTGGTTTCCCAGTCCCAAAGCCCATCATTGTCCGAGGTCATTCGGCTCTTGAATGGTTATGTATGGACCATGGACTCTTCCTCTGAATTCAAACTCCTGTGTGACCAGGAGGGTGTTTTTAGGATTTGCTCACCTGCAGGCACAACAGAACAATTCAAAGTTTGAAACTGTCAGTACTAATTTCAGTTCAGGATCGTTACATTTTATGGAATGTGCATTGAGTTTGATATGCGTGTATTCCAGATCTTTGACTAATGGCATTTGCATGACCTTCATTTTAGAGAGAGTTTGAAAGGAGTTCTAAGTTTATGCTTTTTTTTTCTTTTTTTTTTGAAGCCTATGATAAAGGTCCAAAATAGCAAGAGAACCGTTTTACCAGGCAGGGACAGCTAGATGGTCCCTTCTGCATCAACTTCCTTCCTTGTTCTGTGAAGCAAGAGTGAGGAAACCTCTCAGAAGTACCTCTAGCTTTGCGTGGAGAAATACAGCTTTTGTGCAAACTGATGTTGGGCTGAGAGTCCTTCACTGCAGTGTAGATTGAGTTCTGAGGTTAATCCCCTTCTCTGTGTTCTCTTGGTGAGCCGTTTTGTGAACTGTGCCCACAGCAGTTGATGTGTCTGATGCAGGCAGTTCTGCGTCCCTGCGTGCAGCTTTGAGTGCTCAGGCAGCAGTGTGTTGTATTACAAAGACATATTTCAGTAATTTGGGGGTTTAGTCATATTTGATATCACCTTGTGAGGTGTTAGATAAAAGCCATATCTCAATCTTACCGAAGATTGCAGTTGGTGGTGGAGGAAGTACTGATAAGCTTATAATACATGGAATAGTTATTGCTACTATAAAATTAATCCAGCCAACCTTCCGTATTTGGAGACTTTAATGATCGGAGTGCATGTCATTATATAAAGACAAAACTTTCTTCAATCCTTCCTACACAATTCAGCATTTGTTCTGAGTATGTCTGACAATCAGAGAGATCTCCAATCGAGATTGCCTTTTTTTTTCTTCCAATTGAGTGGCTTTAGGATTCCCTTTAGATTGATGATAATAGTGATGCATTTGTTTATTGAAAAAGCTTCGTTGGTGGAAAAAAAAATATTATATACATTATTTATTATATAAATATACTATATATATGATATAAAAATATGTAGAAATATTTTACTCTCTGCTTAATGCTATCTGCAGTGGGTGGCTGTGGTAGCTTCTGGTACACTCATTCTTTTCAAGTGAAGTGATTCAGTGATGGAGCTCAGTATGATGTTTTCACTAAAGCCTTGACATTGTCAAGAGCATAGGCTGCAACAACAGCAGTGATGTGACAATGTTTCTTAGCTGGTTAGGAGCGCTTAGAAGTTTTTTTATCTCACAGAGAAGAAAAACAGATTAGAAAGTGGTTTTGTACATCTGATAACAGATACCAGAAAAGGCAGACCCATGAGGATAGAGCTGTGGGCATCCTGATCTAGTGGAAGGCGTCCCTGCCCACATGAGGGGGGTCAGAACTAGGTGGGCTTTAAAATCTTTTCCAACCCAAAGCATTCAATGATTCTGTAAGAGATACAGCACAAACAAAGGCCAGTATTTCCCTGCAATTGAGGTGCTGTACAGTTTCATATACGTAATTCCTGTGACATATTGAAGTCTTTATCCTGCTAATGTTGAGATTTAGGAAATTTAAGCTGGTTCCAAGTTCTTTAAAGCCAACATACTGATGCTTTCCAGTGAAATGACTTTGCAAAACTTCTTTTCAATGAGCAGCCAATGGTGTTCCTCCATAATGAAAAAAAAATTTGTTTTGCAGAATCCTCCAATGCTACTTTATTGACCAATGCAGAAAAAATTGCTACAATTACAACCACACATACTCCTCAGCAAATACCACAGGAGACCAGGTCAGATTGTTTTCCTTGAGGAGAGCGTGATGCCCTGCTCTCTGTTTGGTTACTCCTTGATCATCTTCACACCCCATGAGCTGTCTTTTTCCTCTCTCCCTCTTTCTCTCATGCACTGCAGCAGGAACAACACAAAACCAAAGCAGGAATCCCAGTTTGATTTCAAACCACCCCAAGCAGCACAGGTAAGGAACGCTTTTCTAATTGCTTTGTTTACCACAGACTATTGCTTCCAGTCTGCTTAAGGGCTGTGCTCAAATGTTTCCCTTGGAAATCCATACTAGGAGGCTGTTCTCTCTCAGTCTGCTTGCTGCAGAAAGAGGGATTTGTTGATTAGTTTCTTAATAGGTGTTGCTTTTGTTTCAGCTGGCAAACGTTTCCAAAACATTCTCACTCAGACTTTAAGAAAAAGTTAAACGTTTTTATGGCAGTAGTGATTGATGTGCTTGTTTATGGAATTGTATGTTTTAAGGGGGCTCTCCACAAAGCACTCTGTGTGCAAATGATAAAATCAGGGAACAAAGAAGAGCAAAACTTAATAAAGAGCTGTTCCTGAAGTGCTCCAGGTTTTGCAGACTGTGCCTTATTAAAGAGATTATTCCACTGTTATCTTTCCTTGCCACTGGCCATCCCAGAAGTAACCTCTTCCATCAGGGACTTCAGAACATCCCTATGCCAACAGCATTGTGCTATACAGAAAAACAATGCATTTACTTCTGATCTAACAAAAGAATAGAAGAGGTGGTAACAAAACAGAGAAGACAGCACTGTGGTGTAGACTCATCCCAGTTACCAGCTAATTAGAGCCTGGCTCTGGGAGCAGGGTTGTCTTCACGGCCCTTTACAAAGGAAATCCTCATGTGTGTGTGAAAGCTCAACTGATTTCAACGATGAGTAACAGAAATAATAACGTTCATTGGCTGAATAATTTCAAAATGAGAACTAGAGACGCATTTAACTTTCTGTTCAATTGCACATGTGTCATCTTCTCTCCAGCAGGACCAAGATTTTTACACTGTTGAGCTGGAAAGAGGAGCCAAAGGGTTTGGCTTCAGCCTGCGAGGCGGCCGGGAGTATAATATGGATCTGTATGTGCTGCGGCTAGCTGAGGATGGGCCAGCTGAGAGATGTGGGAAGATGAGGGTATGCACAAACAGATTTTAAAAGCACGCCGCAGCGAGCTGACTTGCCTGCCTCTCCCCTACAGACACATCTTCTGCTGTGCTAGCTAATGGGAAAATTAAATGTCAACTGAAAGGAGCGGTAGTTTCTACTTACTGCTGTCACTGTCTTCTGGCACTCTATATAAAGAGTATTTAGAGATTGTATATATAATCTCCAAAAGCGTGTACACATTGGAAAACTTTCACCCCGTCCTTGTTGCAACCCATATTTCCAAATTCTAATACTTAAACAGACCTTGAAAGCTAACAAAGGCATGGGAAGCAGTGAAAATATAAGTCCCAATTTTTGACTTTGATTTTGTGACTTCTTTAAAGCTGGAGATGTGTAGAGAATTAGGCTGTCCTGCCTGATCCTCGTCTCTACTGGGGATAGAGCAGTGAAGGACCATTCATATTTATTGACTGTTGGATTGAAAGAGTATGGTATAGTTTTAATTAGTATTATCTGTTTCTTTGCATATCGTCTAGATTATAAACATTATAGTTATAGTTACATAAAGTCGTGGTTACAAAATGCCTACAGAAAGGAAATTACCAAGTTTTATGTATTCCTTGCTCCTCTAATAGAGAACGTGTCGTAACTTCAAAGTATGTCTGTCTCCTCCAGACAAATTACATGAAGGGCATTTTCAAAATCCTTTTGCTAAAGCTAGATTTATAAGTCCAAAAATTTTGCTGATGAAAATGAAGTATCACTGCGCCCTGTGGAAGCCAATGCTTTGACAAATTCTTCCAAGCCCTGTTGTTCTATCTTGATAAATGCTTATATATATAAGAGGAGATTTGCTCGTTCATAGCAGGTATTTATATCCAAGTGAGAAACGAACCTGAAAAAACTGCTTGAACGTCTTTGTTAAAGCAGGTTATAAAACAAGTAAGCAGTTTGACCAAAACCTTGAAAATAGTCAAAAAGGTAAGAACAGTTCTAGCATAGGCCTAGTTACTAAGCACTACAACAATGCAGGGTGTTTTTGCAGAACGGGAGTGAAATAATTTGACACCTTAGGCTGTCCCTGTCTTCTTCATGTCTCCCAGATCCCCTGCGCTGTTTTCAATGGACTCACAGCCATAGCAGTAGATGTCACTGGAAGGAGTCAGGCATATGTAGTCCTAACTGGTGCATATTTTGTCCTATCCATTTGCTGTGGCCATTGTCTTCTGTGCACTGTGCTGGGTGGGGGCCCTCTTCAGGGCTTTTTTCTAATCTCAGGCTCTTCTGTTTTATTGCTTTGGCAGATTGGTGATGAAATTCTAGAGATCAACGGGGAAACTACCAAGAACATGAAGCATGCTCGGGCCATCGAACTGATTAAAAATGGTGGCCGCAGGGTCCGCCTGTTTCTGAAACGTGGAGATGGCTCTGTCCCAGAATATGGTGGGTCAAACTATGAAAACATTCCTTTCTTCCCTGGCATCACTCCATGAATGATTTATCTCAAGATCTGAAGCAGGAATTCTTTTTTATTTTCCTTTCTCACCAGTGTCTTACCAACCTTTGCAACATATGGTTAATTGCCTCGCTTGTACTGAATTTTCTACACATTTCATCCTTTGCTTGCTTCCATGGACTTGGGGCGCAGTGTAAGGCAAGATCATCATAGCAGTATTTTTTGGTGATCAGAGAGGAAAACAAAACAAAACAAAACCTTATTGTCTTGTCCAGCCAAACAAGGAATGTCATTGAACTGTGCCAAACTGTTTCTCAGCGGCTGAAATGTTGTTCAAATAGGTCTCTACTTCTAATCAATGCAAAAACTGGGATGCTGAGTTGTTATTCTGAAGCAGTGATTATTTATTTATTTTTTGGTTAGGATTTTCTCTTAGTTCCTGTCTGTATTCATAGACACGAATGCCAAGATGGCTTACGGGATTTTGCCTTCCCTTAATATTTATGTAAATATTTATAAAGTTATTTAAGGAAAAAAGGAAAAAAAAAAAAAGCTTTACTGCAAAAAAATATATTGATTTGGCCTCCTGAGCCCTTTTCTCCCCCTGTAAACAGTCTGCTGGTTTCAACTTGTTAATTCATAAGGTCTGAAAAGGCGTGGAAGTTATGAAAAGGTGCTCTCGTCTCTGTGGTGGGGGAACATTCAGCCCTTGTTTCTCACTAAGAATTGCATTAGAATTCCTTTTCTTCCCCTGGAGGTTGGATTGCTGGGTGGCTTAACATAGCACACTATTTAATATTACAATTATGTCTTATTTATTTGAGATAATTGTCATATATTGTGCCCTCGATGGAGGGCTACTCCCAACCAAAGGTCTTTGAGGTTTCTAAGGAAACTGATGATTGAAGGGATGTCCTTTACATTTTTCTCCCCTTATTTGGGTTCTTTCTGTGTCAGTAAGATATGTGTTTATCATTCGCTCCATGTTCTAGTATCAAAACCAAAATCATTCTGCACAATTTATGAACTAGATTTTCTTTTCATTTACTGTACAAGGTTTGAGAGTTTCTGCTCACTCTGTTCACTACTTAACTTAAAATGACAGATTCAGAGTATGACCAACTAACAATTGAAGTATTTAACAGTACAAAAGGGAAGTTGTGGGTTTATACTTCTGTAATATAAATAGCACACCAGAAGGTTCAATGATGGCACTGAAATTCTGTAATGTTCTTTCTACTTTTGTCTTTTCCTATATTCCTTTGGATGTACAGTACTGTATCATATGCTAGACTGCATCAATACCCTGTAAATTAAGTGCTTCACATCTCAAAGCGTATGTCTGTTGCACTGAGGATGAAAATCCAACACCAGTTTTCTTTTGGCTAATGCTAAACCACTAAACGTTCATTCTCCATGCAAGGATTTAATATACAGGGGCTGCACTACTTACTGTAAAGAATATCCTTGTAACATTTGGGACTCCTTCCTCTCTTTGTTCTGTTCGCTGCAGTCACAAATGGTTCCTCTAATAATGTTAAGTTCCAATATTTTTCTGACTTGATTGGAACGTGCTTCTCTATGAGGCTGTATATTTTTGTAATGAGTTTTGTACTTATTTTTAATGTTGTGGTCTCTGGTGGACTTTATTTTTCGTCGTTGTTTGATTGTTAATGTTTTTTCTATGACATTCTGTGTCGCTGTTCCAGCTGTCTTTTAGAATGGATGCTCTCGTTGTCTGGGTTATCAAATCACCTCTTAGATGTCTCTTTATGTCACAATAATAACAACCGCTGTCTTTGCAGCCTTATATTTGGGTGAAGCCTAGACAATCTGACTGGAAAAATAAACTTTCTTTATTCTAAGATAAAATATGAAGATTTTTCTTTCTTTCACCTTTAATATAGGGAATCTAAATTTTCTACTTTTCTCTTTCTCTTTCTCTTACTTTTCTTGGTGCTGGGCTCTTCCTTCCTCAGCGATGATACCTCCTAATATCGCTGCATGTATGAGAAATGACAAGCTCGGGGAGTCTTGCTTCTACCTTATGGGCCATAATCAAACTACGGTTTGTAGCTAAAATCAATATTAGGTGTTTTTGTGCTGTGGCCTAATTCCCTCACATTGCTTTCCGCTTCGCTATATTTTATATGTACAGCAATTCATTCCGAGCACCCTGCGTCCCCTGAATTGTAAGTACACCACTGAACACCTTTAAGCCTCGCTTGTACCATGTGTGATAGCCAGGTTGCTGCAAGCCACGTGCTTACAGCTATGGAAAAGAGGTATGGTCCTGCCTGGGAAAACTAATGAGCAAAAATGCACACACGTGAATCGCAATAAGGGTTTCACTTGGAAATCACCAAAATAATGGTCCATGCCCACACCGACCCTCCCAGGCTAAGGAATGGAGATGTCACCAGGTGGGAAACACTGTGGTGGCAGGAGCAAGCAGTATGCATAGTGTTTGTCATGGGGGAGGGAATACTAAAGGGAGAAAATTAAAAAAAAAGAAATCTGTCCCCATACATGGCTGCAAAGGGTTTAGTCATTGCCATTGGGACAGCCCACCTCAAGGTCAGCGTGGGCTGAAGGAAGTGTAGCAGCAGTGGCCGAGCTGCCCCACAGAAATTGCTTTAAAAAAAAAAAACAAAAAAAAACCAGTAACAAATAAAAGCAGCACCCACATTAAGTCAGCATGGCTACTTTAATGATTGCCACGTCTGTAATGAATCATTCATAAACATCGTTCCAAATGATGTGAGTGATTGAGGCTAAGCTGGAGGGCAGGGCTGCGGGCTCAGTTCTGGGGTTTTATTCAGCTTTGCAGTTTGGGTTACAGAGGTAGCTCAGCTGGATTTTACATGAAAATAATGAGCTGGAGATTAGGTGTTAATCAAAGCCATTCTACATATTATAATACCTTTCCATTGCTTTGATTCGAAAAAACCATACCTTCTGTCATCATCTGTTGAATCATTGTGGCAAAACCAAAATCTACCCTAGGACTTCTCATAACGTGGCAGAATTAAGTAAGATTAAGTAATGTCTTAAAATGGAAATTGCACGATTACAGTCTAATTCTCACACCTTCAAAATGTTCTTTTGCAAGGTCAGAACATAATGATCAATTCTGTTTTCCGCACTTTTTTCTGCTGTTTGAAACAAGGCCTTCCACAACAGGAAGGCAAGGCTTTCAAAAGCCATAAAAGAAAAAAAAAATTATGCCCTTAGGCCCCTCTTTATTGGAAACTATCACAAAAAAATCCAACAACCCAAAGGACCTTTTTTTTTATCCTCACTGGAGTGAAAGTAGCATAAGTGGATGGGGGAAATGTAAAATGCCCCATGTCGAGAAGAGCATAACGATGCTATCAGCCTGGACCAAAGCACAGCATAGAACAGAGCAGCACCAGTACTAACCTGTAACTCCGTTGTTCGCAGTTAAATTAACGAAAGCTTTGGTTAGCCCTCGCTGACTGCTTTAACATTTGTTTGTTTTTGTCACTAATGAAGTCTGAAGAGTGCTAAGTGGTGTCACGGCGCTGCGGAAGGCCGTGGTACCAAACGCTTTGCTGTTATTTTCTTTCAGACCCCAGCAGTGACAGGAACAGTCCCGCCACAGGTTCACAAAATGTATCGGAAATGAAACCCACGCCATCCGACCGACGGCAGCACCCATCATTGGAGTCCAGTTATCCACCAGACCTTCACAAATCATCACAACATGGGGACAGGCGGACTTACGTTAGAGACCTAAAAGGCAGCAGAGAGGTTAGCAGACATCCCAACGAACACCACACTTGGAACGGGACTTGTAAAGCCAACGACACCGTGCCAGGCAGGAGGACGGAGCGGTCACCGGAGAGGAGACGCGAGAGGCAGCCAGAGAGGGCGGCGGTGAACGGGCAGAAGAGGAGGTCACCCGAAAAGCAGCGCAGGGAAGGGACGAGGAGCGCCGACAACACCCTGGAGAGACGGGAGCGGCACGAGAGGAGGAGAGACCTCTCCCCAGAGAGACGCAGGGAGCGGTCACCCGGCCGGCGCCGGCGCTCACTGGAGAGACTCACAGAGCCAAGGAGGTCGCCGGAGAGGAGAAGGGAGAACTCCCTGGACAGGCGAGCCAAATCATCCGACCGGCGGAGAGAGCGGTCGCCCGAGCGGCGGCTCAGGGAAGAGCGGGCCGGCCACAGGCAGAGGGAAGATGCCAGCTGGAAGCAGGAGGCGAGCCGCCGGCACCCAACCGAGCAGCGCAGGCGGCCTTACAAGGAGTGCAGCACCGACCTCAGCATCTGAGGGGTCCCCGCCGCCTTCCCCACACCACGGGAGCTGGAACCACCCGGGCTCCGCGAGGCGAGGAGGCACCCGCTGGTTCTACAAACCTTTTATGCAGATGAAATCTTACAACGAAAAAAAAACATTTAAAAAAAAGTGTTGTGCCTGATGTATAATATTAAAGAAAGTATTTTTCAATGTATTCTTTTTTTTTTTTTTTTTTTTAAATTACTTGCCAAATGTTGGTCCTAAAGGATTATAAAGTTTTGTTTCTACATTCTTTGTAGATTTCTTAAGAGTAATTCCTTTATCGGGCTACTTTCCCCCCTCCCCAATATAGTAAATGGGGGTAGCCAGTAATATAACATAGGTAAAGGATTTTATGACCAAGTTGGAATAATTTGATCCAGACTGTTCTCTAGTGACTCACTGCTACACTGTATGTAGAATATTTTTTAAGGTTTGGGGGTGGGGAAGGAAGAAAATTGTTCATCTCAGTAGGAATGGAGCGCTCCTGCTGAAGGAATTAAAAAGAAAGAGACAGAATGTTCCTAAAATTGCAAGAACTGTTTGAAGAGACTACTGTTTCAATGAAGGATATTTATAATAATAAATAATAATTAATAATAATTAAAAAAAAAAAAAAGAACAAAAAAAAACCCACACAGCACAAGGTGATTTGCGATAAGGAATTTTTAGTTTGTTCCATGAACAGTTTATACTTTCAGGCCCCCTCTACAGGATGCGCAAAGGCAGAAAGACTGGTAACCACCATGCCTGTGTCACACACTAACGTAGACTGTTGATCTCTCATTAGCCTCAGCAACACTTAACGATATTTCATTAAGGCAGCCACCGCAGCCCTCTTCATCTTCTAGATGTATATGGACAGCAACCCGAACGTGCATGGTATTGCGTGTCTGCTTTGGAGCAAGGGAAGGGAGTGGGATCCCGGGAAGGCGATGCGGTGGGGAGCCCTCCCTCGGAGCAGGTGTGTTCCTTCTGCTCGGGCAAAACCAGTGGGCTCTTCTTATTTTGCCAAATTCAGACAAACTCTCTTCTTCTCGCTCCGTATTTAAGTTTTTATTTTACTGGTTCATCCTTACTGAGATAAAAGGAGTGCACTTGCTGAAAAAAAAGAAAAAAAAAAAAGGTGTATCAAAGGAAAAACACAGGCAAAAAGAGGCAATCAGTGGGACAACCTGGTTGTAGAAGCCTACCCATGCTGGTTATATGCTGTAAAATTGAGTCTGAGAACAGCAGCAAAAGGGAAACCTGCAAGTTTCTAAGTTGTGTTTTTAAATTTGCAAGTTGTGTGGTAAGTCTGCTGTAGTATTGGTCTGAGATTTTAATGGATTACTGCCTAGCTGAGCCAAAATGTTTGCCGTTACTGTTGGACCACTAAAGTAACCTGCTGCTTTTTACAGTGCATTGATGTGTACATGTATACTGTTTCACATTTTCCATATGAACACAAAAACATTGCAAGTCTATCACTGTTGTTGCCATGGTACTGTAAAAACAAAACCAAGAAAGAAGATGGCCAATCATTGTGTGTACAGTTTAAATTGTAATTAATAGAGCCTGTTGGAAAAAAAACCACAAAACTGTTGCCTTTTTCTTGTATAAAAGAGGATTTATGACAAAATTTAGCTGTGAGGAATGTGATTACGTGTTTATATTTCTGAAAATGGAACAAATCGATTCAGGGGAATATATTTTAATGTAAACTGAATCAGGTATGTAAAGCTGTTTTAAAATGGGAGACTATATAAGTAATTCTAAAGCTTTTGTTGGTTCAGATATCATTTCTTTCTTCATGGTGGGCCTGCTTATATATTCTTAAGCACATGTATGCAGTCTATGTTCTTCAATCATCATTTCTTGCAATGTGCTATTGACATGATGCTCTTTTCTGTGTTGATGAAAAAGCAGTATGTGGGCCAATCTTTTTTATAAAACACTATGCATATATAAATACTACATTGTTCATAGCTTTATTTGACTTATTGGGTTTATACATAACACTAGGATGAGTAGTCGTGGACTTACCCAGTATGAGCTTCTTTCCTTGGAACAGACACTATGTATATGATGTAGCAACAAAGAAGGAGAAAGTCTGTGAATGCTATTTTTATTATCAAATAAACTTTTCCATACAAAGCATACATATGAGTGTAGTGATAAGATGAAGGAAGAGCCACACCATAATGTTACTTATTCATCCCTTGTCTAAAGCAGTAGGTTTGCAGGTTCCAAGGGCCATCCATTAAACATGGTAATATTTGACAAGTGATAAAGCACAGGTTCCCAGTTTTCCAATATGAAATGTTCTTCCCCAGAATAAGGAGAAGCTGAGGGTTTAAGTGGAACAGAGTTCAGTATTATTCCTGGGGTGCAGCCTTTAAGTCTCTAAGGGTGTGTTTGGGTCTATAGGAAATGCACAGATGTTTTAGGTTTGACTCATTTGTGATGCCTTTTCACTACAAAATTATGTTGTGATGTTATACGTGGCTCCTGAATTTTTGTCCTCTGCTGCTACCACTGCTTGCCCTCTCTTGTAACATAGTTTAAGTGGTCCTAGAGAGCTGATAAATGAGTCTTACGTTTTTTCCAGTCTTAAGCTGACAAAGATCATGCATTGTTAATGCTGAAATTGTAGGAACATTCAATATAAAAAATACTGAAAGTTGGGGAAAAATATTTAATTGCTTTTAATTTTTTAGTGGTGATTGTGTTCTTTCTACTGCTTCCAAACCCACTCGGAGCTGGAGTTAAAGCAGGAGCATTGCAGCTCCATATTCCACGGTGCAGCTGTATTCCCTTTAATTCATTCCAGCTTTACTTATGACTGTAAAATACATTATTCAAAACTTCTAAAAATGAAAAGAAACACTTTTTTCAAAAATGCAGCTTGGCTGATGCTTTGTCCAGCAGTGTTCTGCCATTAAGGGGCTGCCAAAAGGATTAATTTGAGTTTGTTTGTGACAAAGAACTGAAAAGCTTATGGAGTGGTAAGTGAAAAAGCTCAGCCAATTGATATTGTTCCTTTTTCTTTATTTCCCTTTTTTTAAGTTTAACATCATTTTTACTTATCACTATTACGTGATGAGATCGTGTGCCACCAGTGTGCTCAGTCCTGTTATTTGTGCACATGTCGATTAATACCTGAACTTGGGAGTCTGTGTCTGCAGATAAGGGGCTGTTAACAGCAAGAGGAGTTATGTGGGTTTTTATCTTCGTGGTTGAAGCTACAAGTAACTTCTGAGCTCCATTCACCTTTTTACGCTTTCACTCACTTCCCTCCTCCTTGAATATTTATTTCTTGGCACTGAAGCCAGTGTTTTATTCAGTAGTGATCCCATGTTAAATCCATCTGCTGCACAATTCTTGTTTTATCACAGAGTAGTAAATATAGATACTGCTCTCCTCCTCACTTTGGTACCTTTTGTTGCAACACACTTTCAGCTCTGTCTCTTGGCCGACTGTTCTGCTGAAGAACGTTATAAATGGCTCATAATATGCTTCATTTATTTGGCTATCATAAATAGCACCAGGAAAAGATGTCATTTATGACCTGCCATCTGTAAAATGTGTGTTTGTTCGGCCTTTGGGATTGCATCTCTTAAAAAAAATTAGTAAGAACTAAACTAGAATCTCAGTTTACTCAGCAGTTGTTTGAAATCCCGTGAGTCTGACGATGCCATTTTCTGAGTTGGATGTGGTGCCAATCCATCAGCATTACTTCCTCAGTACGTGACAAAGAGGCAGTAAAGTGCAGTGCAAATGGAAAATCGATGGGTGTCAGGACAGAAAGGAGTATAAAATACATGCTGCCACAAGCAATGCTGCTTAGCACCTGTAGAAGTTCAGTGGTTGGGATTAACCACATTATGACAATCTGCCACACAAACTCTAACTCAGAGTCTGCTGTTCACAATTTGAGGCATTTGTGTTTCTTTTCCAATACTGCTTTTGTTGCCTTTAGCTTGCAGCCAGATACTTTTGAGTCTGTAGAACACAGTGGCTCTGTCTTTGTAGGACATCCTCTTCTAAATTCCTACAAGAAGCCATTGGACCATGTCTTCACCCAAACTCAACAGCAGTTAGCAAACAGGTTGCTGTGATGTGAAATTTACCCTTTGCAATGCTCTTCTAAATAATAAATGGCCATCAAAGTTTAAAAAATGCAAAGTTCAAATGTGGACACAGTTCTAAAATATTTAAAATAATTATGTTTCTTGATATTTACAGGGCCTGGGAGGGAGAGGCTGCACACGTGCTCCTTCCCAGATGGAGTTGTGCTAACTGCAGATTGTTTCTAAAACAAGCAAACAATTTATATTAACATATAGGAAGTCATCTGCAGAATAATGTGTAAATTTTCAATTAAATACCCATAATTGTGTATGGCTCTGAGCACATTATATCTATACATAGAAGAGTATACATACATACATGTATACATGTAGTATACATAGCAGAGTATAAATGCCATTAAGATCGAGTGAGGTTTATCCATTGGTTTGAGCTCAGACACTTCAGTTGTTTATGAACTATATAATGAATGTAATGATGATTAACTTACGAGTAGTTTCTCCTATTGTAGTTTATATTTAAAACAAATCTGTAATGATCATTATTTATTAATATTTATTACCCCCCTAATTCAGCAGAATGCAGTGCACAGCTAACTTTGGTTAACTTCTAACTTCTGGGTATAGGGCCACCAGAAATGAGCTCTGGGCAGTCAGTGGAAGGTAATGCGTGCTCCAGTACTTCCACTTCAGAGCATATGAGGCATATCTGCACGAAGCCATTTCAGTGATAGTGTGAGCTAAAGCAATGCACCTCTCAGTGTAGCAGCAGATGAACCCACTGCTGATGCTGCTGACTGCCTGGGAAGGTGAGGGGGAGCTGAGGAGGGCTCTTAGCAAATCCCTGTCAGCATGCAAATTGAATGAGGTGTTTCAAAGAGCTGTCTGAGCTTTGGGATGGTGGAGTTGAAATGAAGGCAGTTTCCTCTCTTCAAGGAATCAGCTTTAATTTTGCAACAACTGGTTTCTTAAAAGAGAGCTGTTGAGGAGGATTGGTGCAGCAAGAGGGAGAGAAGAGCAGAAAATGCTCTGCAGTGAAATCCTTTATTCTGGTGTGTTCTCTTTGGCCATATCCAAGCAAATCCAAATGGCTGGCATTGTGCCCCAGCCAAGGTTATTGGGCCCATTCCTAAACTGATGGGGCTTCGGTGCTTAGTGTAAGAGCAAGTCATGTTTGTAGGAGACGGGAATTAGACCTTGTTTATGCGGCTGCCATAGACCAGGCTTTATCTTCACTCCTGTCTCATCTACAGTCAGCCTTAAATCTCCTCTCTTTCAGTTGCAAATTTTTAGAAATTTCAGTCTTCAGATTTTGTCTGTTATTAGAGGACTGGGCTTAAGTAATAGGAACCTGCATTTGCTGTGAGCTAAGAACAAATATATGGATGTATCTGCAGTAATTTTCTGAGTCAGGAAATGGATGGCGAGAGTGTTCCTCCAAGCCTGGTGACCCCTTTAATATGAATAAGATTTGCTGCACTGGCTATCTTGCTTCTGTCTGAGGACAGCCAGCAGCAGGACTGTCTGGGGGAGGAAGCTGGCTGAGGCTCATCCCATATGTGCTAGAGAAAATATTGATTGGATACGGAAGCAACTTGGAGAGTTTCTTGAGGACTCGAGCTTTTGTTCCATATAAATGTGCAGTTTTTGCTTATTGTTTCTCAGTAACATTCTTCTGGATCCTGTTTTCACTTTGGAGACCCCCAGGCAACTTCTTTCCTTTCTACTTAATCCAACAATTGTTGCATTGCTTTGAAGCATTGAGTCTGCTGGCAAAGCCCTTGTCTTTGTAACCTCTGAACTGCAGTTGTGTAACAGGGGCTCACATCCAAGAGCATGAAGCAGCTTCTCTGACATTCAGTACAGCATCATGGTCAGCATGTTCCTGTTCTGTATCCCAGTGGAAGTAGAGGTCCCAACCACAGGCATGGAGAGCAGAGGGGAGGGCAACCTCAGGATCCACACAAAGCCAAGAGTCGCTCTCTGAAGGAGCACCAAAGTACCATATCCTGTGGGTTTCCAGATGTGACATAAAAACTAAAAGCAGTTTAAGATTTATATAGCTGATTCACAGTACTGACTTCATTATTCTATGAAATGTACTGAGCGGTTAGAATATGTTTTAAGATGATCCCAGTGTGTCTTATTAACATGGTATTAATAACAGTAAGAGAGAGAGAAGACCATAAGAAAATATATGGCAAATGTTTCTTGTCGTGCCTTCTTATTTTCTTGCTGAGGTGGCTGCACTGTTGAGGATGTTTCAGACATCTGTTTTCCTTCACCAGTCCCTTCTGTGTTCGAAAGGTTAACTTGATGGGACAAATGTTTATAGACAAAATGTTGGGCATGTCAGAAAGAAGTCTTGCTGGAATCTTAGAGAAAACATCTGAACTCAATATTCAGTGCTCCTTGAAAAATATCACTTTATACAAGCAGGACGTGCTATCACTTAATATATATATTTTCTACCCTGACAAAGCTTAGTTCTTAACAAACAAAACTGCTAACAGAACTTTCCTAATGTGTGACACACTTTTTTCCCTGCCCAATTAGCAGGATTGAAAGTTCTTTGTACCTTGGGGACAGCTCAATCTGAAAGTTTTGAGTTTAATTGTGCAATAACAATGCAAAAATATGCAAATGATAAACAGCTCTGAAGTGCTTAATGTGACACAGCACGCACAATGTTGATTATCTAGAGCCTGTGTCAAGAGCTTGGAGCAAGCCTGCATGAAGGACCACATACCTGTGCGTGCACCACTGTCCCACTGGCCATGCTGCCCAGTCCCTGAGCATGGTTAATCTCTGTATGCAATTAATACTAGAATTTATGGTCATTGCTTCTTCTGTTGAATTGCTTCAGTATTGGGAAAAATTCTCATCCCTCTGCTCACTAAGGATTTCTTCATTGAATCAGTTTGACTCTCCTTATTACAATTACGATTTAATATGTATAGCTCCTTCTTCAAACATAGCTTCATGGACTTTCCAAATTATTCATCCTTTCTCTTACTGACGTGTGTATTACAGCCACACAGTCTCATGAGTTTTTAGTTTAAAATTTCTCCTACGAAAAGGATGCACTCAAGTTCAGTGGGCCGAAAATAGGCACATCCTGACTAAAGGTTTGGACTTGTTTTAGACCCTGTTTCACTGTGAAAAATTATCCATAATGATACCTCTTGGGAGAGAAAAGTGGAGTGAATTTCATAGTAAACTACTGAGTAAAAGGCAAGAGAGCTGTTGTAAGCTTCATTAAAAAGTGGATGTGTGTTTATTTTTACTTCCACCCAAAATGAGGTTTGGTTTTCTGTATGTGTTTCTACATTTGGGGATTTTTTTTTTCCATGTTTTCAGCTTGCCTTCCTACCTGAATTCTCCCACAGCTGCTACATCTCATGATTTATATCACTGTCTTGTCACATCCCTTGATGAAGTGGTGTACTGTTGATACCTTTATTTTCAGCACGTTCTTTGTCTTTATCAACTTTTACTGCAAAGGACAGCAATTCATTCTTTCTCAGTCTCCGTTTGCTACAAGGTTTTCTACTAAAGGCAGGATGCTGTGAGATTTGGGATTTCATTTATCACAGTAGCATTGCATCAACAGTTTTGCAGAAAAGTGAAAATGTTAGGAAGATGGGGAAAAGCTGCACCAGCAGATTTCATACATCAAGTTTTCTTTGCAAAAACTGATTTTCCAGTTGTGAGCAAAAAAAAAAAATAGAGCAACTTTTGTCCTGCCAAACCCACATTAATTGTATTTAATTTGCTTGCTTGGAGCCCAGATGAAAATGCTTTTAAAATAATTAGTTGACTGTAATCATGGAGATCCTGATTCAGAGGAAAGCTTTGTTAAGGAAAGCATACAAGCATATGCCTGAATTATGTTGAAGTTGGAGCTGTAATCATTTAATCAAGAATCTTTCTGAGGTCAAGAATGTTCATTGGAGTCATAATGACCAGCACTGTCTCGACTCATGCCAGAAAAAACAAAAATTGCGGTCTGCTCATTACTGGCTTTCATGGTTTTCCAATCCTTGGCTTTTTTTCTTAACCATCCCGACAAGGATCTCCATTGCCAAGACATGTTCCATATGTGCTATCAAATGGCAATGCCACTTGTGTGTTATGGGTGCACTCAAAGCCTGCTTGTGTCTTCTCATCCTGTGTTGATCTCTCCATCCTTACGGAGTTCCTCTTTGTGATGTCTTCCCAGTGTTTCTCTGCTTGCTCTGTTCATGTTCTCCAGGTTAGAAATTGGATCTATTCTGGGGATATCAGTTCGTCTAGGTGTGTTCAACATCTCTCTCATGATGGTGTTTACATTTTATTTTATGGTTTTGCCACAAGTTCTTATGGAGCCTCTACTGGGGCAATATTCCCTGTCTTGCCATGGCATACCATAGGCCCAGATGTGTGTTCTGAGTGATGGGATGTATTTGCATCTCAACTGTCAACAGATTCTGGCTGAGTGGGACTCACTGTAAGGATGCAAACCAGAATGCTTTGCCACACGCACCCTCAAAAAATTCCACAGTGCTGTCAGCAAGCACAATTCTATATTGAAAGGTGCCAAAAACCAGGTACACAGAACAATGTGTTCAAATAAAACAGTGTTTCCATAGCAATGAAGTGGCTGAGAACTACACAAATGATCTAGAATTAAAAAAGAATCAGGAGAAACTGAAGTTTGGTATTTTCTGTGGTGGATGCAAACCTGAAACATGAAGGGAAAGGCAGATGTTGAAATAAAGATAAAAACCAAGTGCACAAAAATCCATTTTCTTAAAAATAATAATCATAAAAAAGACCTGTCAGAATGATAGTCAGGGTAGCATTTAGCTCTCGGTGACTAAGGGAAGAACAAAAACGCTGCAAAAAGGAAGCAAACTGGAAAGGTAAACAGCTGAAGAGAGATTTCCTGTCAAAAGACAGTGAAAAGTTTTCTAAATGTTCTTATATTTTGCTAAAGTGTCAAACTTCCATCAATTCCACCTTCCTATTAGCTTCTGAACACACACACACTAACAAAAACAGCCCACTCCTCACAAGTAATTGTGTTTTTCCACTCAAATATTGGGCATTGGAAATGTTTTGATGTGAGATGCACGTAAGAATGTTATAGACAAAGCAGCAGAGAAGTGATGATGTGGTGAAAACCTTGGGCTGCTATTCCCTGCACGGTCTCATTTGCTGTCTTTGCATATTTAGCAGGGTTAAAACTAGGTCAGACTCCACCAGCCATTTGCTGTGGCTGTGACATTAGCCTGGAGCTGCCTATGGCTGCTGTCAGCTCGCCGGGCTGCTACGAGATGCCTGGAGGAGCTGCAGATCCCAATCTCACTCTTGCAAACCAATGGTTGTGGTGATGAGTGAAGAAGCTTGTGCACTGGGGACACAGCAGGAATAGGGAGGAGACAGATCCTGGAGGTATGGCCAGGACTGACCGGGTGGGACTGTTGTGTACATTTGTCCAAAGCAGTTCCTGCATTGCAGCACGGCTTTGGCTGAGATGGGTTTCACATTTTCCCGACGGAGAGGCAGCAGAAGGCTTTCCTATGGAAACAAACAGGGTGGGGGCAAGGCTAAGGCTCAGTAACTAGAGCTCCATAGGTCTCTGAAATGAACCTGTCTTTAAAGGCAAGCATAAATTCCACTGTGCTGACACTGCATCAATATATTAGTCCTGACAAATGGACCTATAACAAATCAGGGTCAATAGTGACAAGGTGACATTTTTACTTTTTATTTAAAACCACATAAGAAATCAGTGAGAAGGGAGGCCATCTTCCAGCATGCCTCTGAGAGAATCTAAAACAAATACACCCCACAATTCTTCTGTACTGTAAGAAAATCATAGAATCATTGAATTATTCAGGTTGGAGAAGACAACCAAGGTCGCCAATTCAAACTGTTAACTGATCCATACCATGCCCACTAACCACATCCCTCAGTGTCACATCCATGTGTTTCTTGAACACATCCAGGGGCTGTGACTCCACCACCTGCCCAGGGGAGAGGCATGGGGCACAGAGATTCGAGAGGATGAGAAAGCACACATGAGAATGGAGCAATCCCTTGGATTTGGCCAAGCTGAGCAGTGAAAGGAAGGCAGCCCATCAGTCAGCACTGCTGTGTAAAGGATAGAAGAACACATCTGTCACACTTCACAGGCTGCAGAAGCTATTATCCTTTGTGAAAGGTGGAATATTTCACTGGGAGCATATGAACCATCCCAAATGCAGGCCCTGCAGCTCTGTCAGGGCCAAGCTGAGCAGAAGCTCTTAGAGACAAGGTTTCATGCATGCTAAGCACAGCCACAGACTGCTGTTTTTTTTTTCCCTACCAATAAACAGGTGAATCCACTGTGGTCCTCATGGGACAGGGGACAGGAATGCTGGAGAATGCCCACAGCTATGAGCAATCCTAACACAAAGCACAGGAACCTTTTGGACCTGACCCACAAAGCCCTGTTCCTGAGGTGTGTGCTGCAACCGATATTGTGCTGGGAATGGGAGGCATTTGGTGCTTCCAGGAAGGTTTTAATTGAAGTTCTCTATCAAGCACACACGTGTTTGTTTTGGAGAGCTTGAAAGAGTTATGGATCTGCCAAGTACGTATCAGGCTGAGGTGGAGAGCACGAGAACAATCATCATTGCTGTGGCAGGCAATATATTATGGTTGGCTTGCCAGGTTGAAGAGTGAATGCAATTTGTCTTTGTGTTTGCTTTAGTGAGGGATAAGAGACTGTTTTGCTTGCTCAGGTGTTTTGAGTCTTTTAACTCTGTCTTTGTCTCAGTGGGTTTGGGAATTAGCTTTTAAGTGTTTGTGCATTCCTCCTTCTGAAACCAGCGGTGATTTGTGTTTGCTCAGTGTGAAGCAGGGCTGCTTTATGCGGTATTACTTCACTCTCATTAATTGCTTTGCTGCTGCTGAAGTTTTGGAGGGAAAGAGACACAAAGAAGCTGAAGAAGTGTTTCTGTGCAAGGGGAATGAAGCACAGGAGCATGCTGTTTATTTAAGAAGCTGTTGCCATGTTTATTAAAGCAGCACTGGTTCATATGCACCTCCTCTGCTGCTGCAAGCAAAGGGGATGAAAAGAAAGCATTCCAGTTGAGGTTAAAGGGCTGGTTGGCAAGGGAGACATCTGAAAGGGGGACAAAAGGAGCAAAGAGTGACATTCAGCAGCCATACAGTGGCAACAAGTTTGTCTATCCTTCTTGAGTGTGCTACCTCCTGCTAACATGGTGTCTGCTGTCAGATCAGAACTCATCTGCATCAGGGCAGCTCGGGGCTGGGAAAGAAGCACAGGTTGGCATTCCCTGTTCTCAGAGTACTTCCCTCAGTGTGATGTTATTTCCAAATCTGCAGCTGGCAATAATTTTTTTTGAGAGTATTATTGGGTTTGACATTGATATAGTAAGGATTTTGTATGATATCTCCAAACTCTGTTCCTGCAGGGAAAAGGCATAATTCCATAATAATTCACCACCCAATTTACCTAAAAATGTCACAAAATATTCCCTCCAAGTGTTCTGTACAAGTCACAGGATGGGCAGAACACTTTTTCTGTTTCTTCATTCACTAGGAATAATTCATCAGCTGACAGCTGTGCTGGTGAAACAATGAGGTGCATCCCTGCGAAGCAAGCCCTGACAATCCAGTGGGCACCCAATTTGGTTGTGCTGCATCTGTGCACTTGTCGTGCCTCTGTTATGCAACCCCTGTGCCTCTACCCACAGTCTGTTGACTTTCATTTATTCATTTGTTTTCAGCCTCGCATGCAGCCACCGCTGTCATTTCCACGTTATGAAAGGAGGCTGGGGATGCGTTGACACAAGGCTTGGACTCACGTCTATGCTCAGATGGCAGATGGGGAAAGCTCTGTGCACTTCAAAGAAGAGGGGGCATTCAAGGACATTTTCCCTTTGGATTGAGGCTCTGCTGGGAGACGTGAGCAGAAGGGGGGACTTCTGTTCCATGAGAAAGGCTGGAATCAACATTTTACCCTATTTTCACAAAGCAAGACTCCAGTTTGCATGACTGGAAAGAGACAAGAACACTGCAGTCTTCAGCAGAAATAAACCAAATGCTTTGATACTTCCGTAACAAAAAATGAGCCCAGAAGCCCAAGTAGGATGTAAATTCTGCTCTGAGTGCTCTCAGCATCCTGTGATCTTGTTTCTTCAATAAAGACAAGAAGAAGCAGTGGGGCTGTAGAGCATGGTACTCCCAGCTCTGGAAAGGAACAAGGAAGCCCCAGAGTCCTCACAAAAGTCAAAGCTCCTGTGCCCTGGTGCTTGGTGCATGGAAACATCCACCACAACTTGAGAAGTAGGCACACACAAAAGATTTAGGTGTGATTCTTGAAGTGAAGAGTTTCACGTTTGCCTGGGGCTCTGAGGAAATGGGCTGGGTTGTTCTTGATTTCCCACCATATTCACCTGTCTAGCTAATGCTCTTCAATCTGCATCTACTACATCTGCTTCCCTCCCTCATCCCCAAGCTGGTTTCTCAGCCTGGCATAAGAAATGTGGGATAAGTGCGTTTCTCATCAGTGTCATAAGATAAAAATCTATTCTTTTACTGTCCCATTTGAGGACCGTCCCCATGTGAGGTGAAATAAGGTGGACAAGCCCTCCAGAAAGAGGTGAGACCAGTAGGTGCCCTTTAATTTTCTGGAGTTGCCTGCTTGTGCTGGAGGAAGATGAATCTTAGCTGAGAGATAAAAACACAAAATACCTATTGAATAATCTCCTACAGGTGGCAAAGGCAGCAGTGATGAGGGAAAAGAGGAATTTCCTGTAGGCAAAGTACAAATCACCTGGAGACCCTGACTTCAGCCTTCTCACAGCTCCATTTGACCTGTCACAAACCAGCAGAAGCTCAGGGATGACCAACTTCATCTTTCTAAGGGTGGGAAACCTGCCTGCAATTTTCATGTAGCACTTATGCGGTAAAAATGTGTTGACTGCCTCTGCAGCGCTTCTCTGCTTCTGTAATGGGATAATTGCAGATAAAGGTAATGCGTTTTTAATTTCATATTGTTCCTAGTTTGCTGGCAGGTATAGGAGATGGTTTAATAAGACAAGTTGGAATTTCTTGTATCTGTTGGGAGGACTTACCAGCTGTGGGTGTATGGTGCAGCCTGCACTCAGGAACTGGCTCAGAGTCTTTCATTCCTCATGTTTTATCCATAACATTTTACCCAAAAGCATTTTTCCCGGCTGTGAAGGCACTGACAATTCTCTGTACTGAATTTCTTCTTTGCTCTCTTCATTTGGGAAGGGGGGAGGTAGGGTGGATGGAGAACTATGCTGGCCATCCAGTTTCTCTGACATCTTTTTTTTTCCCCACGTATTGTTCAAAATCTCGGCTGTCTCAGTCAGTAACATACTCAGCCCTTCAGCTGCCCAGCAAGCACCAGCTCACCTGTAGTGTTCAGACACTTGATTCTTTATGCTGTTTTTAATTTCCATTTTTATACCTGGCTTACAGCCACGTTCTTCACCTTATGGCAATCTCATCTGGTGTGCTTTTATGTGAGTGTGAAAATGCGTTGTTTGCTGAGCAGCCTCTTCTGCTGCCTTCCTTCTATTTGTTGCTTCTTATGGTTTATCCCCTGACTTTTCTACCAGGCAGGATTGCAGCAATAGACTCTGGCTGGATTCACACATTAAAGTATTCACTGTGTGTGGAAATAACGCTAATGGCCATGAAATTGAATACTCTTCTGCCTAGAATGAGGCTCTCGTTAAACTTCTAAATATCATGTTATTATTTCTTATGAATGTTTGGATAACCACAAGTGATTTTATATTAATATTAGAAAAGTGAGGAGTTTTTACTTATGTCTATGCCTTGTGGCTCAATTATATGATAACAAATTCCATCTGTCTGCTTAATTTATGATCAGAGTGCAGAGAAGAGGGCTGCCCAGCAATAGAGAGCATGACATTTGACTCGGCACATTGAAAATCATGATTAAAGGTGAGCACTGTTACTTAAAAATGTAGTTTCCACTTGGCATAAGGCAGATTTGGGTCCTCCGGTTGCTGAGGAGGTGTGGGCTGTGTGCACAAGGCACTTGATGTCGCTGGTGCTGGGTGAACCTTAAATGTTTTGTGACTTCTCTCACCTTAGAAAAGCTGTGGTGCAAACCTGTCACAGGAGCACACTTAATTGCTCTTTGACAACATTTTCGTTGTTTCCTGACTGTGAGCCGTGGCCTGCCTGCCACCCCACCCCTGCCCTCAGAGATCTTGACGTTAAGAGCTATTGATGGATGAGCTTGCTTTGTCTAATTTTGAATCCACTTGAACATTTCAGGTTTGAAAGTTCAGTGCTGATGTAACTTAGTCCACATCCTGAGAGGAAGGAGCATATTGGCAGAAGGGAAAAAATTCTAGTGGGAAAGGCTGGTGGAAGAGAGAGAGGTGGTGAGGAGACAGCAGGGCTCCGCTTGTGGTGGAAAAGAGTCAGAGGCAAAGCAGAGAATGGAAATTTAAATAGAGCCTGTTTGTGTGGGCAGGTATTTGAGTCAGCTTGGCTCGTTCCTGAAGCTGTGCTTAGCAGTGGGCCTTCATCCTAGGTAAGAAAATGAAATTTATTCTGCAAGGAAAATAAGAGTTGAACGTGTGGTGGGTGGAAGACCTGATGATCTTGACCATGGAAACTTAGGTTTTCAACTGTTTAAATAAATCCTTCCCTCCCGCCCCACTTTATCCCCTCTGTCCTTATGGCTCAGGAACATGGGGAGAACAGGGACTGTGCACAAATACAGCTCTGATGGACTGAGGAAAGGTAGTTTTCAATCTGAGGGAACTGAAAGCTTCTTCCAAGTCATGTTGGTTTATGGAAGGCCAGTTGCCCTGTGGGGCTGAGCTGATGTCTGGTGCAGGATGACAGTCCATCCACTTCTCACAGAAGGCTTCCCTGCAACAGGGCTCTGTGATCCAGCAAAGGAAGCTCACAGTGACTGGCTCAGGAAAAGTTAAGATTGCATAAAGCAGTCTCACACTGCTCCCAGCATCTCTTCCAGAGTATGAGCTCTCTTTCATCACCATTCAGAAGTATTAATATCTGTTCAACTCATTGCATCACATCTGGATGGCTGGCAGCATATAATAGAGGTCAAAAAGAATTGCGTTTCTAAGTCTTCATTTCGCTGGTCAGGAACTAGCTGCTGTGGATGAGGCATACTTACAAGATTATGATGGTAATTTGTAAGCTTTTGCTTGAAGCACTGCAACGGAGTCTGTTGTACAAGTGAGGCTGATGGCTGAAATCCAAGCCTTTGATAAATCACTTTATTGCTGACCTAATGAGTCCTTCGTGACAGGAAGATTTCTGCGGCAGCTCATTCAACAAGCTATTTTCTCTACTGGTGGTCAGGGCTGCAGAAATGGTCATGCATAGAACAGCTAGGAGGTGTGCTGCTTTGCAGAGATTAATTGGTGACTGGATTGGTCTCACTAGTGAATGCCAGCTATTCTTCTCTTTTTTGAAAATAAAATTAAAAATAATAATAATGCTAGTTATCAGGCAGGGGCTATTTCATTAGCAGCCAATGTCACTGTGTTCCATCCTATTAAAATAATTGAGATTAGTGTCCTCCCTGAGACTCATTCAGCCCTTCCGTTAATCATAAAATTTCAATTTGAGGAGTGGAGTGGGGGAAATTTTCTGAATCGGCTTTCCTTTCTTCCTCCTTGTAGTGAAGGGGACACTGGGATGGGTCTGCATCCACGTGGCTTTGGATGGAGGGGCAACAATGGCTGTGGGTGGGAGGCGACCCCGTGGGGCTTCTCATCATTTTGTGACACTGAAGCCCCTAAGATTCCAGTATAACCAGAGATGGAGCTGTTCAAGGTCTTTAAAGTTGTTGTCTAAGATGACCAGTTATAAAGAGGTGACTAATAGCTAATGCTTCTGGGCAGAGCTGTACCTATGATACCCTGTCTATGCTGTTTGCTCAGAATGAGGGGGGGAAAAGGACAAATTTTGCCTGAGCAGCAACTTTTTTCCAGGTCAAGTCTCTTCTTATTTCACTGTTGGTGTTGAAGTATTATGTAAAATTTGGGGCTGCAAAATGTCTGCAAGATTGGACAGGAGAGAACTAATATGAAGCCTTTTCTCTGCCTCTTTGGGCCATGTTTTTTGTGTTTTATTTTTCTTCTCTTCTTCCAGGAAAATTCCCATGGTAGCCATGGTTGCCAACATTTGCTTTTCGCTAACGTTTTGTGTTGTACTTTCTGCCTGGGAATTTCCTTGTGCTCCACAAAATCCTTCATTTCTCTGTGAGAGCCTTTGGAGTTCTTTCAGGGCTTGGAAGAAGGACAGGGATATGTCCATGTCCATCAGTCACCACCCTCCTGGGGCAGTGTCATCTCTATTTGTATAGCACCTATAGGAGCTGTAGGCAATGCCCTCTCTGTCCCACAGTGTAAACGCCTCACAGAATAAAGAAGTGAGAAGAAGAAAAACCTCTCCATCCTCAGTAATTCAGTGTTGCTCTGTTGACTTGTGACCCAGAGCATGCTAATAAATTGTTTGTGTCAGCAGCACTAAATGATGTGAAAACAGGAGATGGCTGGGTGTCGTTTAAAACCATAAAGGGTTTAAAATATTCAATGGGCTTTGGTCAGTTTGTGCACAATGACTTTTTACTTTCTGTGTGCAGTAATGGATGTGCACTTCAGTGTAAAAGCTTTCTAATAGCCACCATTTTGGGAAGTTTTTTTTTCCCCTACGAAGAAGTCTGAAAACCAGACAAATTTTCCCCTAATGGTTCTTTCAGGTCACGTGAACTGTGTGCTTTAAATGATTGCCTAAAGAAAAGCATATTGAGGTTGTAGGCAAGCTGAAGCTGATGGGACTGTTATTTTAATGGCAAAAATCAGACTGAGTTCACTTCAGTAGAGATAGATTTAATTCATTTATTTGTTTTCTTTCTGGCTGACTTGGTTCTTTTGCTTTAACCTTAAGGTAAACTTAAGACATGATAATCAATGCACAACACCTGGATATCCTTAATGGCAGGTTGGCATCTGCCTGGAGGAGCGATCTATTTGTAATAACCAGGAGAAGAAAGACGTGTGACATTTTTGGGGGCGCATGTTTGTGTGTGTGATGAAAATTAGGCAACCAATTCAATTCCTTGTTGAAAATCACGACGTGTGTTATCTGCTATGTCATTGTGCCCATGCAGGCCTATCAACAGCTGTGATATCACAGCTGTCAACTCATACAACCTTGCAACTTCTGATTAACAGGATTTCCTGTCCAGTTATTAAAGTACTAACAGAAGATACTCTGTGAAAAGCAACTAAGTCCATGGTGATTGAATGCGGTGTTTTCCTGAGATACACCTCAGCTTCTTTTCTGGCAAAAGGCATTACTACCTGCAGCCAGATGGAGGTTTATGGGCTGCAGTTCACCAAACACGAGCTGGATAAGCTCCCTTGGTTTCATCTGGCACTTGCACTGATCCTTTGGATCTCCCTTAGCTATTTCATGTTTTTGTCTGCTGGGACCTGGAGTCAGCCAGGTCTTTCCAGTAAATGGAGAACACTAAGAAGAAGAAGGCTTTTAATTATTAAATGGGCCGAGAGTTGGGTGTCTGGAGCATGCACTAAATCAGAACGCTTTTGAAAAGAATGAAGTTGGATCTAATGAGTAAATGAAGTGCTTGGAAAGCAATTTCTCTCCAATCTTACATACCTTTGGCAGGACCGACTTTCCCCGTGCCTTAGCCTTAGCTTTCCATTTGCCCAAGGCTCCTTGAAAGTGCATGCCAACAAGTCAATCAAAGATTTTGCAGGTTTTCCTTGTTATAAACTCCAAAAGCACTTGTTTCTCTTTAGCCGGAAGGATGATAATGCCGTGGAGGTCTGTGTCATGGCTGCACATGTGGACTCCCTGAACATGACAAAATCTTCGTCTTGTGTGGGAGGGCTCATATGAGCTTCAGTAATTGTTGTTGTCCTTTTTCCTATCTGGAGAATGAGATTACTACTTTGTCTTTATCTAGCAAGTTGCTCAGTGGTGCCAAGTGAGCTAAACCAGAAACCACCTACATATACATTACTGTTAAAGGTAAAGCAATATGATAATCTGATGTTTTGTGGTCCAGTTCCAGCCTGGCTGTCCATCAATCTGTCTATGTGCTTTTGTTCATTTACCCATCTATCTATCTTATCCTACTCCCAGTTTCTACACATGTATATATAAAATTACATTTCAGCCCAGATTCACGGAAGTATTTAGTGGCTCATAAATCCCTCCGCAATTTGGGATGTTTCATCTTTTTTTTTTTTTCTTTTTTATCGGAGTTTTGGTGTAAAGCTGACAGATAAACTGCAAAATCTTTCATTCCCTGGCTGCTGTAATCAACTAGCTATAAGAAGAGGTGGTGAAGTTATTTATATTTTTCAGAGAGAATAATTCTTTTCTCTCCTTGCACGTGGCAGAAAAAAATGCTCTGGCAATGTAAGATCTTAGAATTTCTTTTGAAAGTGCCTCTACTTGACTCATGAGACAAATGAGTGCAGTTTACTTGCATTAAACAATGTTTTATGACCCTTGTATACAATGAAAATGGTGTGTGTGGCGTAAATGTTCTGGGGTAAAAACTGCATCTGTTAAAATTTGTGAAAGAAACAACTAAGGGAAATGGTGTTGCAAACTATTTCCTGCCTGACCTGGAGCTTTGTAGCTCATCAGCCAGCCAGATCTGTGGTCCTCTCCTGCTTTCTTTTTTTCATCCAGCTTAGTTCAGATGTCTCAGTGAACAACTGTGTAGGTCAGCAGTAAACTGGATGCTTGCACTGAAGTTGTACTTTGATGCATTTGTTCAAGAACTAAGTTCAGACCTCTTCAACATCTCTGATGTCTCTTCATGGCCCTCAGTCTCCCTATGCTAAAGACTGGCAGATCCTCTTTTAAGTCAAGGAACTTGGTACATGCTGTACAGGGAGTCTTTCTTCATCTTTGTGAGGGAGAATTTGAGCCCCGCATATTTATACCTACTTATATACACCCATTTAGGATTTTCTTTCCCATTAAGAACGAAATGAACCTTTCCATAAATGTAATCTTTTGTCCGTTTACCCTTACCTTGAGAAATGCTCATCCTTTGCATGTTTGCTCCCAAGATGAAGCATACCTTTTCTTCCTACTCGTCACATATGAATCTACAATAGAAATGAGGCATATCAGCCATCAGAGACGTAGCTACAGGCAAGAAGCAAAGTGGGCTTAGTGACCTTGATGTGCATGCTGCAGTTGTTATGGCAACAGGCAAGTAAAATCACTGTTGCTAAGGCTCAGAGAAATAAAGCGATCTCAGTCACTTAATGATCATTATTCTCGAGTAACTTCATTTTGAGTTTGCTGCAAGCAAAACTAAAATGAGTCAGCAAACAGATCCAAAATAACTTAGCAGAAATCTGAATGCGAGCGGTTTCCTTCCTGTCCCCATCTTCTCCCCACCGATCCATCACTGCTGTAGTCAAGAAAGGTTTTCCATCAGGTCTGTAATCCATAGTGGATACTGGGAGCCAAGGCGCAATGCCAAGTGCAGCCCAGAGGCAGAGATGTGGGTGGTGTGCGCTGAGCACTGGGAAGAGCAGGAGGCAGGGTGGCCTGGAAACACCTCGCTTTCTCATCCAAGAACAGTGATTTGCAGCTTGTATTAACAATGCTAGAAAGTTTAGGTCTTCCTCCTCTACTTGTTTTATTTTCTTGCTCAGAAAATAAGTTCTTGAAGTACTTTTATCCTCACTTGACCACTAGTAACACCTGGCTGATGGATGTTCGTGCTTCCTGCCTAGGACAGGTGTGTAGTTCTGTTGGATCAATAAAGAATTCAGTCTATGGGGGTTTAACAGTCTGAAGGAAAGATCTCTTCAAGAAATTCTAATAAATGAAATGGTGGAAAATGAATTTTCATGAAGACTTTAAATCTGTTTAAGTGTTTTAGCAAAATAAGAAATTGTAAAATTTAAGAGTCAAACCAGTGTCCAAATATTAATGCCAGTTTTCACTCAAAATATTTGAAACAGAAAAAGCCATGGAAAATCTTAATCTTAGTAACAGTCATGAGAAATGAATGCGCACAGTGGGAAAGTGTAATCAAATTGCATTTTGCTGTGAAAATGATTATCAACATGTGTTTGGAGCATGTCTGTTCCTGAATCCTTCCATAGACTCATCTGATGCCAAACAGAAGATGGCCCTCCCCTAAAATAAATACTCAAAGAGTCCTATTATGGGCACACTCCCAGGTTCCCCCAGATATCGTTGCAGATTCTGGTGTCCTGTTCTATGGTTGTGAATGTGTCGATCTTTCTAGAAGCTGACTGCAAACCACCTTGATTCCTAGTTAATTTCCAATGAGGCCAGATGTGAATTTGCAGTTTAGGCCTCTCCACTGCTCCAGAAAAAGCAGTGGCATTAGCAGCTGAAAGCAGTCAGCATGTGTTTGTTCCTGCAGCAGGCTGATTGCTCATCAAGCAGAGCTGAGTCCCATACAGGCTGAGCTGGATCGCAGCACTATACATATGTATTCCTTCTCAGATGGACACAATCAGGCCATCCGTTCATCCTGCCAAGATGCCTCTTGGTTTTGGATGCCCTGGGTGACTGCAGGGAAGATTTGCTTCCGTGTCTGTGTATGTTGGCAGTTACCAGGATGGTTGAAATCAGCAGTATTTCACTGCAAGGTAAACAAAATTTGAATCTATCTAGAATGTGAACGCTGGTCCTATATTGGACAACAGGATTGATGCCCCAAATTCATGTGGCTTTGGAAATGTGCCTTTCATCTCCGTAATGCTGGGCTGCAGGGGTTGGGATGGGCAGTAGTACCTCTGCCTTGGCCTCAAGGGAGATGAAAGAGAGGTAATGCATTCCTCTTGCATGCCATGGAGAGATGGGGCTGACACACCTATGGACCTCATGAGCCATCTGAGGCTCCAGCATCTCCCTGCAGCTGGGGACCTGGTGGTTTTGCATTTCAAATCCAAGCAGGGCACGTTAGAAGTTCAGGAGCTGATTGTTGTCAGGGCCTCCAGCAACTGCTTGTAATTCAGGCACTGATTAAAAAAACTGATTGCAAAACTGAACAGTTATTGAGTATGTTGTTGCTAAACAGCCAAGCAGATGATTCAGCAAAGGTTTGCATGAATATTCAGAATAGTATTAACAATGGCAGAAATTGTAGTTCTCCTCAACATGAATGGCAGCAAATTTCTATTTACACAGAAGTTTTCAGCTGTATCATCAGAAAGGGAATAGCTGCAAGACAGCTGCCCCATCAGTGCATTGCTGAGTGCTAGAAGAGTTCATACAGCAATGTTCGGAATGATGTGTGCACATGTTTTTGTTGTCTGTGGCATTATGTAAGGGAATATGGGAGTCTGAAATGGGCACATGAAGAAGTCAGGCAAGAAAGACTAGGATTTTTTCTTTTTAAGTGAGTGGAAATATATTTCAACTGAACTCTTGACTTGCTGAACTTTTTCTTTTATTCTTTTCATCTTTAAATCTCCTTTCCCTTTTTCTTCCCCATGCATCTTTCAGTACGACAACTCCTGCCAATGTAGCAGGGATTCTCTTTTTCTGATCAGTGACACCAGAAGTGCTGTGTCTGAAGTTTTATAGCGTTTTCTGATTTAGAGCTTCGTTTTTTAAATAATGCATTGTGCTGGAGACCAACCTCTGTGATTGAAATGCCACTTGGAGTCATTGTGGCCACTTCTTGGAAAAGTGGGTGTAAGAAAGGTCAAATTTGAAAAAAAGATAGAGGAAAAGACAAAGAATTGGTGATGTCCAGAGGCTTGGGAAAGTTTAAGGTGTCTGTATTTTTTTCATAGACGTTCAGGGGTTCCCATCGCTACTCCTAATACATTGTCTTCCATTGCAGCTAAAGACACTATCAGCTTTTATCTGTTTCAAAGACTGTATTTTATAGAAGGTGCAATTACTTTTGCTCACACTAATAGCAAGAGTGTTACTGCTTGAAAACTGTTCTTATTAAAGGAAAAAAAGCCACGTGGTTGGAAGCAGAACCTTTCTTCTTGGAGCTGGCTTCTTCCACTGGGAAGTGGATGAGTCACTGACCCTGGAGGTGTTCAAGAACTGAGGAGGTGTGGCACTGAAGGAAGTGTTTAATGGGCTTTGTGGGCATGGATCGGGGTTGAACTGGATGATCACGGACATCTTTTCCAACCTTAGTGATTCTTTGATTCTCACTGCTACATAATCTGAGCATATTGCAACATCCATGGTCCAAGCTCTCACAGGAGGGTTAGGAGAACTGCTGGGAGTTCACCCACAATCTTCTGGATCCTGCGGCATTTTGCAATGTGCTAAGACCCATTCTTTGAGAAGTGTGGTTAGACTACAGTAATGTAGTTTCCCTTAGAATATTTTTGGGAAAGCGAGTACTTCATTTTCTGTACTATAAATGATATTAGAATACATTTGGGGAAGCAATTTGTGCTCTGCCTTTTGGTGCACGTTTAACCACTATCCTTGCTCAGCATATTCCTGTTTTTATTGTTGGCGTTGTTTCTAATGCTTAAAGTACTAAAAAGGACAACAAAGAGAAAGATACCTAATCTCAAAATGGAACCAGTCTCAATCTAACCGAAGAATCCATATAAATCAAGTCTGTAGCACTTTCTGATCATCAGTAACTGCCAATACTTTTCTCTACAACCTTGATTAATAGTGTCCTGTGGACACTTGTGGCACTTGGGAGTAGCTCAGCTGTCTCATCTGTGCCATTTGCTACAAAGACTCTGAGTTATTTTGTTTGCCATAGTTCAGATTACAGCATAAAACATGACAGTGTTTCAGATCGTAGTGTAAACACGAAGATGGCACAAAAGATGGCATTAACGAGTTCTCTTAATTACTTGGTACATTTGTTTAGGGAGAATAACGATGCTTTTGTTGATTCCCGCTTACTGAAAGCAGCTTTTTGAGGAAAATGTTCTATTTATCTCTTTAGCAAGAAACATGTGGTAGCCCCAGGCTTCACCTCTGCCTGGAAGCTCCTCAGACTGGGGAGGGATCTGCAGTCAAAGCCTCTGCATCATTCTGTCTGAGGCAGTCAGAAGGATGTCAATTCATACCAAGCATCATATGGCCCAGAGGTGAACTTGTCTCACTCAATTTGTAAACAAGTATAGATTTCACAGGAGATTAATGAGAGAGATGTATGCCTTCACATGCTAAGAAGATAATAAAGAGAGGCGATAGATCATGAGGAATGCAGGAGCTCTGGGTTTTTGCAGGACCAATAGAATCTGCACCATAAACTGAGGAGTGTTTTGGAGATAAAGGTTTAAACTGAGACAGGGAAATTGCCTCCTGCTCCCTTGGGTAGGATAAAACAGCAAACCCGCTGTCCCACAACGTACAGGCAGGACATCACTGAAAACCTCTCTGCTGAAGATGTGCTGGGCACAAGACTTCTGCTCTGCCTTCCACCATACAAAGGCACTGAAGGCTTCAAGAGGCTCAGGCTGCCTGAGCCTCACTGTTATGTTACCCTAAACAACCTAAAAATTGCTGACCAGATTCCACACCCTGCTATCAGCAGAGCACTTGTTAGCCTCAGATCTGGGATCTTCGGAGAGCTGTCCATGAAATAATGTTTGCAGTGTTGGCAATCATGTTAGCAGTGAGCAATCAGTCAGCTCCACTTGCATAAACACAGGCGGAAAGCCATTGATTACTTGCAGCTCTGCTAAAGATTGCATGACCAACAGGCTTCAGAACTCAAAATTCATGGTTGCTATTTGGATCTGATCACCTTTCATCCTACTCTGAAAGTTAAAAACACACTATTTGTTTAGTACTGGAATGCTTATAAAAATAACCTTCTTTAATGCAATCCATAAACTCCCGTGAATGACTTGCTGAGCTCTGGATGCTGTTTGTATGCACTTTTGCAGCTATAGTGCTGCCTTCTTCAGCATCTGTGCCAAATCTGGCCTGGACTAAGTGCTACCAAATAGGGAAATAGTTATTTTTATATTTGTGCAATTGGTGTAGGGTTTGGCTATGTTGACCTGCAGCCTTCTTGTAGCTAGTGTTACTTTTCAGAATGAGCCCTGAAATTCATTTTTGCAGTATTGCTTGCTGGTTATGATTAAGGTTATACAGCTTTTATTAAGCTAACATCAAATTACTTCTCAGTGTTACTTCAATTAACGTGACGTGTTAGAGCTGACAACCCCATGACTAAGCACAGTCAGAGTTTAACAGATTTAATTGAAATATCTTACTGCAAAGGAATTATCCAGGGTAAATCCAAACCCTGTGTCACTTTGACCAGGAGTTTATTAGTTTTGAATGCAAAATTAACTTATCAAAGAGCTTGCTGGCATCCAGACATTTTAACATCTTTAGTTCCTTTAATATTTCTAAAACACGTCATTACTGAAATAAATGTATAAAGAGAATCACAGCTCCTGTATCAAACAGGACTTCAATTTTACATGCTTGGGGAGTGGTTCTGCCCTTATTATCAAGGCTGGATAATGACTCATTCCTCCAAGATTACAGTGGAACTACTCAGCCAGACAAAAGGAGCAAAAAACATCCAGAGGGCAAAGTGAATAACATACTCTTCCATATCTTGAGGGAAGCCAGAGATTTAGGAAACCGTTTTTGCTATGTTGTAAATGTTTTATGGCTCTGGATGTTTCCATGAAATGGGCTCCACTGTGTTAAACTGGGATATTAATGTAAATTATCCTCAGAACAGGCAGTAAATATATACAGGGATGGAGCAAGAGGATGCACTGGAGACAAGCACTGCTAAGCACCAAATATGCAAAAAATGCAATTGAGGCGAGCAGCAAGATGCAGGAGCAGGGACAGGCATGCAGGGCTGGGTGGCACAGAAGCTGCTGGTGTCCCCTCCAGCCCTGCTTGGTGAGGAGTTCAGCTCTGTGCTCTGTTACATGCACTTGATTTCTTTGTCACTTTTCACAGCACAGTCTTAACAGCACACCCAGACATACCTCTTTAAACGAGCTTTTCTCCTTGGCTGCTCTTTCCTGGAGCACAGGGCAATGAACACCCCATCAAGGAATTACGTTGATGCTAAGAGTGAGGATGGCTTATTTTGGGACCAGCACTCAGGTGCAGCCCTGGAAGAAGGCAAGAACAGCTGTGAACTCATCTGAGAATCTCCATGGGTTTAGGGGAGAAAGAGACCCCAGCACTTCATGTAAGCTCTTGTAAAGGCACCAATTGAACTAATTTTCCCTATAACACCATTAAAGGCAAGGTGGCTACTGTTCCCACCAAACAATTTACCCCTTAACAATGGAGCATATTACCTGTGAAGGCTGAAAATCTGGTAATTGCAATCATTCTTTAATTCTGACTTGATTTGTGTACTTGAAAGGTTATTCTGGTGTTTTATGGCTGGCTAGTTTATCTTTTAATTAACTGCCCATCAAACCTCTTTGATCTGAGGAATGAGAGCTCAGTAGATGCAGAATCCCTCCTCTATGGCTCTGCTCAGGTGACTCTCAGTAATCCAGATTGTCTCATCCTGCAGCAAGGAGGCAAATTGAATGGAGGCTGTGGGTTGCTGCTGAGCTGTGTCTCTGCTGAACTTGTTGATTTGCATTCTGAGAGGGTATTGCTGTAGATAATGGGATTTGTGAGGAAAGTTGATTTTACCTTGTTATCTGGAAGGAGAATAGCATCATCCTCTGAACAAGAAGCAATGCAGAACAGTAATTACTCAGCCAGGTGGAAGATAGCAGGGGAGCAGGGAGGCACAGCTGCTTACCCTGACCAGCCCTGGATGGTCCTCTATTATAGAAATGTCATCACAGAGTTTCTTTAAGCAATTCCATGAGGCTAGGAAACAAGAGAAAATAAATCCCCGCTCCCAGCTTACAAAAATCATGAGCACAATTGCAAGAAACTGGGAAAAGCTTTGTCATCGTGATGTAAAACTCAACTTTGAGTGCATTTTCTGTGCCTTTTGGACCTCTAAGTCTAATGTACCATAGAATCACAAAACGGTTGGGTTGGAAGAGACCATAAAGCCCACCCAACCCCTGCTATGGGCTAGCTGCCACCCACCACATCAGACTGTCCAGGGCCCCACCTGTGGGCACTGAGGCTGAGGAGGTCCCAGCAGCCGTGCTCTCTGCCCAGTCTATCCTCTACATTCTTCTTCTCTCCTTGGAAAGAGGTTTCCAGCCCCAGCACTATGCTGGTCTTCCTTCAACTCCAGGGTTTTGCTTATGTGTAATCTCAACTCTGCTTCTGGCAGTTCCCAGGAAATGCCCTCCCTTCCTCCTCACCCTTTCTACCCTCCCAGCTTGAGAACCACTTTGTAAAAATGCACATGAGACAGCAGAGTCCAAAACAAGCTTAGGCACTGACTATTTATACACACAAATATGTGAGCCTGAATGCCAAGCTGCTCTACAAAAACGTGTTTGTTTTCACAAAGGAGCTGCCTTGTTTACTCATTCCTCAGGATGACTTCTCTCACCATTGGAGCTCTGCACCCCACATAGAGGGACCAGCTCTCTGCTGGAGGAGTCCCTACAGGAGCTCTTCTATGGAAGCACTTGGGCAGGTTCCAAGCCTCAGTGCATCTTATTTGGCATTCATCGCATGTTAGCCTGTAGTGGTGCTTCACACCTTCTCAGAATGCAGATCTGGAAGTTGTAGGGAAGGGCTACAGAAAGAGGCTGGTTTAATCAAAGGCTGATCTGTTTACAGCATCATTCCATTAACTGCTTCCTCTGACCACACAGCTTCTCTTGGTGATATCTGCCATGCTTGACTGCTGCTTAAGCTTTATGCCCCTTTTGTGTACTGCTTGTAGGATTTCCCTAGGATTAAGCTTCATGTGTTGATTTTAAAAATCTACTTGGTTGTCCTGACCAGAGAATGAATTAACTTGGATCATCCTGAAACCACTGAGATCCTTCTGGGTCTTCTCTTGTTTTTGTGCATTGCCATTGGATCCCCCTCAGCTCCTCAGTGGTGTAATCATGCTTTTCTTTCTTGTCCTCTAGAGCTTGCTGGGTTTTTCCTCTCAGCCAGCAGGGGAGGAAAGCACAGTGGTTACTTGCAGGGACTGGCTGACATTATTCACATAAGCTTGTGTTAAGTACACCCTCCATCACAGTAAGTATATCTTACATGGGAGTTAAAACACTTCATTACATTGGTTAATGTTACAGTTAAATCATTCATATGTGATACCATCATCAGAGACTGTGAGAGGTCAGTAATTTGCTTTTATCTGGAAAGCCAGAGTCTGGGATCACTGACATCTTATAAGGACACGAGGCACTAAAGCATCACTTTTGTATAGTTCCAAGGTATTTCAATCTTGATTCACTCATTCCAGAGGTAATTATTCTTACTTCTCCATTAACAGGAACTTTGTGCCCATTGCCCATGAATGCAAACTCCAGTGTCACTCTCATCTGTGATCTTAACTGATTTCTACCGCACAAAATATTCTCATTTACATTTCATAGAAGCTAAAAAATTTTTTGATTAGACATCCAGAAGGCTCACTGCTCTCTGTTTGCAGACTGTGTTTGGATACGAGTGGTGAGGATACCGAAAGTTTTGACTGAGTCACTACTCCTAGCAAAAGCATGTTAATACTCCTCCCAAAGTAAAGCAGATTTCTTTCCCTAATGTCTTAAAACTTGTAGCTAGTTTAGAAAAACAACTCAGCTTATGTTCTCCCTGACCAGGGATTCTTTGTGCAGAGCAGGGAATATGAGCCTTGAGCACTGGGGTATTAATGGTCTTTGTGCTGTACTTATTCATTGTGAACTCAAATATTAAGATCTGTTATTCTTTCTGGAATCTATAATCACTTATCTTCTCTTGCCCGTAAACAGAAACTTATGATATCTTCTCTCAAACTCCCTGTACACATTTGGACCTGTCAATTAGCATCCACAATGCAACCCCATGAAGTGTCCGGCATAAACAAAATCAATTCCATTGATTTCCAAGGGAATATTCACTGGAGGCCTAGCTCAAAAAGTCCTGAAAACTTATTTCAGTACTGAACATTCCTACAGTCAGAACTTTTTTTTAATGCACTGTATGATGATCTGTACCATCAAGACTGATGGATTTAACCATGACCTTTCATATGATGGCAGTAAGAGAGAGCGACTGCCTGCACCTGCCTTGCCCCACCTCCCAAAAGGGGGAAAAATGAGTCTTATTTAGGACTTCAAAAGCCTGGAAATGGTGGGTACCCTTTTGCATAGTGGGATATGAGTTGTTTTGCGTAATGTAGAAAGAGAGGCGCAGCCCCTGGAAATGGTGTGTGTTGAGGGGAACTCAGAAACAGCCTTAGAGCTATGAGAAGGTTTTAATTTGTAGCGATATGATGCTTGTTTTTTTTTTCCTAAGCAAGGTGGGCTTCGTGCAGGCACCACTGCAGCAGGTCTACCTGACCCATTAACTTCCTCTTAAAAGAACTAACTCCCGGGTCCAAATTTCAGCTAATTGCTCAGGTCAGCAGTACAAGCAGGAACGGTGGCTTCAGTCTCTGTACCTGTCCATCATGTTGCCTGCTCCGTCACCAAGGTCTCTGATCCTGTGGAGAGAGATTAAAAACCAAGGGAGACAGAATATGTCATCACATAATTCCCATGCAGGTGGGGCAGAACCAGAGCCACTGCTGGTGCACACAAGGGAAAGCTCTGTACTGTGGATGCACCTGCAAATGCCTGTGCTGGAGCCAAGGAGGCCTCTGGATGGACTCTGGGGAAAAAGAACTGTGTCGTCTGTGGGTCATTCCCCTCCTCTCCTGATTGAACTCTTTTCAGCATTCAGACTCCCAGCCTTTCAGCAGGTAACTGTGTTTGGCTTTGTGGGTTATCTGTTATAAAAGGGCGCATTTTCCAGTGCTAAAAGTCTAGCTCGGTGTGTAGGTTTTTATCCAAATCTTCCTTTTGCTGTTCACTAGCACAATTACATGATGTTTCTGGAGTAGGAGAAACAGAGTCCCTTTAAGAATGCCTGCCTTTACACCCAGCTGGCAGGAGGAGACTTCTGATTACTTACTTGGACCTTCCCTGCCCAACACTGAGAGGACCAAAAGGAGGTGAGATGAGTGTCAACCAAGCAATAAAAACATTGTGCTGCAGCCCATTGGCCCCAGTCCTCATTTCTTGCAGAGCCACTTCTGCTAATGGGTCATTTATGTTGGTAACCCATCTCCAGGCATGGACACATCAATTCTCAGAGCATGATCAGTAGAGCTACATTTAAGAGAAAATTTACCCAGAATGGAGGCTCTTTGCAGACTTCATTAGTCGAGGGGAATGATTGTCTTAAAATACCATGAACATTGTATTTTATTGAGGAAAATCTATGAGTTTTAGATACTACTGATTTATAAATGAGCTGACCTCAGAGGAGGAGGAGGGTCTTGCATTTGTTTTTGAATGCTTCTTAATAAATGTCACATAGTTCAAAAGAATCATAGAACTTCCATCTCAACCCCTCTCGGAATTCCTGGGTAGAAAGGGAAGCTTCCCTCCTCAGGACTTGCTGAATTCTCCATGGGCTTCACTATGAAAAATGACATAATGATGTAGCACAATTATGTAGCATGAATTTTGGACCAAAGCCCAAGAAAGCTCCAAGCTTCCCCAACCTAGTGCTTGTCCATTTCTTTACATATTCTGTGCTCTGTGGAAACATTTGTTGTTGTTTATATCAATGCCTTCTCTTCCTAATTAGATCTGCACCATGCAGATCACAGTCTGTCACATTGAGAGATACGGCTGAGACAGTGCCTTACACTGCAATGGCAGTCGCTGCAGCAGTCTGGAAGAATTGCTTTAGAGGCTCTGCTTTGATTAGCAGCAGGATTTAATCACAATTAGCTGATACGGTGCCAGCTGCAATTTGGTCTGGTCTGGGGAAAACAGCCAGCATCGTGTCAGCTTGCTCAGCTCTTCACACATGACCACATCTCTAATGAAGACTCGCCCTTTGGTGGACATCTGTCGTGAAATTCTCCATCCTTCTCTCCTGCTTTCTCCTACATGCTGCGTTAGACAAAATCGTTATAAATGGAGCATGAGTGTAGATATCAGCTTATTGGTCTGGCTTTCCTAATGTTCAGGGCGCTCGGGCTGTGCTGTGCTAGTAAAAAGCTGAAATCATTAAATGTATGAGATAATGGGAAGGATGGGTTGGGTTTTCTACAGTACCACCCACCCCTCAGCTCCCATGAGGTAAAGATGGAATTGTGTGTCCCATACACACGCAGGGTGTGCAGCCCTACAGATTGCTGCAGGTATTTGACTCTTGGATTGACTCTTTGCTATGTGCTGATAGGTGAGATTTCTATCACTGAAACCTGCAGTTCCGTGATGCTGATGTCTCTTTCAGATCTTTTTAAAAAGCCAACTATTAAAGCTCTACCCTTCACTACTTTATTTTGTTTCTGCATTTTTAGTATGCTTTCTGCTCCCAAACTTAACAGTCTATTGGTTAAGGTTTGTAAAGGCATTTAGACAATGAAAAAACATTGCTAGAATGAGGTACCTTTTGAAAATATTGCTACGCTTTAAGTATTTATCTTCTGTCAAACATATGGCCCTTAAAACATATTTTGAAACCAGATAGGCTACATCTGAGCTCTATCTATTATCTAACGCCTGTGCCCCACATTTTGGCAAATCAATCATTGCTATTCCAGTTTCGGAGCTGTGGAACAAGCTGTCAACTGATATTAATCAATCTTTGTCATTGCCCGTTTCCAAAAGTCATTAGCGTGCTCAGCCTCACATTATATTCTCCAGCAGAAAAATAGCACATTGTCAACTGTACTTTGTTATGAGTTCCTACACAAGTGACCTTACTGATTGCGTGCATGCAACCAAGGTCTGTATATACCGAGAACCTCTCAGCTTTTGTGCTTGGCTTTATTCTATTTCCACTTACCCTTCTTCTTCTTCTTTTTTTTTTTTTAATACGTATTACTTAGTTTTCCTTAGCAGACAAAACAGCTGCTTCCAAGGAAATGAAGATAGCTGAGAAGCTGGTGTGAACTCTCTAAGTAAATGAAGATATCAAGTACATTTGACTGCTGGAACACCAGGAAATGATTTATGACCCTATAGCACATTAAAAAAATGTCTGCCAATGTATAGCTATTCCTGTTACCACACGGCAACATTTTAAATTTCTATAAATGTGGCCATGGTGTAGTTGGCATGTGTAGAAATCTTTCTTTTAGCCATCATGGCTTTGCAGATGGATTTTTCTTGCTAATTATTCCTCACAAGGCTTGGCAAAACCTCTCTGTAGAAAATTGTTTCCTTATATATGTGTGTATATATATGTATGTATTTCCAGAGAAGAGCAATTCAGTTTGGAATGGACTTTGTACTGTATCATTTGGCTGACTTTGTTTCTGTTTCTCTCTCCACACCCAGGGAAAGAAGTGATACATGCTCTGTGTGCTGATCCACGTTTCAGGATGCTGTGGTCTCCAGAACGATTTTTGGACCATGGCACCTTGTGACTCCCAGGGGCTGCAGCCCCATCAGAGCCACCCTACATCCTGCAAAGCTGCAGCATCCTGTGCCCATGCTCCTAAATGTTTAATAACAAAAAATGTTTGTGTACTCAGGACCACAAAACTAATCCTATTCTGATAATAAGGTTGGACTCCAGAAGATGGAACACTGCAAAGGCTGGTGCTTTGCAGACTGGAGATTAATGTGTATTTCTTCACCAAGAGCTGAACGTGGAAACCAGAATGATTTCAAATGTTTGAGCATTGCATAAGTGATGGCCTGTCTCCTGCTGCCAGAGGTAAGCACTTCAGAAAATATCTTTGTGAATGGACCAATCTTTATATTAAAACTACCTGCAGTGCTGAGTCAGAAGCAGGTCTAACCCAGTACACTGATAAACGTGTTTCTCATTCCAAGACTAAATACAATCTGGCCAATAATAATAACTGTTGTTCTTTCTGGCAGTCCGCTCTGTTGGCTGGGTCCTGATGCACACTTGCAAAAAGTGTAAGCACTTGGTGGAAACAATGGAACACAAGTCGGATTTCAATGGGCATTTTTTTTCCCTTTTTAAAATTTTTTGAGTAAAACTCAACAACCCAAATCTACCATTCTTAATAAATCAGTATCCTCACTGCCTTCCATTTCTAGATTGCCTTAAGGTGCAGCCTCAGGAAAAATACATTACAGGCTCAAGTCCTGAGCTGATGAATGCTACTCTTATGGCAGTATGTTCAGGATCTGAAGCACACTCTTGGAGTTGTTAGCTGCAGACAGCAGGAAATAAGTGGAAATGTTCCAGAACATTGCTGCTGAAAAAAAACCTTTTCTAACAGCTGAGGATCCACGAGCCCTCACAGCACAGGCTGTGACATCAAGATATCTTCAACTGGAAAACACAATGTGAGCCAGGGCTTCGACAGCCCTCCAATGTGCCATCAGTTTCAGTGGGAGAAAATCTCAGTCAGGCAGGTCACTCTCTATTGTATTCTCATCCAACTTTGTTCAACTAGTTTATCAGAGGAATCAAACTTTCTGATAAAAGAAGAGTGGTGGTAACTTTGGAAGGAATATCTCCTGGCTAGTGCCAAAAGGAGATTGCAGGAGTTCTGTGTCAGTTCTCACAAGGACGCCTTAAACTCCACCCCATAAAAGCTTCACGACACAATTTGGCTGTCTTTCCTGGGAGGCTTTATTATGAGTAGTTAGTAGGAGATGTCAACACCAAAATGTCAGCTTTCCTGGCCAAAAAAAGAAACGTCATCTTCTCTTACCTAGGTTTTATTTAGAAAAATGCATTCAGGAGTTTCTGACAAACCAGATCCAGGCTGAGCTGGTGACAATGCTAGGTAATTGCCAGCAAGCCACTTAATGCATTTAGCAACGTCTGAAAAGCTTCCCAAATCCTCAGCCACGTTTCTCCCTGTCATAAGCATCTTCAATATTTAATTTGGGTGACGCCAAGGAGGGCTGCGGTCCCCTTCATGTCAGCTGCCCAACTATGAGCAGGAGCACTGACCTACCTGGGCTGCAGAGGGACAGCTGTGCGACCACCCCCTGGATGCAAAGGGTTGGCTTCGGTGCCCACCGAGAGCTGGTGGGTTTTTTCTATGTCTTTGTAGTGTAGCAAATGAGCTCCATCTTCTTTCAGCCAGGGTGAGCTGGAGTAGCTTTGGTGATTACGTATTTCATAGGCCATTGATTGAAGTGCTCTTACAGTCCTTCCCCTTGTGAATGAACTTTCATCCCCTGGAGGCTTCTTCAAAGGGCTCAGGGACAAAGGATCCTGCTAAAGAAAACATTTGTGCAGGTCCAGGAAGGCAGCTCTGCTCTGCAGGAAGGTAAGCACGTACTTGAGCAGGTTGGAGAGGACAGCACAAACACACAGTTATATGCGTAGCCGAATGGGTGAGGACGGGTTGTTCCAAAACCGTTCTGAAAATGGTGCTGACATTCATCCTGTATCTTGCCATTTAATTTGTTTTCTCTCCATGCTTTTTTTTTTCTTTCCTCTTCTCGCTTATGCAGTAATCTGTTAAATGGCAATACCCAGAACAGACTCAATATTCTGCCAGAAAAGCACCTTTTCCCCTGTGCCATTATCAGTTCTCCCTTCTTTCTGTGATCATCATTCCTTCCTCCTTCAGTGAGCTTCTAATGACTTTCTGCTTGAATGCTATGGTTACCGCTTTGCAACCAATGCTTTTAAAAACTAAGATTTTACTGCCTATATTTGTCAGGAAATGAGTGCTGTCCAAGCAGTTCTGATAAAGATTGAAAGGAAATGAGACCTGATCCTCGGCCCTCCTGCAGAAGGAAGAGGTGATATTTGCAGCTGTTTCGATGGTGTTGTAAAAGCACAGGGCACTTCTTGGCAAACAAACCTCAGCAGAGAGATGCTGCTGCTCACAGTGTGGTCCTGTGCCCACTCCTGTGCACTCTCTCTCTGCAGACTTGCTTGCTCTCCCAATGATTCTAGCTCTGTTTTAGAGGCCTGGCAACAACAGCTTGTGTGGGGTGCACAGCTGCTATAAATGGGCTGCTAATGGCCAAGATTGTCTCAGTCAGTGTCCTTTAGATGGGTGAAGCAATAGGAGAGCGACTTCATGGATTGGGTTGGCTCAAAGGCCTTGCTTTATTATCATAGCACCTATACTCTGCAGAAATGCTTTCATGCCCATCCACCAGTGCGGATCTTGAGAATGTATTCCCACTCAACACAGAAGGGAAATAAAACCCGTAGTGCCAGACATGCTATTGCTCATGATTACTGTGCTGGTTGCAGTTATTTCTAGGTAAAACATCAATTGTGATGGACTGTTTTATTTTTTTCTGCTTGGTATATGCAACTCTAAAGAACTACATTTTAACAGAGCATTAATTAAATGCTGATTCCTGCATTACCTGGTGCTTTCAAATGGTTTAGCACAGACTGTGTGAGTTAAGTGTTTTCATAATGGTGCAATTTTCTATTTGCTGTTTGCCATTGTTCCTTTACCTCAAGTAGTGATTTCATTGTTATTTTCCTTTGGATTTTATTATTATTTCCCTTTGGTTTTTATTATCTTCACCTATTTTTTTTTTTAATTTCTCCACCCTGAGTGGATGGGTATCTGGACTATGCTGGCTACTCATGACAAGAAACAGAAACTGTTTGAGTTCTTGGTGTAAAACACCGTGGTCATCATTTTACAAACAACTGGCTTTGTAAATTGCTCCTCCACCCAACTAAAAATTAATAAAAAGTCATTTAGCTGCAAAGGCCCCTCATGTGATGAAGCACAAGAGGGCAGTGTTACGTTGAATTGAGTCACACAAGGGTGCTATTAGCATGGGAACACTTCAAGGCTGATTAATTTCTCTTGTTTGCAAAGAGGCACCTTCATCTCCAGATTTGGTGTTGCTGCTGCCTCGGGCAGAGCCATGGGACACTGTAGGGCATGGATATTGCACCGGGGCACCAGAAACCACCCTCACCCCTTGGCAGTCTGCTGTAAATGACAGCTGCTGTTCATCTTTCTCTACCCATCAAGATTTTCTTTCCTACCTTGGGCACTGAATTGCACGTGTGACACCTGCCTGACAGCTCAGCATCTGGGGTTAGTGGGCAGGAGCACCAATCCTGTACTGAAGATGTCCCAGCTCTGTGGGAGCTTTTGTGCCACCCAACAGCTGCCATAAAGGACAAGGTTGTTTCAATACAGAGACTTGCCAATCTCAAGCTGTGCCAGTAAAAGACAGCTTTGTTTTTCCTCAGTGCCTCTTATGGGGCAATAAAAGAGAAGAAGTTAAATTGTATGCATGGAAACTGCTGTGAGTGCCTAAATGGGAGCAGAGATAAAGGTTATCCATCCCAGGAAGGAGGGATGGGAAGAACTTCCCATCCTTTCTTTCCTTCACTTCTTTCACTTTCCATCCACACTTTCCTTCCACAAAGTCAACGCTGCATCCCACAGGGTACCAGCAACCTCATCTTTTACTGCATGGACCTCTTTTACTCAAAGCCCTCAGGCATTTGAGGCTCTTTCATCAGCCTTTGATTTTCCACAGATGATCTGAGGGTGTGGGCTCTCTCCAACTTTTTCCCTGTTTTCAGGGAAGAAAGACTCTCAAAGCAATGTTTGTACGTGTAACTGGTGGTGAATCTTGAAATATGTATACTGCACACGCAAAGTAAGAGCTGAGCATAGGCATGCATAATTTATTTGTGCCTGGAGGCTGCTTGCTTTTGCGCTGTCTCATTTTCTGGTGGCTGGATGATGCCTGAGAATGAACTCAAGCTGTGGACGTGAGCTTGAAGCTCCAATCTGCCGATGAAGGCCACTGATGGACTCCTCAGTGCATCACGCTGTGTCAGCCAAGCTCGCAGCCTCAGCTGATGTGAAGCCCTAAGACGTCCCACTGCAGGCACAAAGCCTCAGGCACCACTTCTTGATGTACACAAAAGACCTTGTTTTAATAGGAATTAATTAGCAGTTTAAATACTTGGGGGTAGGAAATCCCCTATGGGGTGTACTTGTGAAGGTTTCTTTACACATTACCTCCCAGAAGGATGCAGACTTTCCCTTACTTTCCAGCATCCCTCGCTGCTTCAGCAATAGCTGCAGTAATTGCATTGCAGCTGCAAAGAACTGTGGCTATAACCATAATGTCCTTCCAGTGCTCATCCATTCCCTGGTGTTAGATAGGATTGTGATGGGCAATAATTTATCACAGAGGCAGAGGTTATAGTGGCACATATTCATGCCTGGAGTGCCTTTAAGCGATGACGAGGTGATAATGTCAGTATAACCACACATTCCGTTTGCATTATTTATTACCCTTATGAATGACAAATTCGTATTTCAAAATGGCTGAGAGGTTTATCTGCTGCCTCAGAAAGTCAAATTAGGAATGTGGCATAATCTTATCTGTGGGGCAGACACTTCCTTTCGTTATTGGCATTTAATAAGAGATTGTGTAATTAAAAAAAAAAAAAAAAAAAGATAATTAACCCATTTCTTTGTGCTGTGAATGAACAGGCAGGATCTCGGTGTGCTTGCAGAAGTCCAGCTGTTGGAGCTGCCTTTGGAGACAGATGGGCTGCATCGCATTGCGTGTGAGTGACTATGAAATGCTACAGAAGAATTCCATTCTCTTCAGGAGTTTTAGGTTCTGTGGTGTTTTGCTAAGGGGTCATCTCTCCCCTTAGTGTGCGACAACACAGCTGGGGCAGTGGGTGAGCATGAGGAATCCCAGCTGAACCCCGGTGTGATTTTACTGCAGCCTGGGCAGGCTTGGCAAGCTGAGAGGCTCCCATAATTGAACTGACTGAATGAAACAAGAATTTCATTCGGCTTTCCTTGGCTAACGGTGGTCACCCTAGACCAACAGTGGCTATGGCCAACAAGCAGAAGTAGTTAGAGGAAAATAATGCCAAGTTATCCCACCAGCAGTAAGCAGTGCCTGCGATTTGAGCTGGTTGTCTTCTGACACAGGCACTCTGCATGGTGTATGGCTCACAGTGCTGGGCTTGCTGCAGGATGCTTTGCTGGAAGAAAAATCTCCTATGAGTCCTCTTTCACTATTCCACATTCCATCATTTTTGCATAAATATGACTCGTTCCTATCTTTTAAAAAGAAAATCCCAGCAGAGCATTTACTCCTTCAATAGCAGAACACATTAAGTAGGCCATGAATGTATCCAGAAAGAGGCATAAGTAGCAGCAAGGGAGTCTGCAAGTGGATATATGGAAAAACTTATTCAAATGTTAGAACAGAGATGGAATCCCAGTGATATTCAGGTATTCAGCACAGGGCCCTGAGCAACATGAGCTCTGCTGAGAGCAGACAGATAGGGAAGAAGTTAGAGATAACCCAAAGACCTCCAGTGATCACTCCTGTCTGAAATTACTCTGAATCTGGGCTCACCAACATTTGGAGCAGCTGAGAGCAGTTCTCTGGCTGTTGGGGCACTGGAATGGGGGGAAGCTAAGGATGAGGAGTGTTGGATGGACAGTATTTAGCAGCTGGACCTGTGAGGTGCAATGTGGGGATTGCCTCCTGTCCCCAAGGGACATCACTGCATGGTGACCGCTGTCACCTGGCCCCTCCACTGGGTATCCAGGTGGAGAAGCAAGGCTCTGCTCATCATTTAAGTGTGATACTGGCTCATCCGAGATTTGCTCTCCTACCATGAGGTTAATTACTTTTCTTTAAATAAATATGGCAGTGAAATTTTCCATTCTTTTCCGTAGTGTACTGACAGAAGGGTCAAGCAAAGGAAGACTGATGTGAATTTACACTTCACAATTGCTGTACTGTGTCTGGGAAATAGTGGCACTACAATACCCCTAGTGCAGATACAGACCAACTGGAGTCACTGATGAAGTGGTTGGATGGTCAGCAAAAGGCTTATCTGCATGGGGCTGCAAGCTGTTTCTCACATCACCAAAGCAGAATTGGCAAAATGCAGAGGCAGCTATGGCAAGATAAAGGTGTCGGATAGTTCCGACATGTGGCACCTTATCCATCTGCTTCCAAAATGCCTGACTTGACCCAGGGGCTGTGCAGGTGATGCTACAAGCCAGATGTGCGCAGGACAGCAGCCATGCAGTTCGACGCAAGGCAGCCTGTGCTCTTCCTTATTTAGTTTGCATTTCCCTAAGCAAAGGAATCACTGCAACTTTAACTTTGAAAAATGGCTTCTTCAGCCCCCCCCCATCTCCCCCCGCTCCCTGTGCAGGACTCTGAGCAGAAAACCAGCCCTGAGGCAGCAGCAGGCACTGTCCCAGCTGCAGGAGCAGCTTGCAGCCCTGCCAAAGGATAAAAAAGAGAGGGAGGTCCATTCTGTGCAGTGAGCTCATGCACCGAGAATGGGCTGCCAGGCTCATTGCTAACATATGCAGAGCCAGACCATGCACAGGCAGCGCTGGGGGGGCTGGGGGGCCATTTGCCTGCAATTGGAAGCAGAGCAGGAGAGGATTACACTGAGGTGACAATGGCAATTGCACCTTCTTGGCCATGGGAGATTGGGCACCGACAGCCAGATGTTAACACAAGGGTGTTTCAACCAGGCACGGTGCTTTGATGTGCTTTTTTTTTTTTTTTTTTTTTTTTTTTCCTGAGCTCTGAGTCTATTTTGCTAAGGACTAAAATACACTTGGAGTGCTGCAATGTCACCACGTCTTCCGGCCCTGCCCTGGGATCTGCCAGAGGCCCAGAATAGAAGGAGCATTTTTTTGGTAGAGGTTTAGCTTCCGAATGAGCGAAACATCAAGCAATTGCCACAAAGCTTTTCTCTGAGTAATGGTCTTGTCCTTTTAGATTTAGGAGACTATCTGACACTGTCTGCATTGGATGAAGATTAAAGGGTAAAGGGAGACTGTGGGTCTGGATGGAGTTTCCTTCCACTCTGTCCTGGAAAAACAAAGCAAGACAGACGTGTGTCCTGCCCCGAGCAGCTCATGGCTGAGCCCATGCTCACTGCCTGCAGCGTGAGGAAGCAGCCCAGTGGGAGCACTGGGAGAATGCTGATGGAAAGGCTGATGGAGCACTGTGGGATTGATTCCCTGGAGGACTGTGCCATCTTCTGCAGGGCTTAAAGGATGGGTCAGTTTGGAAAAGTGTGGGTGTAGCTGGTCCTAGGAACAAAGGTGTGCTAGATTCCAGAAATGGTCATTTGAGGTCCTTCCCAAGCTTTTGGCACTCGTGAATCCCAACCAACCTCCCTCTTGCACAGTATCCCATGAAGAAATCATATTCTCCATGTCCTCAGACTCTGGTTCTACTGGGAGCTGTGTACAAATCCCAGCAGTCACATCCCTTTTTCTATTTATTTGGACAACAGGCAGCAGTGAAGCTCAAAAAGTTGGGGAGATGGGCATGTAAAAAGCCAGACATGCTTTATACCCAAAGGTCAGACAGAATCAATATGTTCCCACAGAGCATATTATATCTAATCAGTGTTTTCTGGTGGAAAATTTCTGACAAGCCTGAAACCTAAGGCTGGATTTATTTGCAAATGCCTGGTGAGTGATAAGCAGGTGATTTAGTACAACATTTATTTTGCACTGGAAAAAGAAATATATTAAGGTCAGTGCGATTTTTTTCTTTTTTTTTTCTTTTCTGTGCAATGGGGGGAATGGTGACTGCCCAGCAGGTCGTGCAGAAGCTGTGTCTGCTCTACTTCTGGGCCAATTGTTGTGTTTTTGCTGCTGGAGATGGCAAAAAATAGCTCCTGTTAATTAGAGTTGGGGAGATGCCAGTTCTTGATTTGGAATAAAACTGAAAGTGCAGGCAACTTTTAGGTGAAGTTTTTTTCTTGCAAAACAACTGAGATTCGAGAGCCCCTACATCACAAATCCAGTGGTGCCTGCAAGGAGCAGCAAAAAGCCCCCTCAGCCAGCTGCGAAAAATGATTCTTTTTTGTATTCTGCATTCAGCTCTTTCCAGATGAAGAAGCTGAACAGATTTACCAGTGAAACAGAAAGCCTTTCCTTGCTTATGTGCTGGACTGAGCATCCTATTGCAAACCACAGTAAACTGTGGTGTGAGAGAGTCCAGGCTGTCGCCATGTCCTGAAAATTCTGCTCAAAATATCCTACCTAAGAAAATGAAACATTTAAAAATATATATTACTGTTTTGCATAATAAAACCGCTGCAGAAATTGTTACTTGCACACAAATATGTAGAAGTCAAACCAGAGACAAGAGGATGTGTTTCAGATCTATGAAAACGAGCTGATTTGCTAGCTCTGTCTTGAAGGCAGCAAGTTGAAAGTGAAATGCTTGAGTGGAATGTGCCAGTATGGTCAAACTGTCTCTTCCTTCCAGCGGCGGCCAAGCAGCAAGACAGTGCGGTGTGCAGAACTGCCAGTGATCTGTATTAAATCATTGCTGCTCTTTCAACTGACGTTCAGAATGGAAATTATTACTGGGCTGTCTTTCTGCAGAGGTCTATTGCATTTAGGCATGTCTAATTGAGAACATCTCATCTGCAGGCAGGGAGTGCTTGTCCTATCACCTGTCTGATAGCCTGGTGTTGTATTACAGTGCCTCTTTGTGCTCAGAACGTGTGCCCTTTTAGACCCACGTCTACATACCAATTGCAGCAAGCATTTTAGTGATCTTTTTGTTTAGTTTCTCTCTGGCTGTACTTAAGGAAGAATAACAAGTATAACCAAAATATAACAAAAATAACTCCTTCTGCTTGATCTGAGCTCCCAGTTTTGTTGTGTGCCTCGGAAAACTCAGCTCCACAGCTCTGACTTCAGCCAGGCACTCATGAGCCCATTGATTTCTGTATAGATCATGGTCTCTTTTCCCAATTACCATGACTGCAGGAGACTTAGAATTGGTGATTTTATGTTGTTTGAATACAAATTGATCGTTAGAAATATTAATAATGACTACTTGACTTTATAATTAGCTATGTATTTATATTGTGTGCAGGAGTCGTTAATCTTCAATGATCACATTCCAAATAATCCATTTGTATTTAAATGAATTGATGTGTAATAGCTATCTTAATCAATCTAAATTAAATTCTTGTTTAGGAGCCTTTATCACTTATAACTTTTCTTTGTCTGGCAGCATTTTGGTTTGGAGGACAACAGGCTTTGCTTGGCATCCAGAGCCCCTAAAGAGCTGAATTGCAGAAGAACCATGGGTCTTCTCCCTTTGCAACATCCCCATCCATCATCTGTTAGGAATATGGATCGTGATCATGGGACTGGACTGTTGGAGGCAGAGGTTTGTGCCTTCTGTCACTAAGCCATTGGATGTCTCCAGAAGTGGATTCCTTGAATCTGAGATCACTAAAAATTAACTTCCCTTCTACTCATCCATAAAAATTCTCAGTGATCTGCTAATATTTATAATGGCTTGTTTGAAGTTTGTCACTTTATTGATTTAGCAAGATAATGGCTCTGCTGGCTGATTGTCACACCTGGCCAAACCCCAGGTGAAGGACGGGAGCTTCAGAACAGCCCATGACAACATAGAGCAGTGATGACTGCAGGGGGCTGGGATCTGTGCACGGAGTTTGTAACACCTGTGGCTCTCAGTCCCACACAGGTGAGCCGAGTTTTGTGGTTCAGTTCCCCACTCACACAGTGCAGATTCAATTTTTGAGGACCCTGCAACTTTACTCATCTTAGGGGGACAAATTATTGGATGTCTGCTGAAGCTGGAAAGCTTTATTTAGAGAAGGAATTGCATTTTGGTGCTTGTCTAGGTAGTTGTCCTCAACAATTTTTTTTGCTTGGTGAAGCAAAGTTAACTGTGTTGTTTCCACAGAGGAGAGGAATGCTCTTTGGTGTTGGATGAGCTATATGACACTGCTTAGGGCCACATCAGCATTCAGTAGTTGAGGATCACAGCAATTTTCTTCTGGGGAAATTGCAATGGTATTTTTTTTCACTAACAAAAGAGATGTACTCTTTTTATTGAGCACAGTCAAAACCTGAGGAAATGATTCTTCTCTGGAGGACTGGAGTGGGTGTAAATATCTCTGTAGTGAGCAAAGACTTTGAAATCCCACCAGGGAGTTTCTGGAGGTGCTGAAAATACTTTTTAAAATAGTTTTGCAATATGTTTCTCATCCCAGTGAAACTGCTGTCAAAGCAATCACAAGCGAAGACATATGCTTCAGACTGATCTTATTTTTCTGTCTTCTTCTTAATGAAAATAAACAAAATAATAACAAAATATAAGTGTTAAAATGCCAATGCAGGTTGCCAAGCACTGCTGTGCTTGGGGCAAGTAGGGGAGGCTGGGTGCAGTGCATGTTGTGTTGGGTGTGTTGCATAAGGATGTTGACCAAGAAACAAATTAGAAGAAGTAAAATAAAAAGAAACAAAGGTACCAAAATGAGTATAGGTGGGGTGGGTGGTAGGACAGCCTCACCTGAGGTCTGGTGGTTTTTTTTATTTTGTTAGCTGTTCTCAGCTAAATTCCTTATTTTGGGGGGGGTTTGTTCACTAAAGCTGTTTGCTGTCACCTTTCATTTTCCCTATTCACTCTCCCTTCCCAGCGGCCAATTGTTGCCAGCCTTTGTTGCCTGGAATCATCTGAGCAACGTTTATTTTTACTTCTTTTTTAAAAATTGCACTACCTTTGCTACAGGATGGATTACACCTTATTTAAAGTCAACAGAAAGACCTTGATGAGCCTCAAACTGGACCTGAAATTGTTGCTTCCTTTCAGGTTTCTAAACTTGATGTTTACCTCCTAGCAAACATTGTTCGCAGGTGGTGTTCCGGTAACATTAAGCTCCTGCTTGTGTACAGCCACTGGTGTCCTTGGACATCCCACAGAGTTTTACAAAGCACCCAGGGGTAGCAACTCAGTCCACTCACTACAGGTGCCACGTAGAGAGCAGCGTTGCACAACAGCCTGAAATGCAAGAGAAAGTACTGATCAGCAGAGGTTGTAACAGGAGGAGAGGGAGCACTGTGGAGTAGATTGATGCCCCAGGTGTGACAGAAGTGCCCAAAGGATGTTTGAGGATCACCTGTGGGTTTATTGCCTGGAGCACCCGAAGTGGGTGGTAAAGCTCAGCCTGGGGGATGCATTTTGTGCATAGGCTTGTCCCAGCTACAGTCTTCCAGTCCTGCTCTTTGACAGCCAGTTTGGTGCCTTTTTCTTCCTTTAGCTATGGCAATCCATCACACTCTGCCAGTTTGCTCTTGCTGATACACTGGGATGTGAATGTCATTTGTTTGGGTAAGGAAAAGGTGAACCTTGCCTTCTGGGAGCAGTGGTTTTTCCTTCAGCACCTGGCAGATGCTCTAAGTTGACTTTGAGCTATTTGATGCCCTTCTGCTCCTTTGTTTCTGTTCTTGGGTGCCCACTCTTTAGCTTCAGTTCCTGCAGAGTATCACTATCTCTCTCTGGTAAGCAGCAAGCTTTCAAAGGCAGATCCTCAAAGCAGTCCCTGAAATGATGCTGCAGTTTTCCTTTCTCCCAAGTAACTTACAGATACAGTTTTCTCTGTAGAAATTATTAGCCCTTCTTTAGGGACCTCATCATAATAGACATCATACAGGATTTGCATGAATAACCCCCTGTCATCTGTGTCCTACCTGAAAGCTGCTGGTGATCTTCCTTGTTCATTCGATCTGAAGGACTTGTTGCTGGTGAATACTGTGGGATGATTCAAGGTTAATTTGTTGTGGCTTTTCATGAGAATCTCCACTCTTAATAAAGGAGACGAAAGAAGTAAATATTTAGTGCGCTAAAACATTTCCAGAACGCAAGCAGAACATGCAGAGATGCAAGACTAGAATTCAGAAGGCAAATTAAGACTCTGCAGCCTTTAAAATGTCGAAGTTATTGTTTTTAGATGTCGTGATGTTTTTAATGAATTCTTGAGTTTTTAAAGCCTGGAGCTGTTTAGTTTGGGAGATTTATAGTTTTAAGCTGCACCTTTTGGAATCTTCCCTGGTTTTGCTGAGTGGAAAAGGGTTGCACAAGACCATTACATATGTATGTCCATATATTTTGTATGTTGCATATAGATACATACATTTGCTGTATCTGTTTTGCTAACTGGAGAGTTCATGCAGGGTGACTCTCTACTACAAGAGGAAAAGAAGTTTAAGGGCAATGACACAAACATACTGTGGATTTTATTAGTCAGCAACAGTCATGATATCTGGATCACGCAGTAAGTAATTGCTACTTAAAAATTTCTCTTCCACAGTTATTAAGAAGTTATGAAAGTTGAAAGATGGTGAGCCTGAGATAATTGGTTTGTGCAGAGTCTAATGAGACTATTTTCTCAATAAATAGAATATTTCTTGAGAATAGGAAGACTAATTGATGAATGTTTATAAATTGATCTTACATTATTTCTGTTATAGAATCTTCATCAAAAACTACGCTTCAAAACACACTGTGCTCACAATAGAAAAGGGGTTTATTTACTACTGCTTAGTATTTGTACTGTAGTGATGCTGAGAAGACCCAGTTCAAGATCTTGTGTGTCCCATGCCAAATTGCTGGGCACTTGGATCATTCTGCACTGAAAGCCCACGCAACTCCAAAGCAGTGCTGGCATCTGTTCTCTCACAGAAGGGTGCCTGATGTGTCCACGTGCAATGCTCAGATAGCAGTGGGGGCTGCATGAAGGATGCTCAGTCACTCGCTGAGGTTGTTTCATCTGAGGATGATGGCTGACCAAAACACAGACTGGATTCAGCTCTGGGAGCAAATCCTGGAGCTGCCCCTTGGAGCAGCAAAAGCAACATCAAGGTTACGTATCATGCCTTATTCTGTTTCTCCAGCTTTACCTGAGGTTCCCATGTGAGTTTTGGTGGATCCGTTTTCAGTAGTAATTTCAGTCACTATTGATGTGGCCACTTCAGAGCCATTCTGGCCGTAGTGGGAGCAGTACACATCTAGCCTGAACCCACTTTGTCAATGTGGATTATGGAATGCTGTCACGTTTGATCTCTTGGCCAGCTCAGATGACATATGCTGTAATAATGATTTGACTGCAAGTAAAATAATACAGATATATATATTGATGTTTCAATTACCTCTTAAATTGCATTTGCTGAGATCCCTGGGCCTGTCTTGAGCATTAAAGTATGGATTGCATCAGATTCTGAGAACACATCTTTTTTTTTTTCTGCTCAACCTATATGAGAGCTTGTATTTCCATCCCTGTGTAACTGTCTCTGCTTTAAAGAATGACCCTAAATTATATTTACATAGTAAATTAATGCTCATTTCTTATAGAGAAAGGATTGCTCCAAGGAACGTGTATAAGGGCATTTTTCTCTGCTCCTCTTCTGTGGTCTCAATCATAAATAAGTAGCTGAGTACTCATGGGGCAGCACGAGGGCTTCTCACAAGCAATTGTTTTTACAGCTCTTTTATGGCCGCAGCGTTGAGGAACTAACGGTTTGAAACAGAATCACTGGGAGTTGTAAATTTGTCTCTTAAAGTGAGTTTTTTTCCCTCTCAGGGAATCAGGTGATGGTAGAATGGAAATTCCTGAAGTAGCTTTTTCTGAAGGCAAAGGTGACTTCTTTTCAGCAGCGTGTTAGTTGGTATGGCGTGGACAGCTGCTGTGACTGCAAGGCAAGTTTCTTTATTTAAGGAGGAAGAATCCATACGTATCACCAGGGATAATTTGAAATGCACAGGAATTCTCATGTAGTATGAAATACTACTGAGCTGTTTCTTGAGACATATGCCTAGATAGCATTTTCTCTGGAGAGAACAAGGGGGAACGTTCCGTGCTAGGTGTTTTCTTAAACAGACTTGCTAAATAAGATCATTTTAATCGGTCTGGATTCAGAACAACTTCACTTGCTGTGTCAGGAATTACTACTCCCTTGACACTCAATAAAAGGTGCAGGTCTTAAAAGCATTTGATGGTTTTTATTTTTTTAATTGATATTCTGAATGGAAACAGTCTCCTCTCTTGAAAGGAAACCAAATGAAACCAAGAGTTGGGTGCTGCAGTGCTGTGCCTCTGCTGAGGGCAGGGATGCAGGAGAACAGAGTGGTGTCACCTCTACAGCAAGGCTGGAAGAGTGAACACAGTTCTGCTTTCCACGTCTCAGAGAGGAAGCTGCAAAACTGGAAAGGATGCCAGAAAGAGCCATAGTAATGATGTGAATACAGGAAAATGTACCTTATGGTTTGAGATTCATAAAGTTCCATCTGTTTAACTTATCAGAAAGAGATTGCAGTTTAAAATGGATCACAGGGTGTACATACTTCTGTGTAGAATAAATACTAGGTAAAAGGGTACTGTGTGATTCCCACAGAGGGTGGCTGTGTAAATACTGCTCTCGTGATGGTTAACCAACCCATGGAATTAACCCTGTGAGGCTGAGGCTGGAGGCACAGGAGTTGTTCCTGTGACTTGTCTTCCACACTCCTCTCTCCACCACATCATTGATAAAAGGACATCCTTCATCTGAAGATCCAACAGGACTTTTAATCAGAATAATGTGCTCCAGAATAGCTTCTCATTTATGCTCCCTGCTTCCTTTCATTTAAAAAAAAGCTTTTCATACTAAAAGAGAAGGCAAAAAGGGCAGAGAACAGGGAAATGAGTCGTACTACTCATTTATTGGTTTTGTTAAAAAAATAAAAATAAAAAATTTGGAAAGCTTTCAAAATCCTTGGAGCCATACTGGTGAAAATACCATCTTTTACAATCCGACCAGGAGCTGGGCTTGAGGAAGAAGTCCTGCATTCCCTCCAGCCAGTTCTCATAGCCATATGAAAGGATTCTGTTATCTTTCTTAAGCTAATTTTAATCTATTGTACTAACCAATAATATGCTAATATAATAAGGATGGAATATTACCTCCTTCCAGGAGGAGGAAGTGGAGTGAGCTTGAGTGACATGGCAAAGGAGCTTGTGGGTAGAAAATCCATTGCTTGTTTCCTCTTCCAGAGCACCCACCCTGCAGCAAAGAGTTGGGGATGGAGGGGAGAGAGGGGATCCTTGGAACAGCCCCACATTCTGCAAGGAAAGGAATGGATGGGGCAGGAAGAGCACTCAGACCCACAGCTGGGCTTTGGGGCTCCCCTTCAGCCACATGGGAGCAGTGCTGTGTGTGCACATCGTGGCATCAGGAGGCACACTGTCAACTGCAGTTTGGTGATCGTTCTGGGTCCCTTGTCCCTCCAGATCTTCAGGGAAAGACCTTATTTATGCTTTGACATTTTCTTTGCTGAAAGATTGTTCTTAAAATGCTGTGGTTTGTGGATATAATATTGTTTATGTATAAAATACCATTGAAGTTCAGCTGGGTCCTGAGCTGACCTTGCCTAGCACTCCAATCTTTCATCTTTCATTTGATCTGCCTCTGAGTGTAAAACATGCTGCTCCTCCTCCATGCACTACGGAGATCTTGCTCCCCATACCTACCTAATTTGTAGCTAATACTCTCATTGCAGCTGCTTTAATAAGAGTACAGATTTTTTTTTCTAAATGAGATGCATATGTGGCTCCTAAACTGGCATTTTCTGTCTCAGCTTAAACTTTTCCATTCAAGATGCCACATCATACTTAATTTTCTATACTCTTTCTATTGATTTCATTCCTAGCCTACATCAAAATAATGCCAAAAAGGCAACTGGGACCTACCCTGAAGAGAAGGAGCAGAAGCCATCTAACACTTCTCTATTGACCTTTTGCTTTTTGGGTAACACTTTTGGGTTGGGGAATAATACTATCTAAATGATGCTATTTCTAAGTATAGGAGTCCTGGCAATTTTTCTCCCTTGCTTTTCTCCTAGAAAGCATCTCTTGCATGAGAGACAGAGCTATGAGGTGGAATCAGCTCCTTCCAGAACAGCCTGGAAGCTCAGAAAATGACTGTTGCATTCTTGCAAAGCCGCAGACACTGAGTACAATAAGGTTGAGCCCAAATCCTAATGGGGAACGAAGTTATAACTCAACCAGCTGGAGCTGAGAAAGGCCACTGGCTCTGCTCCAGAAAGCCTGGCATGTTCTGATGTTTGTGGAATATCCTTCTGTTTCTTACCAGGACACAATGCTGGAATGAGAGCAAGCTTATGATGCTGAGGGATCTCCTGGGTTCAGCTAGAGCAGAAATACCTCGTGGTTTCTCTACATCTGGGGGGAATTAATAAGTCCTGAAACACATGAAGATTAATAATAAGAATAAAAAGCTTTCCTTCCACCCCCCATCACCTCCTCCCACTGACACGATTTAAAGATTTAAAATCAGTCTGTACCGCAGCCAGAGATTGGAGTTACGATTGTAATGTTTCCATTTAGAACAAGGAAATTGAAGTAGGGCAATTAATCAATAACAATATGGGAAAGTACAGGCTGAGACAGTCACTTGAAGCTCTCATGCTTTGCTGGCTGAGGGGAATTTTAGGAACTTCTGTCTCTTGCTGCCCTATACGTTTTATATTACCAACTTCCAAGTGCAGAGAGAAGCAGTGCTTTGTGTTTGTGCTGCTTCACCCAAACCCATTCATTTGCAGGGAGCGGATACTTAATTATGAATAATCCCAAAGTGCTTCCCTGTCCACTGTACAAACTGTGCACTCGGGCCCGTTTCATGCAGCCATGAAATGCCATCATCCCTCAGGTGAAACAAAGCAACTCTTCAGCTGCACAAAGCAAGGCTGCACAGCAATTTAGAAAAGGAAGTGAAGAATAATGGATTCATTTGAAACTGCAGGGGGATTTTTAACTATGCAGAATGCAATTACCAGAACTGGAGTTTATCCAGGACACTGGGGTTAAGACCCCATCTATTATAAAAGATGCCATGGAATTGCCAGCATCCTTCCCCTCATTTCCTATGTGCTGCTCATTGGGATCCTGAGTGCACTCTGGAATAGGCTACTCCTGTTTAGACTGTGAAAAATGATGGGACCTCAGAGTAAGGTGCAGAGGAAAAGGCAGTATTTATCTCAGACCCGAGCTTTCCTCCAACATGGAATATAAAAGCCTTTGTATTAGAGAGGGAAATTAATGGCTCAAGTATGTGACTGTCCAGAACCACGGAACCAGGGCAGCTGCTGTTCTGCTGTATAAGGGATGGGCTGCTGAACAAACAGCATGGATTTACAGTCTATGTTTTGTCATCAGAACCTTAACCTGGGAATGGACCATATCCAGATCAAGTTGATGAAAGTTAGTCTGTGAATCCATTTAAACAACCAAATCCTTCCAAATCCAGAAATTCTGCATTTTGTGGAGGCAGTAAATGAAGGACAGTGTCTCCAGCTTGATGGTTAGCAGAGAAGAGTGGTGTCACAGCCCAGAAGATGTAAATCTTGTCTGCATAACATCTATTTGGAGCTGTCTGAGCTCCGCAGAGTTTCTTGACCCCTCAAACCCACCAGGTCCTCTGCTGCCTCTCCCTTGTGCACATGGGCCTTCCCTTGTTTAGTAACTCCAATTGACAAATAATTAATTAATAAGCCGTTTCTCCTGGAGCATTTACACTCTGGTGGAAGCAGAGAGAAAAAGCAGATATGCCACAGGCTGGATTTTAAAGGAGACAAGAGGGAAGTAAAGCAGCACAGCTGAGCATGGTGCCCATGCATGGGAACCACGAGTGGGGCAGGTAAGCAGCAGTGTATGGTGTATGAGAGGCAATTCGTGTTCAGATATGTGTATATTCTTAAGACCCATAAAAATAAAAGTTGTATGTCAGTGCTCAACATATGTATTTCTGGGCATTTGGCTGATTAAATTGAGAGCTGGCAAGTCCTGTATCCTTTTGTCTAGAGATTCAGGTGTTAGATATGCTAGAAGTGCTTACCCCTCTTGCCTTCTTTCCATGTTCAAGTCTTCTTTAAATTTATGTCATTAACTACCTGTAATTATTGCCTATTTAAATCTGGTGAGAACAGACATATAAATAAAAGGAAACATCGCAGTGAATATGGATGACATGGACTGCTTGCCCACTCACATGTGCTGGATGAAAAGTTGCCATTTACTACTGAAACCCCAATAAATAATGCTTCAGTCTCGTAACTGCAAATCTTCTTAATAGAATCTGGCTATTTCGTGCCCTGTGCTATAAATCAATGCCCCTGACAAGTGAGCTTTGAATTCCTGGACAAAAACGATTATCAAGATTAAATCAAAAGCATCATGCTGCATGCGAAGGTGGTGTTAGCCAGGGTGCTTTTCTATGAACAAAATTGCTCAGCAGTGGCTTATAAATCTAGGAGATGGCTAAGGCTGAACCGAAGAAATGTGACTGGGATGGATTTTCAGGTTTTATTGTGCACAGGTATTATATATGGTTGAGTCCTCCAGCTCCTGCAAGACAGCATCCATGGCTTCCTCCATGAAAGCCAACAGGTGATGATGCTGGACACAGTGACCATGCCCATACCCCTTCTGCAGAGGCATTCAGTAGCACAGTGTGATTTATACCAGCAGAAATACAGAGAAGACCACAGAAAGCAAAAGGGTACCCAGGGAGATCAGACACCATTTATTAAGAGGAAGGACAAGCAAAACCTGCAGAAATAAACACTGCTGGAATAGAGATTTACTCCGTTTTGAGAACATATTTCCAAGCAGATTGGAAGTGACAGTGTCTGTGGTAGTTACTGTGTTGAGTGTCAGCCCAGTCATTGAGCCTTCACCTAGTTTTTCTCCTGTACTCACTGACCATTCATGGTATATTCCTCACAGACACTGATTGAGCCAAAAATTGTATGCTATGCAGCAAAGAGCAGTGCTAAGAAATACAAGAATATATGCTTTCCAGCTTCAACAGGTAAATTAAGTATGCGCCAGAGATGGTTTATTTACTTAATGTGAAATAATGCTCTGTTTCAGATTCATCCTTAATATCCTCTCTTAAACTACTCTAATGTATTTTTCACACGTAACATTCCTGTCTGGAATAGTTCTCAGCTTATTTTCTTCAATTCTTCTCTAGGGAAGCAAAGATTTGCATAACATTATGTCAAAAGCGCATTGAGGATATATTACATGGAAATTTTGTAAAAATGGGTTCATTCTCAGGTTGTGAAGAGGAGCTGGGCTCGGAGCAAGGCTTTACAAAGCTACCAAAGGCCAGACAACACCCAGAGGTTCTGCTTGCTCCCAGAATACAATGGGAAGGCACCGAAGAGTTAATAGATCTATCACTACAGGACATGGAGCAGATGCAAGACGTGTTCTTCAGTGCAAGAAGAGTGGTTGCAGATAAGCAACTGTGATTCATAAGCTCATGCAAGGGGCAGGGCTGGTGCTAAGTGCCCAGCATGGCAGAGCCACATATGATACAGCAGCTGTAAACACAAACATCACGGAGCATGCCTTGTTCTCCTCAACTCCCACCTCTCAGCATCGATAGAAATTTATATTTGGGAAAGTTTTTCACCTTTGAATAGTGAGCAATAAACATTTTCTTGGAATTCTGCCTTTCAGCAGATGAACAATAACTTTAACTTTTTTAACAGCCTTCATCACGCTGAGAACATTGATAGTAACAGCTATATTTTTTTTATAGCAGGTTGTAAGGGAAATGAATGTTACTCGCTGTGTCAAATGAAGGTCACCCTGACCACTGCTTCTTCCAAAAAAACTTTAGTGAAACTGCTGCTGTAGCTCAACTTTGGGTAGCATTATTAATGAGCAAGGGGAAAAATAGCCTTAAAAATCCAGTGTACAAAAATATCTGCAAAGTCCAAATAAAAATCAATAGCACAGCATGAAAAATGGCATAGGAAGTAAAATAGCTTGTCTGCTGGCTCATTTAGAAATACTTTGCCCTGACCTGAAGCTTCAGCTAAGGGAAATACAGGTTTTGTATTCATTGTTCTAATGAGCTGCAGACTCACTAAAGAACACCCAGCTCCCTACTTTTGCTTTTTGTTTTCTCTCCTTCCTGCCTGGTTTAACCTGGGCTGCTCCAGAGGCCAATGGCGAGTGTGATGTTTGTGGTCAGAAAGCATTTTGCTGCTGTAAGCATGGTGCAAGCACCTTCTAAAGCAGCTCCAGCAAGTGAAGCTCAGCTGGTGTGGATGGTCACATTAACACTCATGAAAGATTTTAGGGTAGTTTCCCTTCCCCTTGTACATGCAAACTTACAAGCCAGAACTTCGTGGTTTGTGCCTTAGTTTGTTATGAAAGCACGCATATATGCAGCCTGAGGTTCAGAGCTGGGTTCTCCAGCTGAAGATAAGCTTTCTGCATTGATTTCTCTTTCAATCCGACCAGCTGGGCACAATGCTGATAAAACATCCTTGGCTACAGGAGGTTCTCATGAGTGCCCAATGGCCACAGGTGCTCTCCAGCCTGCTAAGGAGGTTTTAAATAAGAGAAACAAATGCAACTAAATTATATGTATGCCCCCAGTAGGAGGAAGCTGACCTGTGGAGGAGGAGGAGGAGTGTCCAGTACCGTGAGCACCATCTCAGCACAGTGGTGAGTGAAGCCTGCTGGCTGTGCTAGACCAGGTTGAACTGTGTGAAGGCTGGGTCAGGATTAAATCAGGAGAGTTTGTGGCTGCTGTTTTGAGTTTGCATTCCAAAAACTTTGCTTTCTTTTGTGTTGTAGAGTATGACTTTGCCCATTCTGTTGCTATCGTTTTTGTTATAGACTGTTGAATTGTAGCTAACAGGGAAGTGGGGGAAGAAGCAATACAGTGGGTGTGCAAGGGTAGAAATTATCCTTAAATATGTTGGGGTGGAACAGCAATAATTGCAAGAGGATAGCAATTGTCTCTTTATCTGGAGGTTTTCCCCACCCAGACCTGGTCTCGAGAATCTTCCTGCTTTTTCCAAAAACAAAGAACTTCTCATATCTAAAGCACTTCAGAGTAATTTCATCTCCTGTTTAATTCCTGGCTAATAATTTCATCTTTCATTTCCTCCTATTGTTCCCTCTGGCATGCATCCCATCTATTATAAGCCCCAGATATCATAAAATAATTTTTTCAGATATAGTGAGAGGGAAATAAGAGTCAGATGGTTTGAAGTAAGATTTTTATAGCAGCACAAGTTCTGGAAGCATTGTACAGAAACTTGTATTAAAGAAATAGCTCCATGGGAGGAAACAGGAGTGAGGAGACAAAGCAGCCCTAGCATTCTGTAAGAGCTGTGTTACTGCCAAGGCAAGAGTAATTGCTTCTGTTTAGGAATCCAGTGCAAAATGGTGCTTTGTAGGCACTAAGGAGGGAGGTGAGATTTTCACAGGCACAAAGTAGCCACTGGATTATTGCCTGTGGCAGCTGGGCATTTCTGAAAATCTCCATCTAACTCCTGTATTGAGAAACTTGGCTGTGAGTCAATGTGTTTGAAACATTAATGTCTGTAAATAGGGTTCTTGCCTCTCTGACTGCATGCAGAATGGCAGCAACTGCAGATCCATGCTAGCTGGACATGAGTGTGTATTTTTCAAATAGGGCTGGGCTCTGGTGCACCATATATCAAGGTGTTCTCCTGCTTCCAAATCTTCTCCCATTTCTACAAGAAATGCATCTCTGAGTGCTTATGTTTTTCTATCTTATGATGATGGATCAGAATCCCCAAAACACCAGCTCAGTCTGGAATTAGCAGGCTCATCTTAGAGAGCTGTGTGTGCAGCTCTGCTAATGAACCCCTCTGGATGTGTTTCTTCTCCTTTCTATCCACATCAGTGTTAGCCTACCAGGATGAATGTGTTGGCCATTTAGACAGGAGGAGATGATGGGACTTCCTGGAGTATGCATCAAACTGGTCCCACTGGCACAGCTTCAGAGAAAGTGGGTGGAGGAGCAAATACTGGGTTTTATTTGCATTGAGTTCCTCATTCTGTTCAGAAACTAAACGTTTAGCATGCAGGAGATAGGATATTGAATCAACAGATGGTCGCGAGAGTGCTAAACTGTAAGAAATATTCTACATGTTAGAATTAACTTTGGGTCAGAGAGGATAGTGTTTCAATCCCAGTCACTGTTGATTTCCTTTCCTTGCTCTGAAATGTACAGGATGCCTTATGACCTGTTATGCAAGTCGTTGGCTATAGTCTGATGCACAGAACTTAATGTTAATTAGAGCATATCATACCAAGTTCACTTCCCCCACCTCAGGGCCCTGAGCCAGAAGGAGGGCTGACACTTTGCAGTCATCTCCTGCCATGTGGGTTTGAACACTCTAAGAGCAGCTCTGACAGTCCCAGGGAGCCTGACGTTGTTCATGAGGATATATTTTACAGATCACCTTGTTTCCTGTGCCAAATCAGCACTGACAGGAACCAAAGGTTTGTGTTTTCTGACGATCTTTGTTTTAATGTATAGACTGTGGGGAAGGGGGGGGGGAGGGGGGGGGAGGGGTCAGAGAGGAAAAACCCCCTTTTAGAAAAGGGATTAAAACCAACAAGTATAGGGAGGCTGCTCTATCAAAGCAGCCAGCTGTCCAATTTCATTTGAATGTGGGATACCAACAGTAGAGGTGATGGTGTCCAAAATAACCAGTCCTCAAAACACTGCTCATTGAATTCAGGTCTGCTGTAATTATGTCAAACTGTGCATTTTCATACAAAATTACTGAGGGGATAAATGTTCATTTCTCTTTGAAGAATTATAGTCTTGATAGCATCTCTCTGGTTATACTTGCTTTAGACCAACAGTATGACTCTCTTTGAGGGATACAAGAAGTCTTCTTGTGGCAATGTGATAACTTGCACAGTGATAGGTCCCAGCATCAATGAGCTTCGTGTTGCTGAAGACCTGTATCTCCAGTAGCTTTCTAGGACCTGTGCTAACCATTCTGTTAAGGTGTAATCCTGCATCTCCCAGCACTTCTGGTGACTTCAGTGTGTTTAAGAACACGGTGTGGGGAGGTAGGTCTGGCCCTACAAGTGTTAGACTTAAAACCTCACTGTTCTGGATTAATTGCCATTTGCCTATAACTGTGTTTCAGATTTAATGAACAGTTATGATGATAACCAGGTTCTCACTCTTTGTGGAACAGCAGCACTTCATAAATACTGGATTGTGCTCTTTGTACATCTGTGCTGGTTTCCTACATATCTGGAAATGAAATTATGTGGCTGCTGTCTTAGAACCGTAGCTATTGAATAGCTATTGCCAACAGATTCATCTAAAATACATAAATAAGGAAAGGAATTCCATATGGTCTGGGGAAAAAAACTAATAGCTCATGAATGCGGCACGGTGTTTCTTGAAGACAATGAAGGAGTGTGTTTATTGTTCTTTTCTTGGAATATGAAATATTGCAATATTGCAGTAAAAACCCTATTGTCTTTAGTTTCAAAGGCGATCCCTGACCTATCAGGGACCTATCTTCTACCAGCAGCTCTGTTGTGTGCTGATGACTGAAGCCCGTGAATCTTTGATGTGAGCCTATTATGAAAGACACCTCTGAAAGGAGAAAATGGATATGATCTCTGTATTGGGGCTACAAGAAGTCAGTTTCTAAACAGGGTCAGTATCTTGGTACTGTATGTCTAATGGTGATAGTATCACAGAGTGCTGTGTCAGTGCACTTACCAAATCTACTTCTTTGGGCTGTGAGCTTTTATTTTTCCCTTCATTTCTTTGGAAGGATGGCTGAAAATGGGAAAATAGATAGCAAATAGACGTTATTGGAGCATGGGTGAAATGTAAAAGCTCAAGCTTGTTGTCAAGATGTAATGGGTAGTCATGATTTCTTAGAGATGAAAGACATGGAGAAAGTAATATAGAGGTTCTTCAGAAATCTTTTCTAGAGCTTTTCTTCTCCAGCTGTGAGACTACATGATCTTACATAAGCCCGAAAGTATGTTGATGCTGCTCATGAATAAGATATGGCATTTGGGACCAGCTCCTATCATGTAACCTGGTGTAACCTAGTAGCAGTGATGTAACTTGGCTGTAGGATTTGTGTTGGCTTGATGTGGTGAGTTTGTTTGAACTGTGAAACTCTAGAAATGACAAGAGCTCAATGATTCCTGAAAGCACTGGGATGCAGGGAGATTAAAGGAGGTCAAAATAACAGAAAGCCTTTCAGAGAAGAAGGTAGAAAAGGAGTCTATTAGAGGGTAATAACATGAAGGAAAAGGAAAGACGAAGCTTTCAGCATGGGATGATCTGTGTTGAAGACTATGTTTTTTAAATTTTTTGTTTTGTTTTTAATTGCCCAGTGGAAAGTATTCAGGAGAGCTGTGAAAAACTAGCTGAACACTTTTATAAAGAAGGACAATTGGCTGTTTTACTGCAACTTGAGGAAGGGAGGTCTGCCAATGTGAAATTCCTGGAAATGGAGCAGACCAAAGGGAAAAGCCTTATGGTGAAAGAGGCAAGAGTCGGTGGGCTGATCCAAGCTGGGTCCCTGAGGATCCTTGAGGGCAATGGAAGGCATGGAGGTGCTGGTCTAGGGCAGCACTGAAGCTGCTGTGTGGCTTTTAATCATCATGGGAATGAGTTTGCTGAATGTGCAGACCCAGAAAGATGACCAGAAGTCACTGTGCTTTTCCTCTTGCCATTCCCCTCCCCTCTGCACAGGGATAATATGTTATAATGGAGAACTCGCCAAAAGCAGCAAGGATTTAAAAACTCCATCAAACTTCAAGTAGATTAAACATTAAATTATTCTGACACATTATATTAAACAGTCAATTATTTATTAGTGGCACCAGAGAGCACACATTTTCTAGATCAGAACAAATGCTGAGATGTAGTCCAGGCTATTTTTAATAGTAATACTTTGGACATGGTGTGCTGGATGTGACGTGTCTCATCACTACATGCATCACTTAAAGCCTTTATAAACAGCCACACTCTCCCAGAAACCAGACGTTAGGCAAGCACTTGGGCAGCAGCACAGAGCAGTGACGTAGCAGTGTGATAAACATTTGCAGAGATCCAAGTAGGGTCTTCAGATGGCTAAATGTTTGCGAAAACATGACGTGGGAAGGAGGGCTTGTTATGGGACTTGGAAGGCTGTATTGACTCTGTCAGTAATGTTTAAGAAGCAAATTCTCTTGAGCTTCCAAATTCCCAGTCCTCTCAGGTTTGGTGCCAATCAAAACAAGAACAAGTTGCTGAAGTACTCTTTCAGCAAAGGGTAATGTATTTCTTCTGCTCCTTGCAATAATGTACCAATAGCAGAAGAAACTGCTGCAAATATCAGGAGACAGTTGTACAAGGCAGGATGCCACTTACTTACCTGCCTGAGTCAGCTGCATGGAAACAAGTTGAACGGTAAAGTGCACTGCCTTCCTCTCCTGCAATACCACTACATGCAAACTGTGCATTCAAGGGCAAGTAATGCTATTGTCAGTGCTATAGTGGGAGCTATTTTGAAAATTTACATAGTGGTCTAATGTAAGCTGCCCTAGTTTTCTAGTACTGTGCCTCAACGTGACACAGGGACAGAGCAGAACCCACTTCCTCAGAGGCACAGCTTTATGAGCTGCTTCTTGCAGAATCACTGGTGTAGTAGTAAGGAGCTGTAATGAATGAGTGAGTTGACATGGGACCCAATGTATTTACTGCAGTGACTTGCTGCTGGGAAGCTACCTGGGGGAAGCTGCTGATACCTGGGGGGGAAGAGGAGTTGGCAGATCCTGTAGGAAAGCAGCACATCAAGAGAAGAGAGTACATTCATGCACAGGTGGGAGTTGACCACCTTGAGTTCCCAGTGTTGTGCTGCTGGCTGCAAACCTTTCATAGCTGGGATGGACAGTTTTTGCTGTTCTGAATACAGCAGTGTAGTGGGCTTTTATTTCTAACTGAAGCAGAGAGGCACACTGAAATACAAGTCGTGCCAGAAAACAGACAGTCTAGCTGACCTCCAAAGTAATATCATTTAACAGCATCAACAAATGGACTGACAAACTGCTGGAAAAATACACATAAAATATGGAGCAGAAATTGCGTGATTTAAGCCCATAAGGGCAATGGAGAATTGATGTTCAGAATCTGTTCCCAAGTGCTTTTGTCATCATCTGTTACAAGTGCAGTACACTAGCCCAACTGATGCAATTCCCATGGATGTCTTGGCAGTACTTGAGTTACATCCCGTCCCAAGGGAGCTGACCTTTTCATCACTGTGAAAGGAAAAAAGTCCCTCTTGGATTTCAATGACCCTGTTCCAGTTTGACCATGTACTTTCTGATGGCTTGCTGAGGTCATTTGTGTTGACTTACCCTATTCCTGTGCAAAATGATTTGGCAAACTTCTTTGGAAGGAGCCTATGACTCCGCACTCACTGTGCAGTGTCACGCTGCGGAGTTGTGCCTCTTGTCTCAGTGTTTCTCATGATGCTTTGACTTCTTCCCATAGGCTGGAGCTAAGTGAGAAGTCGTCAAAATAGATCAGAGAGAATCGTAGAATCACAAGGTTGCAAAGGACCTACAAGATTAAGAGAAGGAAGTACTGCCTCTTGCCATGAAAATCCATCCTAAGCATCCTGGCTGGGATCAGAAAAGTTATGTTGAATTGTAAATAAATTGAGGCAGTACTCACAGCAATCCTTTCCTACCAACAGAATGAAAGTAAGAGAGTGTGTGTTTTTGAGGTGTGCATCAGCAGTGTGGTGGATTGGTGGGTGAAAGCAATATGTTGTTGGTCTGTCCAATGTCAAAATCAAAACTACTGAAAGAGAAAGGGAACAAATCCATGAAATACAGAAACAAAAATGAGGGGAAAATAAGTTATGGAAAGGAGAAAGAAAACAGAGCTCAGGGAAAAAGTCGGAAGAATAGCGAAGAGCATGAATGAACAAGAAACAGAAACTAAAGAGTGACATTTTGCTGTTGGAAGCTTAGTTCAAAATTAAAAGTAAGATGTCTAAAAATGAAGGTAATCAGTGAAGCTGGAAACAGCTGAAAGAAAAATTCCAAAAGGGCTCTTAAGCTTGCCTGTACTGTCATCAGCATCTCCTTCTCTCCATCTCATTCCTGCAGCATTGTATTGCTCACTCGGTTGCTGGAGCACTGATTTAAATGGATATCGAGGGGGGGAAGAGAAAAAGAGGTGAGCTTTAGCTCTGCTGCATGTTAGCACAGAAGGCAACATTTCTTCATGTTTGTTGTTTTTCTAGCTGGAAAAGTTGCCTATAACTTTAAATGGAAAAGCAATTGTAGTGGTACAGCTGAAACTTCTCATTCACTTCTCCCCAAGTGTAGCACTACAGAATGTCACAGTGGCATGATTCAATCTCTATTTTGAATGACTTTAACATAAGTAATGTGGAGAATCTCTACAAAAGTCAAAGTGGGAACACTGTGCACCAGTCACAGCTTTGTTTTGATGCACAGAAATAACAGCTTGCTCTCAGAATTCTGCTGCTGCTGTTACTGCCCTCAGAGCTTGAAAAAGGATGTTTCTCCTCAGCTGACATCTGCTGCTTTTTGATAAATCACATCAGCTCCTTCAGCACAGAAACCACTGGGGGGAAAATAAGAATCAAAAATGGAGAACAAAATGGCTTGGAGCACCCTGAGGTGTTAGCTGGGTGTTTGCTAGCCCTCTCGCCCAGTAGTCTGAATTCCAGTCCAGAGACCGAATTTTAGGAGCCAATTCAAATATTTGCACCTCTTAACGCTCCTTTTTAATAGATAAATAAATAAGCCTTTGTTATGGTGCTATGGAAAATCTGACAGCGTTTCACAGGGATCCAGCTGAACAAGCAGTCCTAAGGGCTGAGATCACTACAGGGACTGTAAGGAGGCCTGGCTGTGCCAGCACAAAGGGATGCTGCAGCCTGTGCTCCCCAGCTGAGCTTCTGGGGCAGATGGGTTGTTACATCCCTGGTAGGGTGTAGTCACCCTGACAATAAATCTAGCTATATACTGTGATAAATGCAGGTGTGCAGATCCCCTTTCCTTGATGCCTAAGTAAAATCTGTTTTTAGTGAGCAATATTTTCATAAAGACAATGCAGACTCATTTGTCCTGCCACTGGAATAACTGCTTACCTGCTGCACATTCAACACGACAGAGGAATTGTACTGGAGGAGGAAGATGTGCCTGAAGGGAGATGGATGTCAGCAAAAACTTGATCTGCTTGAAACCCAGAGCACTCGAATTCAGCACATCCTGTGTTTGCCTATCTTCCCCTTTTTGATACTGATCTTCAGATCTGCATTCCTCATTGATTTCATATTATTGAAAATAACAGCTTTGGCATGGCAAAGCTACCAGTGATGTGCTAGGACTCTTTAAAATGAATGGCTGTTTTCTTAGATACTCTGAAAAGACCATAAAGTAAACCAGACTTTCTCTGTATATTAAGCTCAGCTGCTGCCTCCCTTTTTCTGATCTAATCTGCAATAGATGGTTGTCATATCCTGAATGCTTCTCCACCTGGATCTGTCTGTGGTTTCTGTAATAAGTCAGACATTCCTACTGAGAAACACAATACGCACGTAAATCTGGCGTGCTGTTCGTTAGAGAAGGCTAAATCCTCTATCATCCATCCCATGACAAAGTCTGAGTGGTTGCAGTGATGTACCACCACAGATTACATCTCCAGAATTTAATTGCCACAAACTTTTCACTTTCTGGAATAAACAGTGCAGCTGAAACATGAAAATATTTCTGCAGACGCTGCAGTGAGAGAACAACGCTGTGTTATCGATTCAGCTGAAATGCTTCTTGCAGAGCAAGCATCAAAGTAAGGCTGTTTTATCAGTTTACATATTTTAAACAGAGAGTTTATTTCTTGCGTAATCCTCCTTGAGGCATTCTGGTGGCTGAGCAGAACCATTGCCAGAAGCATCTGCTTCCTGATCTGCAAATGTAATTTCTGCTCCTCTCCTTCCATTTTTCTGGGCCGACTTCTGGAGTTTTTCCTGTGCTGTTGCTAAATCTGATATTGGTGTTTTTAATGAAGAAAACATGGGTTTGGATCTTTTTTAAGGGATTCCTGAATTTAGACAGAAACTGATAGTTTTGCTGCTCTGAGATCAGTCTCCTTGTGAAACTTTGCTGGAACAACCTTCTTCCTGTGCAGAGTAATCGTACCAGGGTGAAAACTACAGCATCCTGTTTGGCTTCAGGTCTGCTGCACTGCTATCCAGCTGTCTGTTCACTAGTCCCTACATGTATTGAGCTGCTTTGACAGAAGTGATCAGCTCAAGCATTTGGGACCTGCTGGTCTCCACAGTCAGACCTCATGGCAGGCAGAGAGCTTTAATGCAGGGCTCTTCCAGCATGACATCCTCGCAGATCTCTCCAAGGCCAGGTTGGATGGGGTTCCAGGCAGCCTGATCAGTGCCTGATATAGTGGTTGGCAACCCTGCCTGCACCAGGGGGATTGGAACTGGATGGTCTTTGAGGTCACTTCCAAACCAAGCCATTCTATGATTTTTCCCTCCTCCGGTTTCTGCCATGTTCTTGATTATTATCTTAGATGATTTATGCCAAGAATCAATTGTGGGGACCGTGAAAAGAAGTCTAGTAACTAGGCTTTTTGCACAGATGCTAGGTCAGGATCTTCCTCCATCAGCTTCGTGGAAGATGTAACAACGATGAAGCTGATTTAAGGTGTAGGTAAGGTGGGCTTGTTGCTCTCAAGGGTTAAACATCTACCTCAAGTGGGAACTCTTCTGCAGTTCCTACCTGAGAAAATGGTTTGGAAATGAAAGCCCTTCTAGTGTAAATGCTCACAGGTACTGTCCTAAATATTTGGATATTTCTGTCTTTGCACTAGGATATTTTGGAAATAATGATGCCCAAGCTGAGAAACAATGCAATGTCTGCAGCTAACTTCACTTCTTACCCTGTGTTGAAGACCTCAGGGTCTGGTTGAGGTGGAACAGACCATTCTGGCTCTGCCAATGCCCTCAAGCAGGGTGAGGAGCATTCCCAGTCCCCCTCCATTGAGGATTGTTCTTTCCTCTTGTTCTTTTCATTTCTACTACCACCTAAATTGTCTTTTCTTTCATCCAACTTAAAGTCTCTAATATCTATTTGTGCTCTGTGTGGCAGTTCAGAGGAGAGAGAACTAGTGCAGCAATTTTTTTTTTTTTTTTTTTTGCACACTTTGTTCCAAGCAAAGGAAGTAGCAAAATGGCTGATAATTAACTATCTCATTCATAGCTTACGACAGAAATGACTGCCTCTTGTCAAGGCATGGTCTTTGAGGAGAAGAGCTGAGGATTGAGAAATGCTATGAGTTGTTATTCTGACTCTTTCTTTTACCATTGCTGTTCCTTTGCCTTGAAGATCTATCTTCAGTTATTATCCAAGAAAGGAACTGGTAGGTTTTCTCAAGGCTCTCCTCACTGCTTGAGTATTTAACAACATATCCCTGGTGCAATTACTCTGTTGTGGGCTCTACTGACCAGATGTCAAAGGTTATTTTGAGCTGTTGTAAATGGTTGACATTTCATCTCCTGCCTTGTTACTGAGGTGTTGTGAGAAATATATACATTTTTTTTTAACTTCTCAAGATGCAGAAAGGTATGTTACACCATGGAAGAAAACAACCCAAGACTGAAACATGACTCTTGGAAATAAAGAGTCAGACTATTTTTATGGGTATAACTTAAATCAAACTAAGTTATGGGAGAGTGAGACATACTGTCTCACTCATCTTGGTGGTTTTTTTTTTTTTGTTGTTTTTTTTTTTTGTAATAAACACAAAGTCAAAGATTCATTTTCTCAAAGAGCTTCCTATTTTGTGTACATAACAGACCTGTGGAAAAACAGATTATCTAGGCGTTGGGCTTTGTTTCTGTTTTTCCATCTTTGGTCCCTCTCTCTCTATCTCTGAAACACCAGGAGATATGCTATGACTTCAAAGAGGATGCATCACATATGTCTGGTTATAGTCATTCCTGGGACTCTAAATAATATTAAGTGACATGGGCTACTTGACAGAAGCGTATACTGTTGGTTTGCTCCCCTCTATGCCTGGATTGTGGCTTCCTTCTGAGACTTAAAGTGAGGCTGGACAGAATGCTATTTATTTCCTTTTGACATATGTCTGCTGGGAGAGGTGTCTTGGGTACATCCAGGACAAAGTAATTCAGGACACAGGTTTTGGTAGTTTCCTTGGCTTCTTGGTAGGGCCTGGGTTAAACTAAGAGACAAATGCATCTCACTGTTACTTTCCCACACATCAGCTCCCTTCTGCATTTCTGGCTCTGGTTTTAGATGCAATAGGAGCTGCTCTTCTTCAAGGTAGGGCAGCTATTCAGAATAACGTTCTTTCAGCTAGAATAAACAAGATCACGGTCTTCTAAACAGGCTGAGGTTCTTCCAATCTGAAAGATCAGGTGCAGTAGTTGTACCCATCACACCAGGTGACAAATGGCAGTGAAACTGTAATGGCTACTTTTATATGTGCCACATTAACTTGGCAAACACAGTTTATATTACTCCACCCGGGGCTGTGCTTAGCAGGATATGACCTAGGAGTTCAATGTTTGTACACAATAGTGTATTGGTATATTTGTTCTGATCTTTTTTCATTTAAGTGTGAACTTTAAAATGCTTTACTTCTAAAACTAAAAATATCTGTCTCTCTTTGTTGTTGATGTTGAGGAAGTTCCTATGTTTTAAGTCTCAAATAAGTTTTGGCCCCGTTGAGAGGTCTGAAGCCAGGGTCTGAGCTAGTCACCTTCTCTGCAAAGTATTGCAATAGCAGTAGATGCAGAGCAGCCAGCAACTGGGGAGTAGGAAATCTGCTGTCACTCTGACGGGTGCTGGGAGACTCTGGGTCCTCCTACAAGCTCCTACTGGGTCCCTTGAAGTTGGTTTACACTTCTAGACGTATCTAGCTGTGTTGCAAGAAGGAAATGGCTTTTTACCCTTAACAATTTGGGTAGATAAGGATCACTTGCCAGAGAACCTGCCTTTCTGAATAGTGATGTAAAGTCAGCAGGGCTGGTGACAAGGGCTCGCCTTTCCTAGGCAGGATTCATCCCAGGAGAGAGTGGTGCACAGCAGTCAACAGCTCTGGCAGTGCTGCAGCTGAATAAGCATGAGCCTGGGGTGCTTCCTAATCTGTGAGTACTACAGAGATTTTTTGCCACTTCTAGCAGTGACTTTTTGGGTGGAATCATTAGACAGATACAAATAATTTAATATTAAAATTACAGCAGTGTGTGGGCATGTTTTACTCATCTTGAGAAAATAATAGCACCCTTTACTACTGCACAGGGAGTTGGAGCACTCCTAACTGTGCCATGCGTGTATTCTTAAAAGAATTAAATTGCAGGACTGCACTGTTCTGCAGAGATGTGTCTGCCCAGAAGATGAATCAGGATGTAATGTTAAATATGTTGTAGATCTTACATATGCTATTTTTGTGCCTCTGTAGCCATGAGCCTGTTTAGCTATGGGTAGCTTTATGCATAAGTCTCAGCACTCGTGCCAAAAGATCCACACAACTTGCAGTTGCTGGTTTGTGCTGATATAAATTTAAACAGGATTTATCCATGCAAGAAGAAAACATGTGCATCTTTAATCAAGTTCCACATTTTTTCCCTTTTTTCTTATGCTGCTGTTCAGCTGTAGTGATTTCAGCAAAAACGTATGACTTACCAACACCAGGCTTCAGCTTCTCTGTGTGTAATGACTTAAACAATGTGGGTTTGCAGGCGGCTTCAACAAAGCAGAGCTTGCCACTACTCACAGCAGAATTTCTGTCACCGGGAGAAGTTGTTATATTCACACAGGGAAAGACATTAGCTTAAAGGTTGGTGTTTTTGTTTGTTTGCAAGTCGAGGGTGGAAATTTTCAAAGCAGCGCAACGGACCGAATTAACTGTCTCCCATTACTGGAATGTGAATGTGAAGTTGCTGAAAGCAGCTGAAGTACTGAGAGAGTTGGGAAATCTGCAGTCCATTGGCTGCACTAACGCTGAGAAACATCTGCACCGCCGGTCCTCTCCGTCCTGCTGGCTGCTCTTAATAATTTAGAGCAGAGCTAACATTAGGAACCCTTGTTTTTTTGAGTGCATTGTTTTTTCTTTCTCTTAAATGAGCATTTTGCCAGTGATTTGTACAGACATGTTAATGGTTCAGAGTGAAGTTTAGAATGCAAGAGATCCTTCTGGTGATTTTTCAGATGCTAGTGATGCTTTGTGGAGATTACAAAATAGTCTTGCTATTTCATCAGTCAGTCAGTGTAAAATGCTCCTTGTGATTACATCGAATGCAGATGAAAAGTTTTCTCAAGCAGTCCAAGATATTAACAAGTGCAATGTATTTGTGCATTAAACATAAAGTACTGAGAAGTGCAATGTAGTGCTAGTCATCTGGCATGCTTGATGGCTACAGTGGAGATCAAGCTGGGGATAGGTCTGCACATAGGGACTTTGAGATATTTTTTTCCCCAAGAAAAAGATCAACCATGTAGAAAACTATCTTTTTGTTTCTGAATATAACAACTTGTATTGTACTTACAGACTTTGTGCACTGGAAACTGAAATCGTTTGTCATAGACTGAAACACGTGCAATGATTAACAAATGCATGCATCTCAAAGTAACATGATGTTCTGTAATTTATGAAATGTTTCTAATAAATCACATAGGCTGCATATCATCCATTAGGGGGCAGGATCCTCAGAGTTTTTAATCCAGAATTAGGTACTTATTTTCTTTTTTCTTCAAATAAGCCATTTTCCATAGAGCTATTTTCTCTGTTTCACTTTTTTACCTGACCATAGTGCTGTAAGGCCACTCAGGGATAATATGTGCACTTAATTAGGGAAGAAAGGTTTCGTAGAAGATGGGTGCTAGGTGAAGCTGTTTGTATGCTGTATATCAGAGCCTGGTGATGTCAACAATGCAATGCTTTGAGAGTATCTCCTAAATCACTTACTGGTTTGGAAGTGTGCTAAATCTGTTAGGAGAATGTTAGAAGCCATTGCATCCCTCAGATTACATCGTCAGTCAAGCAGTGGTCTGTGTTATGAAGACAAAAGTGGCAGAGATGTTGTGTAACTGCTTTTGGTAACTGAAAGCTGGAGGCAGATTACTGGCTGGGATGTCTCCGTGAGGTGTCAATGAGAAAAAACATGGCATGTTTCATACAGAAACTATGGTGTGAAATAACCATGGAAACGGTATCATCTGAGCCTGCCAGGTGGTTAGAACAGGCTTTCTTCCCCCTATCTTCCATTATCACAGCAGTGGGAAGAAAGCAAGGATTGGGCAGCTGGATGACAGCTGGGTGTGAAGGAGCTCAGTTCTGCCAAGAAAGGAAAGGCCTCCTTGGTGAGGCCATTGCTTTTGCACCAAGAATATGATTTGGGGCAATGCCCAGAGGATCATGACTGCTTTTCCAGCAGTAGAGTGAGGGTGTGAGATTGCACAGCTCAGGGATGCTTAGTATCCTCTCTGTGCTTGCCAACCATGCAGGCTGGCTTATCTGAAACTTATAGGAACGAGTGCTGAAAGAGGCAAAACTCATCTGAATATCGTGGCTGTTACTAGATGAGCAGGAAGGATTCCGTTGCTCATTTGCGCAGTCCTCCTAACAGAGTGCATAATCAGGAAATCTGAGGATCTCCTAACCCATCCACTGACAAAGAGCTCCCGACCCCCTCATTAAAGTGATGGAATGAGAGCTGCAATCAATTACAGAAGCGCTAAAGGCGATGAAAATTAGTTCCTCTGGGAATTTGCCTACAAATTTTCTTTCGCCTGCAAAAATCAGATTACGACATAAAATCCCTGAGGAGAGAGGGGAATGAATCGAAGACCAAGGCATTCATTGTATGGAAAAGAAACAATTAAAAATGAAATAATGAAGGCACAGCTCTCCTCATACACATGACATCTAACCAGATATATAGGAGATGGGAAGGACATGTATTGGACTGAAGATGTGCCAGCTGAGATGCCAAGTTCACTGAAGAATAGGAAGGCACGTTAGAGGGTGGACAACAAAAGTGCAAGGAAATGTCTACAAGAAGAAATGTAACTTAAGGAGGAAGATAAAATAGATTAGATTGCTTTAAAGAACCAGTCAAGACTCAGTCAAATCAGCAAGAGCGGACACTAGTGAGGTGGATCAAGATGTCACCACTGCCATATGGAAAAGAATTTCTACTCTCATGGATTTTTCTAAGCGAAATGTAGTTTCTCATTTTCCATGTTATGGTGGATAAATGTTTTTGTATTTGAGTATGGGAAAAGAAGTGGTACTGACTGCAAGCTCTATTCCATCTTCTTACTCCTCAGTAGACACGTGACTTTCTCCAGTGTTCAGCAAATAATGACTTTGGAAGGATTTCTCCTAACCTCTATAAAATTATAGGGTCTCTTTCTATAACTTATCAGCGCTAGTCTTGTGCAAGGCAGCACATGCAGGGTTAAGCCAATGAGTCTAGCTTGAATAAAAATGTTCTGCTACGTTTATTCCTCTAGATATCTGTAAGATACTAATTTCAAAGCGTTTAAAAAGGGCAAGTGGGATGTGTGGAAAAAGGTTTGTGGAGACAGAAGGAAGAAAAGCACTTAGGAAGATAGAAAAGCTGTTAAAGATCTAAATTTCTCTGCTTGAAGTCAAAGTTTGAAGAGATAATTGATCTTAAATTATTTCAAATTAGATTTAATTTCTGATTAATCTATTATTTGATATCAGTGCCCATCAAAAACAATTATATTAATTCTTTTGAGTGATGCTGCAAAATAATCTTTTCCATTTGATTTGAAGGAGTTAAATGGTACATTTGCAGTGGAAGACACTATATTAAAGTGCTGACAGATGTCCAGGTCCACTTTCCTCCATAATTAAAGCACTACTTGAATAAAACCTGAAAGGTTGTTGCCAGATCTCTTCTTTCAACCTTTTTTCATTACATTTGAGGTTCAAGTTTTGTAGAAAGCTTGGCAGAAACTTGAGAACCGCAGTTAAATCCAGACTGTATTTGACAGATATAAAGGAGTATGGCTGACAATTACGACCAAGTGCAAGTTGAGTTTTATGACTTTATGTAATGGAGGCTTTAGCCATCCTTTGTGGTGTTTTTTGGCAGTTGGCTTCTTTCCTCCTTTCGTTTTCAGAATCGTGATGTTGGTAACAATTTTATAAAACTTAAATATTATTTCTGCTGCAATGTTGCACCCAAAGTTTTCAGCTAATATATTTTGTTTTTCATTTACCCGCTGTCTCAAAAGTGAAAAACTTCTGCCGTGTTTACATCAAAACTTCAGTCTTGAGGTAAAATCTGAGTCACTTTTTAGTGGATGCTCATTCTAACAATTCAGCTAATCTGATACGCTTTGTGCATGACCGAATTTCACAGGCTCCTGCAGAAACATCCATCTTCTCTACAGTGATCAGAATCTATTGCACTTCGCTGTATGACCTTGTAGCAAGATTTTTATCAGCCAGAACTATGTTGTTTTATGCCTATTATGTTATATGAAATCCCTGAGTGAATCTTACTGACCCTTGCCTCTCGTTCCAGCTCTGTCAGGAATAGGACTTGATCTTATTTGGAGTTTGGGTCTGATAGAATGTACACCTCTCACTGTAATTTCAAGTGCTCCTTGCACTGGAAAAAGTAGGTTTGGGAAAGTATTTCTAAGAAGAATAGCATGTTGTGCATTAGCTACTCCACATTACATTTTTGCATAAATTGAAAGGTCTACTTCTTTTAGCTGATGTGCATAGGTGCCTAATGCTCCCTCTCATTCCCTGTGGAGCACAGTTGATATGATGTCCCTGAAAAGCAAGGTAATAATCACAGAAGTCTGGTAGAAAATTCATACCATGTGCTGAACAGAAAAGCAACTGAATGGTTTTGTTAGTGCTGAAAACACTAAGGATGTGGAACAGGCATTGTACTGTGGCATGGTAGGAAAAGCAGCAGAGAAGCCATCTAGGTTTTTACACCAGTCTGAAAAAAACAAGGACAGGGCATTTGTGAGCTGTCTGAGAGTACACAACTCTGAAATCTTCACAGCTGAGACATAGTGACTGTCCTTGCCTCGATATTAAGTGAACGCAGGATATCTACAGTATGTGTTTACCTTTGTGTAACCTATGATTAGACTGAAGAGAGTTTGTGCTCTTCTGACGTGAAATTTGCCCTTGTTTGTCACAGAGGCTTAAGAATGATGTAGGGTTGGGATTGAACCCTCTGTGTTGTGGGAAACTGTGCTGGTAGGAAACATCTTGTTGCTGTGCCCAACACACACTTATTGTTGCTTTGCATCTACATGCTTACGAGGTGGGGAATAGCAGGATTTTTAAGTTCTGATGATGTGATTTGTTTGCTATCAGATATGTATCTGCTAGAAATTGTTATGTAGTTATTTTTAATGCCCGTCCTTTCTTAATGCCTTTCAAAGTATGGGAAATGGTCTCTTCTTCCTTCTTGTTTGTAGGAACAAAAGCAACTGCATGCCAATAGAAATACCAACAAAGTGTTGACTTATGCATGTTACTAAGCAGAATAAAGTGTCTGGATTTGTCCCATGCAGTGTAGATGTCTCTCTGTGGAAAGGGGTTTACCAGCCTGATGGAGCTGATCACATGCATAGGAAATAGGGCAAATGGGTGTTGCGGATCACCAAACTGAGGGAAGAACTGACTGTAGGATGAGTTTTGATACCTTAATATCTGAGGTTGTAGACTGCTGTGGTAGAGAGTATGTGCAGACAACTGTAAGGAGCTGAAGGGCTGTGATAACACAAAATTTTAGTGTGTATTCCTAACCTGCATCCGTTGCTATTTTTGGTGTATTTAATCACTAATCTGTGCTTGATGCTGTTTTAAACATTAAGACACGCACACAAAATCCCCAAAAAACAAAACTTCAAAACACTTGCTGGCAGTGAATTACCTAAATTTACTTATGTCAAGCATTTTAATTTGCCTTGCTTGCAGATTCCTTGCAGTTTTTAGTCATTTCCTAGAGAGAGTGAATAAACTCTCAGAAAAAAGGTCATACCCAAGCTTTCAACATAGGTTTGGTGTTATTTTTTTCTCTGCTACTTTTAATAACTACTAACTAATGCTGTAGGTGCTGCAGAAAATAAATGGTACGTGTTCGATTTTAAAAGAATGACCTAAGAGTGACAACAAATATAAAGCGGTGAGGATGAGATGCAGAAAGCAGCGTGACTGAGACAGTCTGGAGTTTAGCAGGAAAGCAAAGCCCAACTGCTTATATAGAATGGGGTTTGTAGGACACATCTTTATTCCCTTCTCTTTGGAGAAGGTTGGCTGGGGTGACTCTGAGCTGAGCTGTGCTCCCTGCTCCAGAGGAATGCCTTAACCACCGTAGGGACGCAGCACCATCTGCTTTGCTGATCCTCTGTCCTAAGACAAGCAAATATCTTGGAGAGGTGACAAAACACAGCTATGCAAATCTCTTCTTCGAAAAGGGAACACCCACAATAACCATGTATTTAAATTCTTACTCTGGAATCTCTGGTCCTACTCAAATTCTTTCTTTTTTTTTTTTCTTTTTTTTTTTTTTTTTAATTGTTAGGCTGTCATTTAGTTGCAAGTGGAAGCTATTAAATCTTTGGGCAACTTAAGCATCTAAAAATGGAGTTTCCTCCCTTCCCACCCCATCTGCAGAAGGAAAGTTAACTTTTATCAGAACTGTGTTTCCTAGGATCGTGTGTGATTCAGTAATGCCAAGGTTTGAGTAACACTGACTATGGAGCAGTCAGAAGGGAAGTATGGGAAAACTGGAGTGCTTAGGCTTCTTTGAAATGGTCATCTCTGTCTGGACAGAACTCCTAACACTCCTGGAGCAATCTCAGCCTGAAATATGGTATCGGGATCTTTCTGTTCTTTCCCTTCTTGTGTGCATTGCTTTTGTGTCACTGGTGTATAGTTTGTCTGCTCGGCACTGAGTGGTTTTCTAATTTGTATGCTACCACTAATGCTTTGTGGGTATTTGTTCTCAGAACGTCTCTGACTTTTTGAGTCGTTACTACCTTGCATCTGCATAGCAAGTCTTGGTGGTTGAGGTCTGACCAATTTCACTAGAGAAATTCTTGAATAATTCTGGTCTGCATTCCAAGCAAGAAATTTGTTCCATGATACTGTGATTAAGTTCTCCTTAATCAAAAGCTTCTGTGACTTTCTTGCTAACACTCTTCTGAGTTTGTTGTACAGATGACTCAGTCCTTTGCTGTAGAACTTGTAAATTACCTAATTAGATTTGTACAAACTGTTCCTCTGGAATAAAATAGAGTCAGTTGGCCTTTGGGAGGGGTTTTGCAGCTGAAGTGATTTATATTTCTGTTTTTTAGGGCTTCAGATTAACAAAGCAACTAAGTGTGTGCTGAACTTCAGTAGATGTAGAAATAGTGGTTTGAGTGTTTTATTATGTGTTACAGTAATGCAACCATAAGCTTCCAGCATCTTCTGCAAGCAAGCGCAGAAAGAGGTGTTTCCATGGTGGGATTTCTTGTCTTTGAAAATCTATAGTCAAGACTTTACCTAAGTGCCTTGAATTTGTGTGGCTAAAGTTAGGAGAGATTCATCTCTGGATCTGCTGCTCCTGTGTGGAAGAAGGATTTAATTGCAAAGCAAGAATGCTGCTCAACAGAATTAAGAAGGGTAGCATTAAGGCCTAAAGTATCTTCTAGACTGATTATTGAAAGCCACAGGGATAAACTTCTGGTGATTTTAATAAGATAATGTTCTCCTTTTATGACCAGCTAATTCCAGCTGAGCCTACCCTGGTCACTTTTCAGCCAGGAGATCTGTCTGTGGAAGGGCAATGGTACTCAGAAGTGGAGGAAAAAGATCATTGCATTGAATAAATGTGCAACAAATGGGACTCTAAGCAAACTGAGGGCACAACTTGAGCTAGTCTTTCCTTAGAGCAGGCACATGTTTGAGAGGCAAACAAGTATTCGGTGATGAAGACTGAATACCTGCACCCCTCACTTCCTTCTGCTCCTGTGTGTTGTTGTCCACATGCAGCCTGCTCTTTATTTGATTTTAAATCGGCTTCCTCTGCCTCCCCTCTGCTGTCAGCTGTGGCATTCTCCAGATCCCTTTCGAGGACTTAACTCTCATTCTGAGCCTGAGCAGCCCTGCCTCCCAGGCTTGTGTTAGAGCATCTGCCTCGGGTGGGAGATGATATACAGTAGTCTCCTTTATTTACAGGAACATTTCCTTAATGAGAAATGTCCTCCAGCATTTCCCCTGAAGAGCCAGCTGCCTGCTGTATTTGTGCACCCTGTGTCCCAGGACACCCACAGAAAGGGCAGCTGGATATCTTGCTGTCCTCAGTGAGAAACATTCCCCAGGAACGTAAATTTAGCTCTGAAGTTCGTAGGTGTTCTGGGATCCATGGTCTTTTTGTATGGTGTGGAGTGCTGCACTACTTCTCGCCTCTAAAACAGGGATTGGATTTATAGTGGTTCCTTGTGAAAAATAGTGATATGTGATTTATAACTGCATTCAGCCAACAGCAATGAGCTCCCAAGTGCTCATTTAAAAAATGTGTATATACGTGTATATATACACACAGTGTGCAGTGGGAGGCTCAGTCTGCCTTTTAGATTCAAGTCTGTCTTGACCATGCCCAAAGCCTCAAGATGTGAGTGCTTGTGGGAAAGCCCGGAGGAGGTCTGGCTTTGTTCTGCTGGGTTTGGCAGGGGTTGGGGTTAGGGAAAGGTTCTGCACTGGAGGACAGTGAGCATGGAGCAGACTCCCCAAGGCAGCAGTCATGGCCCCGAGCTGCTGGAGTTCGAGAGGGGTTTGGACAGTGTGCTCAGATAAAGGTTTGAATCCTGGGTGGTGCTGTGTGGAGCCAGGGGTTGGACTCAGTGATCCTTGAAGGTCTTTTGCAACTCAGGATATTTTGTGATTCAGTAGTGAATTTGGTCTGGCCACTGCCTATGGAAGCTGCAGGTCTTGCTTGGGTCAGACAAAAAGCTCTGCTCATGAGCTGGCCTGCATGCAATGTATACCATTCACATGTGGATAGAACCAGAAATTTTCTCATGTCCATGAGTGACCTGCAGATAGCTTTGCTTCTGGCTGCCAGATTGAATAGTTTGGGCCTTCTGGAGACTGCTTGGGGGCGTAAAGAGCTGTTGAGCATTGATTACTTTTGTTGTTGTTGTGCAGTAGTTTCTTTTACCTTGCTTTTCTGATAAGACCTCTCCTTTTTCCACAAAATCCATTCCTCTTCATGTATGTGCACTAGCACTTCATTGGTTCTAGCCCCTTTTCTGAGGAAGAGCCAACCCCCCCAGGTTGGATAAACACCTCTTAAATAAATGGAAATTTATTTTTTTCTGCCTCATGCCAGGGAAACGTGATTGCAACAGCAGTAGGCGGTCCCTGCCAGCACCTTTTTACCCTAGTGTTTCTTGGGTGGGGTTTTGGCTTTGGTGATGAATTGCTCTCACAGGAGCTGTGGCCTTTTCTCATCTGACTAAGCCTAGCAAGTTTGTCCCATTAAGAATATTTCATTAAGACTTTATCCCCATGTGCTTCAAACGGCTCTTGTCATAACAGTGTCCAGATGTGTCTTTAAAACTGTCTTTATCCGTTGGTTTTGATAACCTTCCTTGGCAACCTATCCTCTGTGCTGAACACTGCATTCATTATTGCAAGGAGTTCTGCTCGAGTGCCTGGGTCTCTCCTGGTGTTTTCATTTTTCTAGTGAGAGGCTCAATAAACTGGGAAACACAAACTTATTTCACGTTGGCTGGGTCTTTAGATTTATAGCTCTTTGGTCGGTGACCAAACCAGTTAAAATGCAGTTCTTCAGCCTTATCTCACTGGTGAAACACTGTGTCTGCAGAAGCTGAATTCATCCTCTTGTTTCTGCTGGTTTAGCCACCCGTTATTCCCCCTGCCTCCTCTATTCAACACATCCCAGCATCTCGCACAGCAAAGCTCTTCTTTCCCATACTTTGATTGAAACTTCCTCTGTCTCAGCTGCGCTTTACCAAGAGGACTTTGTCCTCAGCAGCAAAGGAATGACCCAGCTCCTCAGCACTGCTCACGAAGCCCATGCTGAGAATCCTTGTTCCAGCACAATGCCAGCCTTCCCCAGGCAGAGCGGCACACACACGTCACCGTGCAGGGCAGCATCGCTCGGGAGGGTGGGATCCCCTTTGTGAAAGCACCCTCCAGATCCATTTGCATTCATACGTTGAGTGGGAAATTGTAAGGACTTCATGAGAGCTATAACCAATAGAGCTTCTCAGGGGATGATTCCTTCTCAGGGCCTATGTTTCCAGTTCAGAGGGTTTGCATTTTTTTTTTTTTTCTTTCCTTGCAAATACTCCTTGTGAATGCTTCACATCAGACTTGGATCTTTGTTTTCTGTTCTATTTCGAAGGCATATTTTGAATTCTTAGCGGGATTTTTCTTTATGGTACTCCACAGAAGTCCCAGTGTAACAGCAAATGTTTGGTCTTTGGCTTTTAAGCCATTGGCAAACTTCTCCTGATATTTTATTTTCCTTTCCTGCTAACAACACACAAATACCTATGACAAAGGGCTGGTCTGTATCTTTCTCTTATCAGAATCTTTTACCAGTGTTCACTGCTGCTTGTGAACACTTGCTGCATCCTGGATTTAAGACTGTTTAGTGTCAGTGTATTGACACTAAATACATGACCCAGGTGCTGGCATCCCTTCAGCAGTAACAAGGCTGGGCTTGCAATCATAGTTTGCCTTGGTGGTGACACACATTATTTGAAGGGGAGCACTTGTACCAACCGGGTGTTACATGTTCCTGCCACCTTGTGTCCGTGGCCAGCAGCAGTACCAGGTGTTCAGCAGGCTGTGTGCTCACTGCATCCTTACCTATCTGGAGATGTGATTTTTGGATGTGTTTCTTGTGCCCTTTACTGCTTCTCTAAGCTGTGCTCTGTGAACCTATTTCTAATGCAGCTGTGCTCTTGCACATGTTATTCAATATTTTTCCATCGTTACCTTTTAATTTTTTTTTTCCCAAACCATTCTCTGTGCTGAAAATTCGATGCCCAGAGATGTAAAAGAAGAGAACAAGAACATTTCAGTAGTGACTTAAAGCATAAATCCCCAAATTCAGATATGTTTTATCTTCCCTTACAGGAAAAGATGACATTAAAAGAAAAAAGTAGGTAAGAGTGCAATTAAGGAGTTACAGTTCTTGATTGCCTAATGCAAAAAGATAAGAATTTCTTATGTTCCCGGACTTCATTATTCTTCAGGCCATCATTAGCCACTTGAAATGAATCAGCATCCTGCCAATGATCCAGTCCTGTTCCAGTATTGCAAGGGCTGTGTCCAAGTCATTTTGAGGTGAAGCACAACACCAACTGTGTGCATTGCAAGGCTTCACTCATTTCAGCAGACGAAAATGGAGAGTGTGCATGTCCTGTAGTGTGGTGGGCCTTCAGAAGGGCATTTACATTTGATGTCTCTAAATTAAAAAATAGGGAAATGTGTTTTATTAATATATTTAATAATGTTTGCTATCATAGTGTAGTCCTCTAATATTTACACTGCAGTGAAGACTGCTGTGAAGCAAACACGGCTCAGCCTGTTGTAGGCATCCAAGCATTCAACATGACAGCTCCTACCAGAACTGGGGAGGGAAATTAGGAAGAAAAATCCTTGGGTTGCCCAGGCCAATGGCCTCTATTTTCTGTGTGCCCTGCAAAGTTGTAAACTCTGTGCATCCTTTTTCCATAATGAAGAGAGGATCTGACCCTCTAATCCTCTTTCTCTAATTACTTTACATCTGTACCTTGCTTGATTTGGGCCTTAATGCAGCAAAGATTTTTAAGTACATTAAAGTGCTTTGCTTAATCAAATCCTCAGCTTCTAATTCATATATTCCTAGAGACCTTTCTTTGCCGATCTGGGGAGAATTTCTGCTTTTCTAGGCAGAACAAAAGTGTATGCTGTTGTTTTTTGTTTGTTTTTTTTTCTTTTTCCTCTTCTTTGGTATGCCTCACAAATTTCTTATCAGTGCTTTAAGGCATTTTGGCTCCTTGTCTCTAAGCACACAGGCAATAAATCTGCTTTGCTATGTAGGTATGATCAGGACAGACCCTTCACTGTAGTCTGCTCCAGAGCTGAGAGCACTTCAGTATCAGCATCCAATCCTTGGCTACATCAACCACAGGTCCACCTGAATCCTTCTGCTTGCTACAAAGAGGCAGAACCTAATAAATGCCTCCCAGCTACCCACCTTTCCTTCCCTTCCAAGGCTAAAGATCCCTCCTGAATATCTCTGCTTTGGTTTCCATGCAACTGTAAAAGTTTTGTCAAATGTTTGATTGCTATTCTGCCACCTTAAGTTTGGTTCTCAGCATCCTCTTATGAAGGTGCTGGTCAGTAGTGATCAGTGACCCTTATGAAAGTACCAGCCAGCCTTGTTCTGCAGGAGCTCCCTTTTTTTTTGGTGCCAGGCTGGTTTCTGGTGGACTTTGTGGTGTAGCCTTTTCTCGCTGCAGACAAGCAAGCTCCAAGCATGTTGAGTTTTGCCATTTGGGGGTGTCTGAACCTCCCCAAACCTCTTGCTACCTTGCCACCTTTCTGCCTGCTCCATTTGGGTTTCTCTCTGTCTAATTGGGTTGGAAGAATTGCACCCATTCACATTCAAGAAGTAAACCTCAGAAAGGATATGCAGGACTCGTGACATCTGCAGGCAGTCACCACACTGACTTTGCCTCTAAGCAGCACTTTTACCTCATTTCCGTATCTTTTCTATTTAGTCTGCAGGGCAACGATCCACTCTTTTCCAAGAGCTTCATGATTTCAGATGAACCCTGCAGGCTGCTGTGTAACGCGGAGTCACATTTGCTTTGATTTAATTAACAGTCCATATTCTCCTGGTGCGCTGAGTTCTGCTCTGGAGGCGTTCCATGCTGCTGGCAGCTTGCTATTGCCCAGCAGCCCCCTGGTACCAAAGAGCAATCCCTAACCTTTCAGGAGGGTAATTCAGGCAATACTGAGGAGCGTATCATAATGGGCAATGTATCTCTTCTATAGTAAAATGGGAGAGTTTTTACTCCTATAGAATACATTCTGTAAGGGTCTCTAGGCTTGTAAAGGGAGCTTTATGAATCCTCTCAGGTTTTATAGACCTGTATAGGTATTGTCCACGTTTAAAATTTTATTGGTCATCTTCATTGTGACAGAAAATTGAGTTCCCCTTTTATTTGTCTGTACTGGGGGCACACCACTCAGTAAAATACCCCAAAACCTAGAACAAAGTATTTTAAAATTGGAGACTGCTCTATTTCATATTTTCACTGCCCCAAGGAAAAATCTTAAAACTAGTAGACTGCTTTTAAAAGAAAAATGTTCTGGCTGGATCTGGAACTGAGGTGGACTGTATTATCTCTGTTTCACATTAAAGATGTTAAACTGTAAGGGAGAGGTACTTCTCTGCTTATCACAAATCTGTGGCAGAGAGCCATAGGATATAAAGTGCAGATGGATGCAGAGAAAGTCTCTGTAATAAAAAGTGTGGAAACAGTTTCACTGCCTCTTTCTCTATACAATGGTCTGTTGGGCACACAAGGCAAGCAACAAAGGCATCCTGAGGTAACGGGTGCACCCAGGGGATAGCAGCACATGGAGGTAATCATCCTCAGCACCCAGGGGCCTTCAGACAGTTCTGCTGCTTCTGTGGCTTTATGGTAGCTGACAGCTCTGTACCTCAGTGGGGATTTTAAGGTATTACTGTAATACAATCATAACTGTTGCAGATGGAGGGTTCTGTAGACATGTTCTCTCAGGTTTGGTCACAGGCACCTGCCTGCACGTGTTGTGTTGCTGCAGTCTTGTCTGTGAGTACCCACCATTTACTTCTGGGATTCATTGAACATGTGGTTAAATTATGTCTGCAGGTTGATTGAGGCAGATGCATGAGTTCAGGAGTCAGCAGGAGATGAGTACTAATCCATCTGTGTGTTTTGAAGACCTTTATTAAATTCAATAAGAAAACTGTTATTCTGTCCTTTGCATGAATATTGCCACAAAGGTCCTCACCAGAACCTCTTGGGCTGTTCTATGGAGGTAACTTTAGAGAAGATCTTTGGTATTTTATTTATTTATTTTTTTTTTTGGAGGACACAGAAGGGTAAAGCACAAACCCAATGAAAAACACTATTATAGAGTATGTCGCATCAAAATCAAGCAGGTTGTAGAGGAAATCATGCCTGGTTTAACAGATTTTATCTGTTTTATGTTAGCTTCACTAATTAATCTCTTTTAGGGTTCATATTACTGCATGCAACTATGTATTTGTGATGTGATAGTTTGTCCTACCAGTTGGCATATCCATGTAAAATATCATTTCTACTAATGGGTGTTTTCAGTGAATTTCCAGTCGTTCAATGACTTAAATGAATTGCAGAGAGAGACTGGAGCCTCTGAATGAGTTAAGAGCAGGGACTGGAGCAGTTGGTCACTCACAGGATTTGAGCCATTATTAACCTTGAGAAATAGGTCTGCTCTGGTGAGCCTTAACCCCTTGAAAACATCCCTGTCTAATCACTGGTGTGTGGCATTAGCCCTGTACAAGAACCAAGGTGGGGAATGTGTGATGGCTTTTTTCCAGGGTGGGGTCATCATGATGCAAATCTCCAGCCTTGCAGGTGTGAGATAGTCAGAGAAAGCAAGGAAATGTCAGAACTGACTGTCTCCCTGCATGCTGCTATGGCAAAATCCAACTCCAACTGTGGTGACTGGTGCAAGGCATGGGATAGGACCTTCTCTTAAAGCACTGGAATAATCCAGCTTCCAAAAGTAAAGGCATTGATGGATCAGGCGTAACTTTTAACCTGCTCTCAGCAGGGCTGCCTCCATCTTGGCAGATGAATGGGACTACGGCTGGCAGATCATGGGATTAAAACACTGGCACCTCATATTTTATAAACGTGGAAGGAATGAGATTGATGCACAAAGCTGGGTAATGTAAGTGCAGAGGCTGTGTTGAACTGAACAGCAGGAAAAAGGAGGCTCCCGTATTTCTGACAGGCTCTTAAAGGTTTTGCAGATCCTGGGGAATCATTGATATCTAGCTGGAGGGAAGCTGAGAAAAATGAATTGCTGCTGTGCAAAGGGAGGTTCGTTCACTGCATTGACTGCTGGTGGTGTGCTGCATACTGCCTCCTAAGAAAGAGAAAAGAAACAAACTGTGTGTGGGAGATGCATGACGAATTAAACCTCTGGATAACCCCAATGTCAGTAAATCACTTGTCCCGAACCGTGGTCCTTGGTGCTTCAACATGCCATGAAATCTTGTAAAAGCAGGACTTTAAACCCTGCTTATTTGAAGCTTTACTTAAGCGTATGAAATAGATCTTAGGGAAAACTCTGTAGGGCCCTTATGTTGAAATATTCCATGACTGGATGAAAGTAGGAAATACTGTTGACATGACATTGAAGGTATACTTATAGCTGGGCGTATATTACATTTAAATCATAACTGGGTAGCTCCATCCTTTTAGAATCAGCCTCAGTTCTGCACCTTTGTGACAAGTCGAGCAATGCAAGGTCTCTTTTCCAACCTTTGTGCATGATAGAATGGCTTAATAGAGGAAAGCTCTCATTAGTTACTGAATGACTGATAGAACCATTGATATACTCTGGTTACAGGTAACACAAAGTTCCCAATTAATAGTAGACATGCCAGAATTCTGCAGTTTGGGTAATCTCTCTGCCCTCAGCACTTGCCCTGCTGCTGACAGGGCAGAGAGCCAAAGTCACATGTGCAGATTTGTTTTTTGCATTTCCTTTGGTGCAGGGCAGAAATGGAAAGGATTGGTGTCTGCATGAGTGTGTTTTCAGGCGTGGGAAGAAGTTTGGTCTCTCTGTTAATGCAATTTTATTAGCAGACTTAAATGATCATGGAATTCAAGAGGTTAAAGTGACTTCTGGATTTATCTGGACTGATGTGATGCCCACTGCCCTTCAGACTCCACGTGACCCACCAGCTCTGGTATTTGGGCATTCATCCTGACTGTAACCACATGTAAAATAAATTGGTGAAAGCAACTATGCTGTTTATAAATCACTGTAACAGCATTTCCATGCCAGTGTTGAGATGTCAAAGTGTTGGTCATGCAGGGATGCTGATAGAGAGATGAGGCATGAGGACAAAGCTTTGGGCTGCTGCGACTGCACATTTGCCTGTGCTGATGTGACACATTGCTGCAAGTTCAAGCAACACTGTGCTTTGGGTTTGTTTCATTTCAAAAATGAAAGTTTGACCTTAAAAATCAATAATGTGAAATTTCTCATGTTTCAGCAGAAGTCATTTCTGGAACTGCAGGGGTTGAGGGAAAATGAGAAAACACAGGGTCTGTAGATTAGCACGGATTGAGGGTGCAGCCTAACTTAGGGCTCTTGTTGAGCATGGGGCAGGCCTCCAACCCGGCCCTTCACTGTGGGGCTGCCAGCTGAGTGCTCGCCCCTGCCTGCCTGCATGTATTGGGGCAGCCATGGCCGTGTCTGCTAAGCCATGAGGCTTGGGATCTTCAGTTCATTCTGGATCTTGATATCCCTTCTGCTGCGGGTGAAGCTTTGTCTGGCTGGTTCTACTCAGTCAGCACAGAAATGTGCACATGGATTGTTTTTGCTTCCTTTTCCTTCTCTCCAGTCTGAAACCATCCTTGTCTTTAAGTCTCTCTGAACAAACAAGATGCTGTTCACTAGTTCTGAGCAGTGCTTGTTAGTACAACCCCCCCCCCTCCTTTTTCCCTTGTAGCAAAGAAAGTTAATTGAAGTAACAAGTGGTTTAACACTATCTGGTTAAAAAAAAATAAAAATCTAATAAATGTTTAACATTTAAACAAAGTTCACTATATGCCCCAACAGTACTGCATCTGTGTTTTCTCTTCTTTTTTTTTTTTTCAGCTTGGCATGCAAAGTGCCATTTAAATACCATGGTGAAAAGGGCAAGCATTCAATTTAATGCCTTTGAAATTATTCTGGAATTAAATGCTGGGCAATATATCTCAGCCAAGCAGTGTTGCATGTAGCCACATGCAGCTAATGAGCCATCAAAGGCAATGCTTTAAACCCACATGCATACAGTTTGTGCAGATCCTTTATTTTTGCAGTCATAATATAAATCAGCAAACAACTTTAAATCAAACACAAAGGTAAAAGGAAGAAGAAAAATAAAAACAAAAGGAAAAGAAGAGGGAGTAACTTTGTGGCTAACTAGAAAGAAATCTGAAATAACAGTTGGGGTTTCTTTCAACACCATTAATCACCTCTGCTGGAACATCCCTCACAACACAGGCTTTCTTCTTGCTGTTATTTTCCCTCTTTAATATGGTACAAAATGTACGTACTCTGTTGTTCCTGAAAGTGATTTCCCCCGTGCTGTGGAGGAACAGCTCAGAGCATGGCCCATTACTGCTCCCTCTGCTCCTGGCTGCAGGTTTCTGCCCTCCTCTGGTGCCCTGAACTCACCAGTGTGGACGAAGTTGTTTCTGCCCTCGAGCTGCATGGTAGAGATATGCTGCTTTGTCACTGTCCGGGACAATGCTGAGACCTCGAGAACACATGCAATGAAATTTATAAGCCAGAAAGAAAGGATGTGAGATGATATTTGTGTAAGGAATTGAGGCATGGGTTGTGCCAGAGCTTCCATTCCCTACCTGTTCCCCCCCAGCAAAACAAACATATGAGACAGCTTCGGATCCGTGCTGGTTGCCTGCAGGCTGCTTAATGGCCAGTGCAAAATGACTGATGGCTTTTAGCCAGCTTTGGAACAGCAAGAGTTCACCTTGCTAAAATCCTTGAAGGAGATGGAAGGGTTCCTCCTGCAACCCTCAGGCATCTGCTCCAGGGAGAGCTGCTCCAGTGGCCTCAGCCACCTTAGTGCTCACAGGGAATATGGGGTAATCAAGGCTGGGAAAGTTGTGTGGTTTCTATTTTTCATTGTTGGAGGTGGGAAGTTGCTGCACAGAAGCAGGCTGTACACAGCACCCGGTGCCTTTTGAACAGTTTGTAATTTGGACAGCTTAATGGGGCAGATTTTTAATGAGTCGCATCAGAAATCCTTTAATTGCATGATGATGATGGAAACTAGAGAATGAGCAACTGTGAGGAATACATGTTTGCCTGAGATTAGAGGCAGTGCTTGCACGAAACGTGCAAGGTGGGAGCAAGGCGGGGTTGTTATTGCCTCTCCATGGGTATAGCATGGCACAAAGGGATTAACTCGTCCAGTGATGGCAAGGGAACACTTAAGCCCAGCCTTACACATGGGGGAGTTTGAATGCTGTTCTCTACATTCATATGCTGTTTCTGGGGAGCTGCGTGTGTACACACATCACATCTATGTGTGGAAATGTGCTTGTTCTCAGCAAACAAGGCACTGTTGTGCTATTCTCAGGTGGTGGCTTAAGAAATCAGAAGCAGGATTAGTAGCTATGATAATCCTTTAAAGCAGTAAGTGATCTAGAAAGCAATCATGAGAAATGCTGCAGAGATGGCGAGAGGGATCCATACATGTCCTGTTCTGTTAAGTGGAGTATTCCCAAGCCCCCACCATTTATCTCTGCAGTGTAATTTTTTACCAAAACAATGTTTGTGCGTGCCTGTTTAAATGTCATCATCCATTCTTATTAGCGGAATAATTAAGAGGTTATATTTATTGAGCTCTGAAAAATTTCTGGTTTTGATCCTCAGGCGACATGACTCAGGTTTTTTGATATCTTCTGCTTTCTGGCAGAAGAGGTACAGAAAATAAATCAAGCTTTGCTATTATACTTAAAATATATTTTTTATTCTGAAGTGTTTTGGTTTGTGTGTAGGTTTATGTATGTTTACACAACATGCACGAGTCTCCACTTCTTTTACTATGCTGGAAATCCTCTTCATAGTGGTGGGGGGGGGAGGAAGCATCAATGGAGATCTTTGTATTCAGCATACATTAATGTGATGAATAGAGATATTTTCCCTCTAACATTGCAAATATTTATAAATGACACATCAGCGCAATTTACTTTAAAATGTATTTTCTCTCACAGGGGTTTCCTCTGTTTGTCATGGTATTTATCCAACTGGGAAACGCTGAAAAATGGGTATGTGTTAACACAACAAGCCAGAAGGATACAAATCATTCTCTTTTTACCCCTCTGTGGGAATAATGTGAATTTATAGATCTGGAAAGCTTTCACGAGTCTTTAATGAGTGAGAGAAAAACCATTCTCTTCATGCTGATACCATTTTTTGTTTAGACCCCAACATCCATCAGTTAGTAGTTGTAGCACCAATGTCACTGAATTAAATCAGCCATCTATACTTAAGCCAAATTTGTTGGTTTATTTTACTATTAAAATTGCAATAGAGCTGAGCAATGATACAGAACTGTAAGAGTAGCATCATTTAGAGCACACAGCCAAAATATAGCACGTAAATACAATCAACTTGGAGAGCTGGTCAAATGAAGACATGCTCAGACAGCTTATGTCATGCAGCAGGCGGTATTCCTGGCATGACATCTAGCAGAGGTTTCCAGTCCTCCCCAGTGGTTGGTTTTTGCCAGACTGTTTTATGTGGGAGGTGGGTAGGATTTTATGAGAAGCGAAAGAGTGCTGATAAGATGAAAACGGGGGTTCCATTGAGCTTCTCTCCCTTACTGAAGCCAACTGATGGAGTGGGGAGGGAAGGAGGGTTAACGCGATCCAGTGGGAATGCCGAGGGCAAAGAAAGCACTTCAAAGAGAAGGCTGAGCAGGGGTCAGCAGTGGTGTCAGGTCCGAAGAGAAATGAAGAGGGGAAAACCTGAACTCTGTGCACCTTGTCTGACAAAGACAGCAGTGTCGGGTACTAAAGGGAAGAGTGGAAGTTGGCTAGAATGGACTCATGGGAGGCAAGCGGAGGATGCAGGAATCTGGCAAAAGGAGTTTTCATTGTGACAAAAGAGAAAACTCAAGAAAAATCAATCGCAGCTCTCATCTTTGGCCATTTGAATTTCCAGGAACGAGTTAGGAGCTGAGCTCCAGAAGGGGAGTGGGAGTGTGCACCACTTGTAAGAGGAGATGTGAGGCTGGGTTTTAGCACAGCTCATTCTTCAGACAACTCTTTCATGAAGAGGTCATATTTTAGTCTTTTGCTATTGTTGGCTCTAGGACTGAAAGCCTGATTCTGACCAGGGCAAAAGCTCCCATTTCTGCAGTATAGTGCCAACATAAGATAAAGCTCAATTCTTTGTTCGCATACAGCCAAAACAAATCAATAAAGCACACTCAAAGACTCACTTGGGATCACAGATCCTATACAGCCTTCCAGAATATTAATTCTTACTGTAGTATTTTGCCTCAGAATGTTATTTGGGCATGAAGCAACTATATCCTATAGCAGCAAATGTAAGACTTAGAAAGATATCTGTTATATCCTCAGTAAATGTATGTTGTCTAAAGATGGAGACAAAGCAACCAGAAACCAAGAATGTGGCATGAGAAGAATGGATTACAACTGCTTTGTCATTGCTTTGGCTCTTTCAGTGTTTACAGGAACTTTCTTGCCCCCATTTTCTCTGAAGGCCAATTTGAATGCTGTTTTCTTATGAGTAACTGTATTTCTGCCCTGGAACACCATAGCACCAACTCGGAGTAGGCCAGCCTGTGGCTTCTGTATTTGCACCTCAGCTACACTTCAGCCTGAGGGTAGAGGATGCTCTGGAGAACCTCAGCTATATTAAAAACAAAAGGCTTGGCCTGAGATGAATACCATTCCACATGTCTGTAGCAAATGCAATTACAAAACATCTTCCATTTTATGGGCGGTGTGTAGGAGCACTTTGGAATTTAACAGTTCAGGTTGGTGCAGCACAAGTGCCCCTTTTCACACTTCAGTATTATTTTTATTCAAACTGTTAAATAATAATGCTTTTAAAAGAAACAAAGCCCGCTTCAGGAGAACGTTGAGTCCTGAAGTACCCCAAACAATAACCCTGCTCCAAATTCCTGCTCTGTGTGTGGTAAGGAGACCAGCACAAGCATGGACCAGCCTCTGTATTCTGAGGCTGAGCTATAGCCATCGATGAGAAATGGAGCAAGAAGGGTGGAAGGGAGTCTGTAACAACACAGCGGCAAGGCTGCTCTCTGAAGCCAGCCCCTTATATAACTGAGGATGTCAGCAACACTTCAGCTCAGGTTTCTTTTTACGTTCTTTCATGGTTGTGGCTGACAGACAGCCCCGGGGCTTGCACCCTGCCTTCTAGGGCAGCCCAGCGGCACTGTGACCTTCTCCACACCCTGCCATCAGCATGCTCCCACCCCAGGGACTGCAGCCGGGCCCCAGCAGCTGCTCACCCCTGCCCTTTTGCTCCTTGTGCTCCCTGCTGAGCCTGGCGAAAAGGCCTCCAATTACTTCCAATTGTGGTGACAGTTCTGTGCAAGGTGAGATGCTGTGCTGGGGACTGAGCCTGCTGCCTCATTAGGCCACCACAGCACTACTGGGTGGTGGCTGCTCCCCATCCCAGCTAACCTGGCTTGATGCTGCATAGTGATGACCCCACTGTGTGCCTCTCAGCGTGAATGTGTATCTCCAGTTTACAGAAGCATTGTTGGGTAGTTAGATAGTTCGAGAGAAGACCCAGTCCTTAGGCGGATCCAAGCCAGGTGAGATTGGAACATCTCACGTGAATGTAGCAAGGAGAAGTAATCTCCCACTTTGCTCAACTTCGTACCTGCACAAAGGCACAGTGGGTGCTACAGTACAGCTTACAATGTTTTGAGTTGGAAGAAGTGGTAACTTTGGGGAATTGGTGAGGGGTGGATCCATACAGAAGTAGAAAAGCCCACTGGGATGTTGAAAGGTGGGAACTGGAGGAGAAGTTTTGTTGAGAAGAGCTGGGTATATTTCCCATCTCTGGGAGAAAGGGTCGCTCTGTAGTACTTTCAAGAGCTCTAACCAAAATAACCACCGGAGAGGTCTTAGAGGAGCTGGGACCAGGAGTCAAAAACATCTGAAGTGCCATAGCTTCAATAATATTCTGTTCTCAAAAGATTACCAACTCCTACACAGAACAGCAACACTCAAATAGTGCTCTCTCCATGCATGTCTGCACAGTTGTGATTTCAGGATTATGTACTACTTACTGAAATTGGAGACCTTCACAAGTCAACAGGATTTTACGTGGCTGATTTCAGAAAGGACAGTATTTTGCTCTCCCTAATAGAAGACCGCTCATGCCATAAATAATTACATGAGGAGCATATGATCACACTCCACTGTACTTGTAGTTCTTACTCACACATCTGCGCTGAATGTGTGACTCACACATCTTTGCAGAACAAGGCAGTTTTGGGGTACCTGGTTATGTGGGGTGTGTGTGTCAGCATGGAGATGTTAATCCCTTTCTGAAGGCCTTCAAGAAACTTTGTCACTATTTGTAGTCACAGTGGCATCTCAGGAGCCTTCCCTATTCTTCTAAGGCATTGGACTGCATGAACATCTCTTTCAGTGGTCTTTCTTTAAATCCCTTTGAGGTCGCTGGTTTGCAATTCAAAAGCAGGCAATAATAAAACACATACCTCTGAAACATGGTAGCTCTGCCCTGCCAATAAGCTTTCTATTTATTTTACAGACTGAAATGAATTAGATTTTCTTTTAATCGAAAAGGTTCAGATGCATTCATTTAAGTTGTTTGCATCACTATTTTCCTGCTGCATCCACCCGTATTCTCTAGGAACAAGCTTCTAGATGCAGTTTGATTTATGGAGGTTTGGCTTGGTTTTTGACCTTTTTTTTTATTCCAGCAGTTGCCTGGGGCAGTAGAAGGCATCCTGCAGAGATGGATCTGTGTGAAGTTCTGTCTGTTCCCATCTTCCTTCTGTTGCTGCTTTCTGCTCCCACTTCTGTTTCTTCTTCCTTTGTAAGGAGGACAGATGAATTGTTGGTTGGGGCACACTGGACTCTTAGTTCAGAATTTTGCATCTCATTTTCTAGATTTGCTGTAGTGCATTGCTGAAATAATGTGAACAATATTTATGTTCCTGTGTTTTACAATAGCAGCTAGAGGCGAAAAGTAAACACAAGACCCTTTGTACTTTCGATCGTGCAAATGTCAAAACGCACAAGACAGGAATTGAATTAGGGAATGCCCAGTCTCTGGGAGTTTCCTACTGCTTCGATAGTTTTATTCTGGGATCGGGTTTCTTTCTGCAGACCTGAAATTATAATGTTGTCTCTCAATACTGTGCTTAAATCTTTGTCGTATGTGAAACGTTCAACTACTTTGACGTTGAGTGGTGATAAAGAACTTTTATATCCCCTTGTCTCTGAGGCACCATGTTTCCATACATTCACTTTCTTCTCATCACACCTTATTGATTAAGCATAGGTTCTGGAAGACCCAGTCCACTTTGCTTCTTTTTTTCTTTCCCATAAGCAATCATGTGTAGGCGTAGCAATGTCATTGAGCTAATTAAAGACTTCGAAATCTGTGTGATGGCTCACATTTAGATAAATGGATGAGCAGCTGGCTAAAATGCCTTTCAACTTGTGGTCAGAAACTTGCGACTTACCTCCCTATTTGATTTAGAGGAACCAACCTTAGAGCAGTGTATTCTCATCTGGAAAGGTTTTGCCCTTCACGGTGAGCTGGGCTGTGGGGCACTTTTCTTGAGCATGGTTTAGTGTATGTAGTGCAGGACTCAGGGCAGCCTGAAGCTGACAAAACTGATAGCTTGGACTCATGAGTTTTATGTCTACAAAAAGATGTTCACCAAAGTTTCACATAAGTACCTTAGGCTGCAAACTGCAGAGCCGTCATTCACTGGAGCAGGTCAGGAGAGATGGTAAATTGAGGTAAGCTTTCATCTGTGTGTAGTATCTCTCTTTAGTAGATTTAGACAGGAGATTAGTTATAGAAATTAAAGAGCAGGTTTAATTGGGTGCCAGTCAGCCTCTACTGCACGCTCTGCTTCTTCAGCTGTCAAAAACCCGGGAGACTGAGCATGTTCCCATCCTGAGGAACTGAATTGTAATGTCAAAAATCAATATTCCTAACACACACATTTTGCCGTTCTTATATTAATCATCTTCTGTGCCTTAATTTAAGGTCTTTATGTCTCAAAGCTGGAGTGTGATGTTATGATAATGAAATAGCAGCAGTGACCAAAAATTTTGTAGTTCAATTGGTAATTTGGATATCTGTTGTCAGCTTGGCAAAGACTGATTAAGCATAAAGGGCCACAATCATTTTTCATCTCTGAAGATAACAGTTTCGAGTTTAAAAACCAAAAACAAAACAAAAAACTTGGGATTGAAGTCTTTTAAGTACTTTGTACAGATGTATGCATTGAAATTTACGTACTGATTGCTATGCTATAGAAACGTCAGTAAATAATGTCCTTAGGAATGTTGTCTGATTGTTGTTTACCATGACAAGGAAAGAGAACAAAGCAGAAAGCTGTTCCCCGTGTTCTTTGTCACTGGCTGTGCAGCTCCAGAAGTGCTGAGAGGTGACTACAGGCACTGCCATGTTTATGGGGATTGTGAGAGGTGTCCTGTGAAGGAGAGTGCCCGGAGTGCCCATGAGCAAAGCCTACAGATAGAGAATTTTGGACCTATGTGGAGAGCATCAGGGACAAGGGGCAATTAAGAGGTTCCTATTTCCAAGCATGGACCCCTTCAAGGCTCAGCTGGTGAATGTGAACCATAACCAGTGATTTCACCTGTAAAATAGCTCAGCTGAGGAGCAGATTCTTGGCTCAGTTTTCTCCTGGCCCACAGGACGCAGTTCATTTGAGGTAAAGTCATCCTTTGCTGCCGGAGAAACACTGCTCCCGGGAAAATGGGATACACCTGGTTACCAGAAAAGCTTTGATGGGTCTTTTCCATCACTTTAGAGACTACATGAAGGGCCATAGTTTCCAAAGCAAGAATAGAAAGTGTATAGAAAACATCTGAAAATACGTGACCTCGCCTAAACTAATTCTGATAAACATTATTTTAAAGCCCTTCTAAGGGCTCCAGTTTTGCATTAATTACAGATGTCATGAGGACAAAGCCAAATGTCAGCAGACTTGTGGCATAATGCAGCAAAGCTTTAGATATGTCCTGTTATCATTCAGTGGATTTTGTCTTTGCGGTAGTCTTGCATAAATCAGAAAGTTAACATTTGTATTAGATGCAGTAATCCCATTATGGAAAGAAAGAGAAAACCAGAATTTAGGCCCAGCCAAATTAATTACATTTCTGTATTGTCAGGGATATTTCAATCCATTTTTTGAATAATTGTGTTGTGCATTCCTTTTCTATGTTTTGAGCATTTTTCATTATCTTTTGAACTCAGTTTTACTGTAAGAACCAATATCATGCAGTCTCTGAACATCCAAGGAGCTTTGTTGCATGAGATACCAGCTCTTGAGAAACAGTTCCTTGCTGTCTGAATCTGATCACTAGGATTTTCAGGGATCAAGCTCAGATTGTTTAATGCACTCTCATCCTCTATTCACATCAATGACAAATGTGCAAGAATATTTGAGCTCAACTGATTCTAATGATAAGGAGGATCTTTTATCCCTTACATACGTTGCTAATACGTAGGGAAATTTTTTTTGTGTTACTTTTTTTGGACAAGAACATTGCTAAGAGAATGTATGTCACATAACTAAGATGTACTCCTTTACCCAAAACATACAGTGAGCTCCAAATTGTAGATGTGTTCGCTGTGAGTTGCAGCATATGCCCCGTGTTAAGGAAGTAAGTTACTTTACACAAAGGATTTGGAAATTAAAGTTTTCAAGGTGTTTCTGGGCTTATAAATCCCTTTTGCCTCTGGCAGATGTGAGGATACACAATGGGCTTTTGGTAATCTTGCAAGTTGTAACAAAATTTAATTTTTGTTAGGGATTTGTAGAAAAATATTTTATTGGTGTCTGGCAACTGCTATGGGAATATTTCTTCCCTGCAAAAAAGTAACATTTTGAAAAACATAATGATAAGGGACAACTACCATGGTATTCCATCACTGCTCTCGGACACAGGAAGAACAGCCATGGTTGCTTAATGCTGATGGAACAGCACCATCTTCTTTCACCTTCCGCACTGTTAAAGTAAAGTATGAATCATAATAACTGCTTGGTACATTTTCATGATGATGTATGGTGATTCGGATGCGTGTATCTGTAATTAATGGGAGGGAGTTGTATGGCTAATTCCCTGTGCAGTGCTGACATCCTGTCTGCATCTTTGTCCCTGACTTTTAGTTACGTGTATCAAACAGCCGGTTATTGCATTACATCCTTGTATTATATAAATAAAGCCTTGACCTTTGTCCTTTGCAATATTTGTTCAGGGCAGTTCAATTTGATTTGGGACAGAAGCCTGAGCATTAAAACCATTTGAATCTCTCACACACCTTGAAAGTTGATGGGACCATTTCTGCTCAACAGAAAGCACTAACTTGAGAAATTGCCTTCTAGCCTTTTGTCATTGATATATGATTGTCTTTCTGCAGACTGAAACTATGAGGAAGCCCTTCCCATGCAGGGAGTATATCTACTCCTCTGCATTGCAAGGCATCATGGGTCCACAGAAATTATTAGCAGTGCCTTACTTTGTTTATTATTTCATCAAACAGTTCTGGAACAATAACCCTCCTTGGGAAACTTCCTTCTCCTGCTGCAGGCAAAACTCCGATGGTCTTTTAATTTTTATTCTTCCCCATCATCACGTACTATAGCTTAGTCAGGACTCCTGTCTGTGAATCCTCCCTAATTAAGCTAGACTGGCCTGGGACTATTGCAGTCATTTAAGACATGGGTATATTGGTGCCAAAAGCTCTGGCCTTTTCCAGAATTGATCTAAACTCTTTCTTCCTCCACCATCGGTACACTTGTGGCTTCTCCCCAGTGTGTCTGTGCTTTAGAGATGCAGGTACACAGGATGCTTAGTCTGTGAGCATCTAACCACGTCGCCTCTGAGCTTTACTTTCTTGCTGATAGCAAATGTTGATAAAGGTATTTAATTGTCTTCTATGAATACTGTGGGCTAAAGTCATTAAAGATTTGGAGTGTTAGTGTGAGAAAGAAGCTGGCTCTTATTAAGATTCCTGTGACTGTAGCATTGCTGGTAGCCCTGCGCAAACCCTACCAAAAGTAATCTTTTATAATGATGGAGGTGCAGATCCTCTAATTATCCAGGAGAACTTAGCACCACAAACAACTGCTAAAAGTTGAGACAGCATGATGTGTGAAAGGTAATTGATTCTGAATACATTAAGGCACAACTGCTGTTAAGCGATGTCCAACTGGAGAAAACAACGTTGCACATTTAATCACACCTTGAAGAAACAGAGATGTGATTTATACCATTGCTAGAGACTGTGGGAGACAGAAACCTGAAAGAAATAGGGAAAATTCTCGCGACTTGCTTAGATTTTTCACTTGTCACTTATATCTTGTCTTGTATAATTGAAAGAGGCTTTATGTCAATTTTATCTTGTTTTCAGATTTTGAACTCGGTGTAGTTACAAAACCAGCATGAAGAAGTATTTTTCATTGTTAATTTTAGATTCATTGCATTAGTAGAAAAGAGGGGTTCCTGGTGAACCTCCACAGGTTTCCCTTTGGAGAAGTACAGTAAACCTGACCACTGCTAAGCTGACTGACTTCATTTAGATTTTTTTCCCCCTTACTTTTGGCGTAATTATGCATAATCAGTGATTGCATGAAGCTACCTGGATTCCATGTAAGTGATATGTCTTTGGCATACTGCACTTTTTGTAGATTGCTTAAGCAAAGCATTCTTCTGCGCTTGGCAGAAGAAGGATACAGAGAGCTTTTGTAGCTCGGTTGCATCACATTGGATATTTCTTTAATCACCCAAGGGAAGAATGCACTTGATTGCATTCTGTGAGCTCTGCAGTTATTGTCCCTGGGTGGATCCAGCAAGTGAGCTGATTCCATACCACCCCTCCCTCAGCTGCCACAGCCCCCTTGAGCCATCAGCTCTGTCCCTTTGGGCCAACTTTGTTCTACTGGGCAGTAACTGTGTGATAGTCCATAGAAAAGCATGGGGGGGAATGGTCATTCATAATGAAGCTGGGAAGCCGACATGAAAATCTTCTCCCAAGGAGTAATGAGGCCATGTTTCATTTGACCGCTTATCAGGTGGGTGTGCAGGAGGTGATCTGCAGGTAAGGGCATTCTTCTTTTTCTGAATGTCCTTTTCCATTTTTGTTCTTTTACACTGTGACTACTTACTGTTTAAGCAACAAACTGACAAAAAAAAAACCAACACTTTTTTTCTAATAAGATATTGCTAACAAGACTATAACTCTTGCATGAGGCATTCTTAATCCTCCAAAGAGAGGGAAAAAGCTGATTAAAAATTGGGTCCATTTTAGCAAATAGCTGCACAGTGATGTATTCAATTTTGAAGAATATCAAATCTGAACCTTTCCCCCCCCCTTTTTTATGTACAGATAATAGTAGATGCAAGGTCATTACTAACAAAGTAGATTGCACTGTCATCAGTTTGGACATTTTTCTCAGAAATATTACGAAAAATATCAACAGTGAAAATGAATGCCTCTTTTTGTATTCTCAGCATCAACTCATAAACTACAAGTTTAAAGTGGTCACAGAGTTTTTTTCCTTCTTATTTTTCATTCACTCTGTGTTGGAGTGAGGCTTTGCTTTGGTATGGTCAGCAAAACCTCTGGAATTCCATCCACATGAGCAGGTGCAAACGTTTGCTTTATCATCTCCATCTGGATACAAGGCAGTCCAGGCTGGAGCTCTGCAGCCGGGTTTGATGTGCTGAGGCAGCTTAAGTGAGACTCCATAATGAAAGGAAAAATTAAAACAAAAGGCACTTCCCAGCTGTAAGCAGCTCACATCTGGTGGGACCCAAGCAGTGCTGAGTGGGTGTGCGGCTGGCCTTGCCCACATGTGTGGATATATCAATGTAAACACGCATCCACTTAATTTTCACACATTTGTTACAGCTTCCCTTGCCTCCTCCAAGGCCTCCCACAGCCCTCCTCCTCCTTGATCTTGCTGGGAAGGCCTGGATTTATGGCAGTGCAGACTGTTCCTTGGCCTCGTGCAGGGCAACAGCCTGGTTGCATTGGGTAGCATGGAGCAGACAAGCAAGCCAGGCTGGGAGGAGATGCAGGCTGAGTAGCCCACGCTGTCCTCTTTCATTCGTTAGCCCCTACCATTTAAAATAATGCTGATGGAAAGAGAAAGCTCTCCTAAAGGAGCACCCATGAAACTGTAAAATATATTTTAAATTGGGAGGAGGGGCTTACTTGTAAATCAATGTTTTCCTGCTCCTATTTTTAGTGAGAGATGTCCACAGAGTGTCTGTAGTGTGGCTGCTAGATGAGCACATCCTTAAACAGAGCAGCAGAGATAGGAAGTGCTTTGTCGCCGGGTCTGATGCTTGCTCTTTTGGCCAGAACCAAGGAAGGGGGAAATATCAATGAATTCTCCAACGTGCATTACGTGCACATGCTATTGTTTTTCTGTTTCCTGGGAATACTGGATCCCATTTAACATGGCAGCACTGTGCTTTCCTCAAGCAGCGTGCTGGTGGTCAATCTTCAGCAAAGGAAACTGGGGGAAGCTGCCTCGCTCTGTGACTGTATTTTCAAGTCCCACGGAGGGTTTGGGTGCCCAGGGCATTGTGGTGTGTGGGGCGGTGGCTGGCCAGGACCAGGCTCCTTCCTGTGCGCGGGTGGACAGGGACAATGGCTCCAAGCTGGCTGTGAATCAGCGCCTGGGCTCACCCTGCAATCAGCCCTCAGGAAGTGAGCCACCTGCCCCGCTTCCTTTCATTTAACAGATTTTTTTTTAAGTGGAAAAGGCTTTGTTCCTTTTTCTCAGGGACTCTGCGTCCTTTAGAGATCCCTGAAGGCTGTGGAAGAGCACGACAGTACAACGGTCCTCCTTTGGGGACCGTGTGCTGGTATCTTCACTCAGCACCTTGGAATTGAAGCCAGAACTATTTGCAAGATGCTTGTGGACCAAAACACTGGACAGTGAGCAGAAACTCTTGATGTTATTTGAGTCTCATTCTACGCTCTTCTCAAGGAGGGTGATGAAAAGTATTACTGAACAAAGCCAGATCCTGATGCTCTGCTGTCCAAACCTGCATCTGCTGCTGCTGTTTGCATGTCTCAGGATGCACTGAGGTCAGCCTCTACGATTATCTTAGGACAATTCAAGGCCTATCTACGATGACAAACCCTTCCCTTTATTCTCCTCCCTACTTATACTAGCACACTTTAGTATCACCTAATCCATATCTTTCAACTTCCTCACCCATCCTCTTTTTTTTTTTCTTTTTTTTTTCCATATTAGAATTATTTCTGGATGCAGTTCTTTATCTTTCACAGAACTTCTGCCAAACCAGAGGTTCTCTCACAAAGAAGAATGTCAACTGTCTGACAATCAGATTTAGTCAAAGGGAGGTTCGTATATAGCACTCAGTCACGTGCATCATAACAAAATCTGTTGCTATGATGGTAAGGTGGATTTTAGTCATAGCTCCAGCTAAAGAATGCGTATAGAATCGTAGAACCACGGAGGCTGGAAAGACCAATAAGATCATCTCGTCCAACCATCAGCCCATGCCTGATACTGCTCTAACCATGTAACTCAGTGCGACATCCACCCTTTTCTTGAAGACCTCCAGGAATGGTGACCCCATCACTGACCCCATCGCTCCCCTGGGCAGCCCCTTCCAATACCTCACTCCTCTTTTGGAGAAGAAATGCTTCCTAATATCCAATCTGAACTTCCCTAGCACAACTTAAGGCCATTACCTCTTGTCCTGTCAAGAGGTGTGATATACCTCTGCCTACAGGAGAAAGAGGAGTGAATGACACTACCCTAGAGACATAATTTCCCATTGGGTTCTGTTGGAAAAGTTGTACACCACTTCTTTTCAGCTCTGCAAAGCTGTGCACAAAGGTAGTGGAAGAGAAGGGCCTTACCTGCCTGTGTCTTGTCTTTGTGTGTTGATTGCTGCAAAGCAAAGCTCTGTAGATACAGAAAGGCAGGCTGGGCAGAATTTTCATTTCCCAGTTGTATCATTTCTATGATATTTCTTCCAGATTTACCAAGCTCCTATGACAAAAATTTTAGTAGTGTTTTATGTTGGTGTTGTGTTTTTTGTTGGTGGTTGCTTTTGGCCTGTAATTCCCTTTGCATGGTGTCCAGTTTTAGTTCTATGAGCAAATTAGAGATCTGCAGAGCACCACCCAAATTCAACAGTATTTATTCTGGACTCCTGAACATTCTTTTTTTTTTTTTGTCCCTTCACTCTATTTTTAAATATCCTTTCTTCAACAGACCCCCAGTCTTGGTTCAGGAAGTAACTAACAATATTAATATAAACCATGTAAACAAAGCGTCACTGCTTTGACATACAGCACTATTCATTGATATTTCTAGCTACAGTACTTTCATTCTCCTTTTTTTAGGTTTTTGGGGTTTTTTTGGACTGCAACCTTTCTTTCCAGTGTTTATCTTTTCTCCATTAAGAAATGCTGGGTTTTATTCTGTTGATTATGAAACATGAACCATCCTGGCTTTTCTCATTAACTTCCTTATTATCATAAGCACCACCTCCTGCAACATCAATCATGTTAGCAGCATGGAGCTGGAAGCTGCACTTATTAGCAAGCCAATTTCCTTCTTAGGCAGAATAGAAAAATATTGCAAGGTCATGCTTTCAGGATAGGTATTTTCTCCTTAAGCATTTGTGAGGGTTGCAGTAACGTATATATGCATTAAAAGTAAATACATAAATACAGATCATAAAAATAAAACAAAATATGCATATTTATATGTTTTATAAGACAGAAACTCTTACAAAGCTGAATTCTAGAGAAGATTGAATTCTGCCTCCTTTTGCACTGGGAAGCCAAGCAACCATGCAACTTGCAGGACTTGGGACCCTTTTCTTCTCATGGTAAGACTTCCTGAAGTTGTATTAAGGACTGTTCTTTTGTTTTAAAGTCACTTTATTACCCTATGGTGATTTTCTAGAAGAATACAATACATCATAGTAATGACGACCTGAAAAATACCTTGAAGTTTTAGACAAGATGCATAGTTCATACTGTTTGCTGAGTGATGAATAACACAAACTGCACTGAAAAATTATATAAACACATTATTTCAGCTAGCACAGCAAAACAGACCAGATATAAATCAAGAATAACTGCAGTCTTGTGGTCCTTGGCAGTTATTTACAAACCTCTTGAAATATTTCCTTATCTGTCATTCTCAGAAGAAATTGGGCAATTACAATAAATAAGTTTGAAACTGGAGAACATCAAATAGTGAATCATTATGGCATCATTACAAGGGAAACACTAATGAGGAGAAAGCCAAAAACAAATCCAAAGGTTCTTCAGCTTCTAAAAATCTATTTTAAATAAAACTGAAATAAATGCCCAAAATGATTTTAACATCGTTCTTTAGGATACACAGTTACACAACAATAATTATGGAGAGGTATTTACAGCCAGAAATTGAACTTTATCCTATTTTGGTGTATTTCTAAACAGGAAAGAAACAATTACTGTGTCACTGAACTTGTTGCAAAACTCCAAATAGGGGAAGCTTACATTAGAGAGGAAGGGAAATAAAGTCTAGAAGCGTTCTGAATCTAGATGGTGGGGAAAAGTGAAATGTTTCATTCTGATATTGTTTGGTAACATCAGCATGTATACAGCCTTTATTAATTTTGTCTTTAATGGTAAAGCATGTCTACGTTCCATATTTATTATACAAAAACGTAACTGGTATATAAAATATAACTTGAAAATATAATACTTTGTAATGACTATATTACAAGAAATTAATGGGGACCAACCCAGCTGGGGTTTCAGGTTTTGGGGTTTTTTTGTTTGTTTGTTTCTTTTATGGTCGCTTTTTTTATTGTTGATGGTAATTTTTTTATTTTTTTATTTTAATTTTTTTTCTGTGTTGGGGAGGGGGATCTTTTTGTTGTTGTTATTTTGTATTTTTTTCCAGCTCTGGTATTGATTTTGTTGGTGGGTTTTTTTGTGTGTTTGTTTGCATGGTTCTTTTTTTTCCTTCTGAGTCAGCACAAGAGCACATATCAAGATACTCGATGTTATTTTCAGGGTGGAAAATTCAAGCTTTGTTCAAAACAAAATGAAAAGCACAATATCCCTTGCAAATCCCGTCAGACATTCAAAATGCATTCAGTTCCCCTGAACATCAAAGGGAATGCTCAGCAAGTCTCACGCTCACCCTGATTCGACAATTTTGAAGTACCATTTCTTTGACGTTTCCAATACCAACGTGCTGAGGTCCGTGGAGCATCATTCCACAGGGACAGACATCCCACAGATGCAGCCGGAATGAGCCACTGGTGCTCACCAAAGGAGCTGTTGATCTCCTATTCTACTTGTTCTCTGCAGAAGATGAAATCAGGAATCTGATTCCCCCACTTGCCAGAAATTGCAATCTGATCTCAAGAGGCAGGACTGATGGCTTTGATTGCTGAACGCACCGCTCAGTCCTCTGCTCTGGCTGCGCTGTGATTAATCACAGTGATGGGCCATCATATCTGGGAAAATTTTCCATCATTTAAGAAAAAAGAAAAATTTAATGTCCAATCTCTTTAGATCAAGGGGTTTTCTTTTTAATAAATTGTGTCGCAGTAGGGCAAAGCAGGTGGGAAAGGCTATCTGAGCTGCCTCAAGTTTGCTCGAAGGTAGTGAGTGTTTTAAGGATACCTCTTGATCATGCACTTAGTGTAGGAGGCAATGCAACAACTTAGAATGCATAAACTACAAGGACATGCATGGCTTTGAGCGTGTATCTTGGCACCAACCTGAACTATGAGGCTTGGGAACATGGTATCTTTTCCAGACCTCAAACGTGCCATAATACAACACATAATCTTCCTACTTTGAAAAGGATGCAAATAATCCGAGGCAATCTCGGGTCAAGAGATGTCTAAAGTTCCCTTTGTATAGACTCACACTCAACCATGCTGAACAAGAGAAGCAGGAGCTCATTTTCCTCTTTAGAAATATCTGACAATGCGTGAGATGAGTGGTAGTTATCTCCTTTGTTGCTTTTTGTCTGCGTTTGGATCCTTTTGTCTCAATGGGTGCAATATCTTCACCGTGTGTTTGTTGCACTGAAGCCCCATTCACAGAAGTCATGAATTTGAATGGGTACCGCTAAACTGCGGCACATTTTAAGGGCTCAGGAGCGAGTGAGGATCCTTTCCGCAAGGTATAGGTGTAGCCAGAGCTTACAATCTGAGTGCATAAATCGGGAACAGAAAAGTTCGATGAGATGCAACAACCCCATGAGAGGAAGCAGCAGCCTGGAGTCTCCGCAGTTGCCTTTTCCACTTGACATTGCTGTACTGGCATCTTGGATAGCGTAAAAAGTATTGAGCTATATATACCAAATAAGAGGCTTATTGCTGTTATCCCTATAGTCTTTCATCAGGAGGAACTGAAGAACAGGTACCGAATTATAGACACACAGCTGTATCCTGAAAGTATCTGTTTAACTCAGTAATATAGAACTGCTTGGTTATTGACGATGGAATTCTCATGCCACTACTCATCTCCACATGTCTCAAAATGCATTGAAATCAGCCCCTAGATCTATTTCTTGCTCTTGGTCTCAGGTGTAGCAATTAAAGAAATGTTCTGTATTGCTCAGAGCACCAGATGTGTGTGGTGGAGCATCCTATACCGACAAACATTTTGCTTTTAATAGTTCCTTTGGGTACACATGGGCGTCTGGTTTTATTTTTCTGTTTACGCTTTATTTTTGTTTTATGGAGATGTTTCCTTGATGGGATTTTTCAGTTTCTTGCCTCAGAGGACAGTTTGAGGTAGCACAGCAGCACTGTCTCCTGTTTCTGTTTCCAGTTTTTAAGGTCATTATTAGATCTTCATTTGAATCCTCCCATAGGAAATAAGAGAAACGTGACCTGCTGACTGATTCTGCAACCTCCATTGTGGGTCATGCTGGACCTTCCTGATGACTTCTCATGGTCTCTCTTGTCTTCCTCAGCCTGGAGCCAGCCTCAAACATACAACAAAGTCCATTCAGGAGCTAATATCAAAGGAGCAAGGTTTTTTCAGCTATGGTAGATGCACACCTTATACCCACATCCTATAGATGATGGCACATTGAATAAGGTGGGTGATTATCTTTCAACATCTGTGTTTGCAGATGCTCTCTTCCAGTCTAACTTTCAGTTGAATCCTCTCTGACAAACAGAGCCGAGATTTTGTGTCACCATCCTCAGTGTGAGTCAAATGATGAAGGGGTGTAGTGTGAGACCAGATATATTCTAAGGATGTGGAGAAGTCTGGTTTATTTTTCTCAGGGATATTTTGCTCTATCTCAGGAGTGCCAGGCTGGATCCTTGTGTTTTGCTGAGAGGATGCACAAGTTAAGTTTATTCCCGTAAGTAGAATAGGAGGTCTTTCCTGACTACTGCAAGTAATTATCTTACTTCCTGCAGGGTCCAATGTGCCTTCTTTGGCTACAATACGAACCCTACTGAATGTTGCTCAATGTGGTGGATTTTCACTGACTCTTATTTTGAGAAAAAACAGATCCTCATATAGCTATTATTTATAAAGAGTGGCAGATGTATCATGACTAAGAATGATGACCACAGAGTTCTAATTTGGGAATTGCTTATCTTGCAAAAAACTCATGCATGTATTTTTTTTTTTTTTTTTTTTTTTTAAACCAGGGTTCAGGTAAAACCATGATGAGCAAAAGATTAAAGCTCTGTCAGATAAAAAGAAATGCTACTCTATTTCAACTCTCTCAGTTTTCAAAGGAGAATGAAATATGCAGTAATTCACACAGACAGCATGTATATCGAATAACCATTGCAGTGGATTGTATTAATAGCTGTACAAGATGAATAACAACATGTTTGATTTAGTGCTTTTCTGACGGTGCCCCTGGATTACAAGGATTAGCCTGTTTTCTGTGGTGCTATCAATCCAATTACTATGATTCAACCTGTCTTTCATTTTCACCCTTCCTCCCTTCCTTTTTCCTTTCCAGGAAAACAGAATAGTTGTAATAAATAATTCCACTTATGTCATTTTATTTATCTGGAGCCAGATCCTGATTGTACCCACCTAGCTTCATTCATGCGAATATTCCCATTGATCAAGGAAAAATTTGTTGCATCCTTAAATCTTTTGGGGACTTGAAGACACGTGGGTGAAATTTAATCCTTCACCCAACTCAAAAACCTGTAAACCTACTTGGCCTGATGTTATGTGATGTAATTTGGGCATTAATTTGGTCTGAGGACTCATGAAGTGAAAATTGAAGGCAGAGTCCTTTTCTTTAAAGAAAACTCCTATTACTAGTTGACTAGCTTTAAATCAGAGCTGAGAGATGCTGCAGATATGGCCCATTTCCCACTTCACTGCATATCAAAAGTCGTGCATGGCTGACCCAGCAAAGCCCTTTGTTCTGTATTACACTGCTGGTCGCCTGAGGAGTGCTGCAGAGTTTCCATGTCCCTAACCCTGACACTTGGTGGCTCACGGCTCCTCTTGGTGCAAACCTTGCCTAGTAGCATCTCCAATAGGTAGGGATGAGCAGGAGTGACATTACTGGGAGGTTTCCTTGTTGCATCTCTGTGGATCAGGAAAGTGCAGTGTGTTTCAGGGCCCAGATGCCTGAGTCTTTTATTTAATATCCTGCTGTGCTTTTGAGAAGTGCTAAATCACTCTTCTGTTTTGATTATCTTTTCTCCATCTCCAATAGCTTCTCAGATCATGTCCAATAAAAGAATTGCCCATGAGCTTGCATTAGGGGTACAGCTCCACAGGGAACTGTATTACCTGTATGAAAACGTGCTAATTCAGAAATGCCTTTCCTACCCTTTAGTTGTCCTTCTTAGGAAAAATGCTCCACCTCAACACCCCAGCTAACTGATTACCCTTCATCCTCCCCTCCCCTTATTCCCCCCCCCACCCCCCTTGTTCTGAGGCTGTGCTTTGAATTGATCCACTCTAAAAGCCAACAGAGATGACTTATGTTTGGGCACCTCACAGGAAAGCAAGGACATGAAAAGCCTTAGGAAATCTTTGACAAACATCTCTGAGTGTTTTACTCACTGTGTGCATCTGTTACTGCATGAATATTGCACGTAACATGCCAAAGGGAGAGACAAGAGGTGATCAACAGGGAGGGCAGCTTTCGTGTCTGCACTGAACATTTTCTTTTTAAGGAAAGAGAGGAAATATGCTGCATTACCTGTAGGAGGTGTGCCTGCTTTTGCTAACAGATGTTCCTGTTTTGTAGATGAATGCCTAACTGGTCAGATCCTTTCCTGATGAATGGTGGTGTATATGGGGTAAGTGCAGCTACATCTACACAGAACACCTTAGTAAGACTGATTTCATCCCACCCATTTAAATCTGTCTTGCAGACTTGTCCGCATAGCAGAACCAAAATGTCTCTGCCCCCTTCATTCCCTGATTTCAGCTGATAAAGTCTCCTCATAAATCCCACATGCGATAGCAGTAGCGTGACCCATCACTTCATTACATCAACTTGCAAAGCTCTGTATTGTGCTGAGGAGGAACCTATCTGGGCAGAATGGATCCAATCCAGGAACAAATAAAGGAATCTAGTTATTTCTGGGCAAGTTCTGCATGATTTACTGCTTCTCAATTTTCCTGCTGTCAGCTAGTTTTTCTCCTATTCATATTCCCTCTCCATGCAGGAGGGCAAGTATCCAGATGGCATAGGTATCTTGGTTAGTTTTACTTCTTAGCTGATTTCTTAACAGTGCAGCTGTCAGGAGAGCCAACCTAAATGTTGGTTCTGATTGGGGTGAGATGCACATATTCATTGTCGTCTAGCATTAGCTGTTTCAGTGCATGCCTGTTTGTTCCCAAATAAAGTATCTGCCCCAGTGCATGACAGTGCATCTCTGCAGGCATCCCTGCCTGCATGGTGCAATGAGGAATCTTTGCACAGGGAGGTGGTTTCCTGATGAACAGATATTGTATATCTTTTGTAGTACACTTGTATAACATTTTTCACTGTCAACAGGAAGGGATTAAAGCAAGATGGTATGTCAGGCTCTAGGCTGCTGTGCATTTATTTGGTGCACAGTAGAAGATGTAAGAGGTAGGGAAAACAAACCGTGTTTTCTTCTGTATTTTTTTAAGCTTTTGTTTGTGATTACTTTCCAGCAATTTTAAAAGGTAATACAAGGCCAAGAAAGAACAGCTAGCTTGTTTAGTCTGATGTGGTATGTATCACTAGTTTATTTCTTCCAGGACATTACTTTTTCCATGCATTTACTTAATGGTTTGTATTTGACTAATGCACATCTTTCAGAAAGGTTGATTCAATGATTGCTGGAATTTCCTGTGCTTTCTAAAACATTAATGATTACACTTGTGCCAAGCCTCCTTTGCTAAATTCTGCTATGATTTTCCTATGCAATATGCAATTGCCTTGCAATTGTGATGACTTCAGCAGACACAACTCTTGTAGCTACTGTCCCAGCTTTAAAATGATTTCATTGGTCTTGTTGTCTTATCTTGCATCCCTCCAAATACAGGACTGAGATATTTACTGATAACTTTTGTCCACCCTGCACGTTTAAGCTGTCATTTCCAGGTAGCCTAAGGCTTGTATAGAGTCTCAGTTGCAACACAGAGTATTTCTGCTGAGTTTCCCTCTAAAGCAATGTGAATCCATTCAGGTTTCTGTCCATCTGTCAGTTGCTCTGTGATGAGCTCTGTGGATTTTCACAACGTGCATAATTTCATCTTCTAATTTCTAAATTAATAGATTTCCTAAAATTAAACTTGAATGGAATTAAACTTGTTCTGGAATGATGATAGCCTAAATTCAGTGCAAATGCCTTAAAAAAAGAATCTTGTTTTCACATTAATGTATCTTGCACAAAAACAACAGTTGAGAGTATACGTTCACTGCCGAATTTGTAAAGAATGTCAAATGACTAAACTGGAGAAATGACTAGCTAGACACCTGGAGTAGGAGCTCCATGAGTAATAAGCAGCTCTTGACAGCTGTAGCCTCTTTTGCAGATGCAAAAGGAGCATCTTTTTCTTTTATCCACTTTCCATCAGTTGGAATCTTCCAAGTTGTGAAAACAGCTGGGAGTTGAAACAAGAGGAAAATCAGTTTACCCTCTCCTATCCTGTGAGTAAGAGGTGTGTGGGGGAGTCTGAGATCAACAAATTCTGACCTCAGAAAACATGGAAGCAAGGAAAAAAATAGCTCAGGTCATTAATTACCAATCATATCTCTAATGTTAGGTACATCAGAGCTACCTTGACGTGCATTGAATGTTTTGGTAATATTTTCTAAAATATTCAGGACACAATTAAATGATTAGACTCTTCTGCATGTTTTTGTTTAGGAGCAGCATGACGCAGAACACTTTAAAAAGGTAATTGAATGACTAAAACTGTCACGTACTTTTTTTTTTCACCTGTCAGATGTAAAAATCAGGACAAAGTAAATGCTGATGTTATGTGGTGATGCACACACAGTTACAGTGTGTTCACTCGGTGAACGAAAGCAATTGATCACTACAAAAGAGCTATCTTTTTTTTGTTTTGTTTTGTAATTAAACATTTCTATTCATTTTTAGTCTTTCAGAGTAACGCTTTCTTAGGAGTATCTGTTAGAAGGCACAAATGCAATACAGACCAAGTTACCTGAATTGGGTTTTCTTGGTTCTGATTTAAATGACAATTAACTAAATTGATTTGAACCACAGTGTTATAAATGGGTCAGTCTTGCTTTAAAGATAATTAAGGATGTACCTTGAAAACATGCTTCTTTCAGTGCTGTAACTCAGTGAGTTTTCAGAATAACTCCAGTCTTAATAAATCAAGGCAAGCTGTGGAATCCTTACTTAGTGCAACAGTCTCAATATCTGAAGTTAAGGCCACTGAAGAATATATTAACATTTATAATTGCTAAGTTGATCAGTAACTGTAACTAATCAGTAACAGTAAATAAAAAATGAGAATTTCAAAACAAATTAACCTTTGCAGCACGTCATGTGGAGACAGACGGACAGTGAAATCTCTGGAAAGGTTCCCCTTGTCCTTGCAGTGATTTGTCACAAATCAGCATATCCTCCGTGCTGCTTTCCTGCTCTGCAGCAGGCAGCCTCTGGAGTCCAAATGTCCAAAAAATAAACTCTGATAACAGAGAGAACAACGTGGACAGTCTGAGGGTGGCAAGTCACTGCATGGGCTGTTGTTGCTTTGCATCTCTGCAGGCAGATTTGTATTTTGGGACTAAGATTAATATGCTTAGGCTAGGGCCAGATGGGTTTATAATTAGATGCACACAGTCTCTGACCTATTAATTGAAGCTCATGCTTTCCTGTGTCTATACCCCACATTTAACAAGATGCTACTCTGAAGCAATCAGTAGAAAAAGGCTCTTCCTTCCCAGTTGACTCTCTGCTTAAAATCTGCAGGTTCCATGCTTTGTTGAGAAACCTACAATGCTCCATCAGTTCTGAGTGCACCACACCACTCCCAGACTCTCAGAAAAATGCAGATGCTCTCGAATGAAAGCAAAAATTGCAGTCCTTCATGGAGGAATGTTGCGTGGGTGACTGCAGAGGGAAGAAAGGAGCAAATATTGCAAACATCTTTGGCCTCTTCTCCTATAGATTTGTCAACTTCCAGAAAGATTTTGTCAAACGACACAACTGATGAAGACTTCAAACTCACCAAACAGTACTGCCCCAAGGAACAGAAGACAAGGTAACCAAGCTCTCTGCATAAGCACATATGGTTTATTCTACTGCCACGGTCTATAGGCTTCTGGAAAATTGCTGTTTTCCCATCACCGGTGCTCTGCCTGTAGCTTCAGTTCCTGTAGACGACCTTTAGTACCTTCAGTGCACACTACTGATGAGGGAAGAGGAATGTGGGAAATATTCCTTATTTTTCTTGTTTAATTTGACTCTACAGTCCTTAAAAGATCTGAGCAGTTAGAAGCCAGTGTGGACTATGTGACCCATTAGTTTGGCCCTGTGGAAAAAGGTTATGAACACGCCTTGTGCAACAGTAGAGCTCTTGTATTTCTTCTATCGGTCTGACATTGAGGGGAAATCAGTAATCAGTAATGTTATCTCCTGATCCCAGGGCTCAGGGGTGTCCAAACAGGGACAGTGGTATTAAACTAAGCAGACTGGAATAAACACAGAACTGTGGCATGTATTGGCATTGCATCCGACAGCGAGTGAACAGCATTTTGGGTGTGAGAAGTACAGACAGCCCTGCCTTTCCTGCTGGGGCTGTGAGGTGCTTGTGGTGTCTGTCAAAGTATATAGTGATGTATAGTAATAGTGGATGGCAGGTGAAGAAAAGCTGATGCAGCAGGTATTGATAAGGCTGCTGAACAGTCAGCCAAATGCTTGGAATATTTTCCAGCGGTTTTGGCAGACGATCCTTGGTTGCAATACCCACCCCATCACCACTGCAGGTGAAAAAAATAAAATACCTGTGTTCAGTAGATGTTTTCAGCTACTGGTAATGGCACTAGGAACAAGAAACAGACAAGTAAACAAAGTGATTTCTCTTTCAGTGCATACAAAAATTGAGCAACATCTGTAGACACTTAGTTAAACACGTCTTGCTTTGCATACTTCATTTTTCTCACCTAAATAAACTGCAGTTTGCTCAGTAACTTCCCCCTTTCCTTGTCCTATATTCCTCGCTGGGTTTGATGGTTTTCTTTTTTCCACAAAGGGGAAGAAGTAGTTCTTGTAGTCTCTTTACAAAAATAAAATCTACTTGGCATGTTTAGCCTTCCTGATCTATCTTATTACTGATATTTATACAGATGTCTCAGTTAGAACAAATTTATTGCAATATTCATTGGACTGAAATTGGGCTTATTTGTAATGTGAATGGATGGCTACTTATTAGACTTGTCAGAGTATATATTTAATACATCTATAGCTGTGTAGCTGGGATTATGACATTTGGCAGTATTTATTGTATGCAAACCAGCAAATATTACAGGAGGAATAAATTTTAAGAAAAAGGGATGCAACCAGCAGCGTAATGAAGGCACAAAGTACAAGAAACGTAGTTTTAAACAGAGGTTCCCAGCTGTGCTGAAGGAGGGGAATATCGAGGATGTGAGGAAGTCCAGGTGCAGACTTCAAGTTCTTTAAAGTGCCCCAGCACTCTGTTGAACAGCTGACCTTTCCCTCATGAAATTGACATTTTTTCATGTAGAAAAGGAAATGAAAATCTTCTTCTTTGATTTATTTATTTATTTATTTATTTATTTATTTTCACTGACTAAGTAGAGTTAAAAAGTTCTGTGGGGATTTCTGTAGGAAGCAATTTCATCAAAAGCAAGTATTTCGCAGGCAGGTGTAAGTTTGACATTTTTACTATTTTGTGTTAAGGTGGTATTGGACATTGCATTTCATCACAATGGATTCCTATTATTATTATTATTATTATTGCATTCTGTGTTTTTTACCATTTCATGGTTAGCTCTACTTTTCAGTGTTTTGCAATCATGACACTTGCTGCACCATCAGGCTAAAATGTTTTATTATAAACAACTGTGAAGTATGCTTGATGGGCTTTTAATGATTACTTAAATCAGAAATATTGAATTCCCAATGAATCCATCTGGATGAGGCTTGCTTTTAAGGAAGATGAGATCGTTAGGGCAAAAATTTCCCAAAGAATAACAAATTTCCTTTTAAAAGAGTTTCCTGTAATCTTCAGAAAATGCAGATTCCTTAGAAAAACCAGTCCCCAGCTTATAGATACAGGGACAGATGATCTTGAAATATTCCACTGAAAAAGCCCATTGCATTATTTCTGTTTAACAGATAGATAGAGCCATTTGTGTGGGAGGATGTGGAGGAGAGAGGAAATGAGGCCACCGGTGGACCTTGCAGGTGTGAGGGACTCTCCGTTCGCAGGGCCAAAGCTTCCCATTTCTCATGGAGACACAGGAGGAATGGAGGGAGCGTGGGGTGAATGGAGTTGTCCTCCCTTTTCTCATGCCTCCTGTTTGCCTTTTCTCATGGCAAAAGAGCGCGTTTGCAGGCGGCGTCGCTGCTGAGCGGAAGTGGTGGGCCCTGTCCCAGCTTGTTCCGTTCCCAGATGGATTCAAGTTGTCCAACCCCAGTCCCGTGAGACCGCCTTCCCTGCAGACACACAGTTATGCGTTGTGGGATGTGGCTTTCAGGAGTGACTGTGGCTGCTGGGGACTGATAAGTGCATATTTATCCTTTGCTTAGGTCAGAGGAAAAAGAGGGTTGAAATACTCCAGTTTTTAGATCCTAGAGCCTGGAATAGTTGAGGACTGGACATGAGAGAACTATGGAGAACACTCCTTGTCCAAATCCCCGTCATGGACTGCTAGGTTTCAATAACAATTTTTGAAACAGAAAGCAGCCATCAGCTAAATGCAAGCTGTCACCAGTGGGAAAGTACAGCACATAATTCCAGGAGACCCTCAGTTTTCTTAAATTTGTTAGAAATCTGCAGAGAGTTAAGGACAATACTACTGAAAATAATTATATAGGAATTAAGGATTTCAAGCAGAATGACTTAGTCTGCTCACACAAAACTTCAGGGGAGATGAATTAGAATGGTTTATTAGCACATTCCACTTTTTCAACACACTTCACAAGGAAGGAAAAACAGAATAACGTAATGGAGCTGAAGATCCATGTTTCCGTAACAGCTGTGTCTGCACTACCCTACCTGTGAAAATAACTCTCTGCGGGTGGTGATGCTGTTGAATATTTTTTATTTCTTAGCTATCCTATTTTTCCCCTGTAAGCAGCTCCTTTGGGTATGAATATTAACCTCTCTTAGCTAAACCTTACTTTAACTGCATTACACCTGGGCAACGGCTCTTACTTGGAGCAAAAAGAAGCATATGAAAATGACAAGAATACGTGCACAATAATCCATTTTCACTTGAGCTCATACATTCTAATTGTCCTCTTGAGACTTGATCTGGAGTGCAGTGAACCCAAAAGGGGCTCGCTGGGCTGCGGGTCAGGTTTTTGGGTCACCCATGCAAGGCAAAGAGTGAATACTGAGCAGCAAACCACTTGGTGCCAGCTCCTCAGGCCTGATCCTGGTGACAGCAGCCAGAATTTGGCCACTGGTTTCACTCAGTGCAGACTCAGGGCTGGAGGAGAACGTAGCCAGTTGCTCCTTCTGCAGTAAAAGGCAATCACAGACCCCAGTGATCAGCAGACAGAAGTGTCCCAGTAACGTAGCTGATCGTGTCCTGATTAACTGGTGCACACTGTGCCCCCAGCCCCTCCCTGTAGGGTTGTCTTTTTCCTAGATTGATGGTGGTCTAAGAAGCTGTGAAAGTCACTGCTAGGACTTGGTATGATTATAAATATACTCCTATGTGAAATTACAAGTACTGTGATGGCTGATTTCTCCTTTCCACTCATATAAGCAAGCTGGGATTAATTATGCATTTTGCAAAAGAACTACGTATATTAAAAACTGTCTAGTGTGGATTTTATTTCTTCTCCTTCTTATTTTTCCTTAATCAAATCCCTTCAGCCAGTTAGAAAAAAAAGTTTGTTATTGTAGACAGAAATGTCTTTAGCTTCTCTCAAGACTTGGCATCATAGGGAGAGGTGAGATCTGGGGATGCTGAGCCATCGTTTTGTGCAATCATGCTGTGACATCTCCCACCAACATTTGCCCTGCCTTGCTAGATGTAAATGTTTATGGGAGGAGGCTGTCTTCTGTTGTCTTTTTTAGATACAAGTATGATCCAAGACCAAGATGGGTCTGGACATCACTATAGTAATCATTAGAATGGTTTGGGAGTTAATGGGAGCCTTTGGGCAATCCCTATACTCTCCTGATTCCACAGTGGCAGAAACAAGCCTCTGGTGAGCTGTTGGATTGTGGCACTTAGTATCTCCATGGGTCCCCTCCTGGTGTTGCACTTCTCTTTGTGCATTGAGCTCTATCAGTGTTACAAGGATCTAGAAATGGATGTGCAACGACCAAGTGTAAGTCAGATTACTCCATGGCAGAAAGAGAAATGTTCAAGCCTGGAAACACAGGAGTTAATAAAAAACTCATTTCTCTCGCCTACTTTCAAAAGAACAAACCTTATTGTATAAATTCCCTTGTCATTAATCTAATAAAGCTCTACTTTGTTCATAATTTACTATACCATTCAATAAGCATTGTAATGTTTGTGCAGAGCAAGTATATAAATCATTGTTGCCCTTCTTTACTTTTTTTTTACTTGTCTGGTTCTTTCAAGGTCACTACCTTATAGCTCTCATCTGGTTTAAATATTCTGCTATTACCATTTACACCTCGCTCTCTGGTCCGTGCTCATTTAGATATCTGCAGCTGCATCTTCTCAAATAACTATTGATCCATGTCTCCTTGCTAAAGCTTACTAACTTCATCAGCAGTAATGACATAAATTACACCTGTTAAGACTCACTTGCATCTTTCTGCTGATCAGAAGACAATGACTATTTTCTGATTCTGACCATCTTTTCTGACTGGGAACTGAAGGGAGCTGAAACACAGGAAAGAAATATCTTCAGGAGAATATCTTTATTTTGACACACAGAGATGTCCACCCCCTGGTAATGCAGAGAGTTTAATCAATCCCTACTGATCTCTAAGAATCCAAAATGTAGCTGGATAAGGCCTCCGTCCAGCAAAGTACTTAAGGATATCCTCAAGTAAACATATGATCAGCCCCGTTTTTAGCAGGATTTGGCAAGAAGTGCCTTTTGGAGTGGAGCATCCCGGAAGATGCTGCTGCTTCGAAGAGCTGTGTAAGACCAAGCTTCACCAGCAGCAAATACAATCTCAGTCCAAGTTGTTTGGTCATCTTACACTCAGCAAAGCAACTCTGCTCAACAGTATCACTTGCAGTGATGTCCCCATGTCCCCTCAGGGGAGGCTGGTGAAGTGTGGCTTCTTCAGAGGTGCACATTTGTGACTGCACACCTCTTAGTATGCTTGAGTTTCTTTTGCTGACTATCAAAGAGACAACAAGATGATCTAGGAGTGAGCAGAGGAATCTTCTGAGTCCTGCAGAACCCAGCAGCTGTGTTTGCTGCATGATGTCTGGAGTCTTCACCAGATCTTCTGGCTTTGGAGTTCCTTGAACCAGGTGCATCAGTGCCATCCTATGCTGAAAAACACAAAGAGGATCAGGAGACGATGAGGGAAAGGAAGCCCAATGCCTGCCATGGTAGGGCATTCGCTCCTCCCTCCATTGTGGGTGTTTCCTTGGCTCTGTCATGGCCAGTGAAGAACAAGGCTGGGACTGTTATTACCACAGCATGGAAGAAAACAGGGCTTGAAGATACCCAAGGAGGTAATCTCATCTGGCCCTATGCAAAAAGACACTTGTTTGTTTGATGTGTTTCCCTAACCCTGCCAGCAGCGGTGAGCCCCCGAACCTCCCAAGTGATTTCCAATGGTCCTTGCAACAAGGAAGATTTTCCTAGATTGTTTTTTTAAGTCTCTCTTGCTGCATTTAAGCCCATTACTTTCTGTGCTTTCACTGTGGATAGCAATTTATTGCCTATCTCTTTGGAGAAGCCTTTTACATAACTGAGGACTGTTATCACAACTCCTCTCTGCCTCCCTTGCTCTAGACTAAATAGCCCAGATAGGAGGATGAAAGCTGGAATGGGGTGTCAGGGAGAAGGGTTTAGAGGAGGAAATCACAAAGGGATTAGTCCTTCCTGCCTGTGCAGAAATGGATGTTTCCTTCCGAACAGCAGGGATGTGGAAGGTGAGGGGTTTTTCCCTGCTGGTGATTCACCACTGCAGCTGACTGGGGGGATGCTGCCTCACAGCCTGGAGATGAGGGGTTTGGGCTGATTATTGCTGAACTGTGATGCTCCCACCCAACCTGTGTGCTTGGGAAATAATTTTATAGCAATGAGGAGCAAATTCAACTTACAGGTCAGCCCTGCTGGGGTGTGTTTGGTTGCACTTCTGTGTTCCTTGTGGTCATTTAACACGGCCCCATATACCCATCAGCCTGAAGCAGCATCTCAGCAGCATCTACCACGAGCCCTGCCATGGAATCAGAACCCCTTTGCCCTAATGCCAGAAGGACTTCAGGTGGAGTGATGCCACATCTCCACACCCTGCACACGGGATGGAGGGCTGCCCGCCACCCACGCTGCGACATGTGTTCCACAACCTGATGGCTGTTCATAAAAGCAGCACGTGGAACAGGAAAACACCATCTGATCCAAAACACCCCGGGGTGTATTATGTCAATGTCATATCCATTAGGAAAGTACAGCGAGCGCGCCGAGTGGCTTCTTATGCTCAGAGCCCATTTCTATTATTCACGTCTGCTGTCAGAGCTGCAGCACGTACACAGCCCCGGCTTTGTGGCTGTCCAAACCTGCAGGAAACAAAAATAGCTCCCAGCCTGGAGAGCTCTGAAAGCACAAGGTGGGGGATAACATCGGAAAAAAACTGGCTCTTTACTGCTTTACTCTCCCAATTGGCTTTCGGTGCCACCTGTAGCTCAAAGTGCTCCAAAAGCAGCACTTAAGGTAGAGCTGTTTTCCCTACGTTGCACAGGATGACAAGTTTATTTACATTAGGAAAGGGCTGTCCTTGAAGAAAACCAAGAATTAGAGTCTGTTTGGGATAGCAGAGAAGTTCTTTGCTTTGCCATTGTGCAGCAGCCCAGCTCCGGCTTCCCATTTCTCATCGCTGCAGATGTTAAGAAAAAAAGCTTGATAAATTACAATCCAAATGAATTTTCTTTAGCTCTCCTTCTTCCCTAGAGTGATTTTGGAGGTGACATTTGTATTTCTGAATTAAAACCACATTTGCCCAAGGCCTGGAAGGGAGGAGGCAGGGGCAGAAGGGAGAGAAACCCTTTTGTTCTCTTCCTGGTGGTTCCCCCTCACCTGCTAAGGCCAAGCTCCAAAGTAATTCCTAACAGCTGAGGTTAGCCAGGGACATCTAATCCCGGAAAGCTGGCTCTGAATTCCTGCACCAACACATAGTGCTTGTGTTTCCGCAGGAGCCATTTACATGCAATTCCCCCAAGCTTCTGGAGAATTGTGAGAATATGTACAGGTAGGTACTTATTTAATGGAAAAGATACATATATATTTTTTTTCACAAATCAGAGCTCAAGTGGAATCAATAGCAGTGGCAGCATGCACATTTCTAAAAGTAAAAAGGCTCAGGAACTGTGTTAAGGACATATCAGGGTCTTTCCTGCATATCCTAAACAGCTGTGTCTATAGTATGCCTAAGAACTGTGATTCTCAGCCGAAGGGGTGAGGCCTCTTTACCTGATTATCCCTAATGCAAAAAGACCTCACGTGGTTTGTGCAACTAAAGCTTCAAGTGTCTTATGGTTTGCTGCAATGACCTGTTTGCTTACAGAGTGGGTGCATGGAGCAGCCCAGCACCTCAGCAGAGGGAAATCTCCTGGGATTTGGCACATCGAGGTGGGAAAATGCAGCGCCAACAGACTCACTCCTAGAGAAAAGCCATCCTAGGTAGGAATGGGAACAAATTGATAGCGTTGTGTTAAATGGTGTTTTTAATTATTCCAAAGAGATTTGAGGGTGCATCACCATGCAACACTCCCTATCAGTTCTGCTGTGCCCTCCACAGTGAGCAAAATTCCAGCAGCCCCAGTTTGGTGTTGTTTGCTTTAAAAGCATAAGCTTTTTATTAAGAAGAAAGCCTCATTTTTGCTGCTTAGCCTCTTGAACATGAATAATGAAAATATTATTTGTATGGGACAAAGGAAGGCTTGTTTTTAAATTATCTCATGTTACTGGTTGGTTACAGTGGAGCTACTTGCATGTGTGTGTAAGCAGCATCTGGTCCCTCTGCTCCAAGCAGGGCTTCACCAGACTTGTGCAAGCAAACTCATGGAGAGAACAAGAGCTGAAGGCACAGGTGTTCAGGGCTGCCTGTCCCAAGGAGCCAGCATTGCTTCCATCACGATGTAACCCAGGTGTTTGAAAAGAATCAGCTCCCAAAATATTAGAGGTTTCTCAGGAGATGGACTATTAGATTGTATTGATAGTTTAAAAGTGGTCTGAAAGGTCCCTGTTTCTCTCATGTGCCCCCCAGGCGACAGGTTTTATCAGCACCTTTTCCTTCTCTCCTACCAGGTTCCTGTTACGTTTTCTTTCCTCAAATTATCTAACAGATTAGCTTGTTTTGGTTAAATTCAGCAATTGTTGCCCATTTGTACTTACTCTGAATTTAGCTAGAAGACACGCCAGAATCCGCTCTGATTTTCACAGTACATCAGCTGAAAATTAAAAACAGTAAGTTAACCTAAAGATACAATCTCTCTTTACAGACTCATATCACTCGTATCTCTTTGACTTGACCACCAAAATCCATTTCTTGCTGCCTTGTCAGCAAGAAATGAAGCCAAGGCTGGTGGGACAGCAGTGGAGTCACCCAGGATCCCTCTGCTTCTGGAGGACAAAACATCTATCCCCCTGGTGAGGCGTTGTAAAATACTGTCCCCAAGTGAACTGTTTCCCACTAGCAACCTCATCGCATGCTCCCAGCTCAGGGCAATGCAAAGTAGTTGCTCCATTACTCAGCTCTGAGTCCAGCTTTATCAGATTGATTCTTCCCTCTTCACAGCTCATCTGTCAGGATTCCCCCTCTGGAAAAGAAGATCAGAGCAAATGGGGAATGAGGAGAATAAAAGCTGTCCCAAACCTTTGACCTCAACTTAACATAAAGCCAAATGAAACCCTAGAGGTTTGTAAACGTTGGTGGAACTTTTCCACTTCCTACCTCCCCCTCCTTTATCTTTCACTTCTTTATACTTCTGCATTCACTACATCTAATTGAAAGTCTAACGTAAAGCCCTGGTACCCTAATGAAAAAACTGTCAGAGATTTTAGTGGCTTTTGGTTCAGCCTCCCAGAAAAAGGAAATGATTTCTTTAATGGAAATGTTTTTAAGCTTAAGAGAAAATTAAACCGGAGGAGAAATGGAAAACCAGAAGTCAAATGCAATTTTCTGTCTAGTAGCCAAGTGTAATCGGTCTGAACCATGCCTGTAAGATTGCACAGACATTGGATGGTGAGGGTAGGAGAGTTCTTATCTGAGCTATAATCATGGATAAAGGAAGCGCGGGAGGATCGTGCGAGAGGCTCAGCCAGAGATGAAGACATGGTTACTGGGGGTAATTGTCCTGTTGTCACTTGCTGCTGTGGCTGTAGTAACAGTTCCTCTGGATTTGCATTTCTGGTTGAGAGTTTGGTCTCCTGTAAAGCATTAACCTGTCTGGAGCTCCTATTTGCACGTACAAATTGTGTGCTTTATGTGCACAGACTGGTATGGCTGCATATTTTACTTGCAAATACATGCACAGCTTATCTAGAGAGTTATTTCCCAATATTTGTGTAACAGACGCAGTTTTGATTTTCATGGTCACTGGGTAGAGAAAGACACCAGCAGCATGTGCTCCAGAGACACTTCCTCCATCTTAATGGAAAATACAGATGTGGAAAGTGGTCCTGGGAAGAATCTGCCCATAAGCAGTTACTGCTTGTTCGTAATGAGGCTATGAATGAGCATTATTTTGTTATTACGATTCATCATAGAATCATAGAATGGCTTGAGTTGGAAGGGACCCAAGAATCATCAGGTTCCAAACCCCCACCACAGGCAGGGCCACCAAACTTCAGATCTGGTAATAAACCACACTGCCCAGGGCTGCATCCAGCCTGGTCTTGAACACCTCCAGGGGTGGAGCATCCACAGCCTCTCAGGGCAGCCTGTTCCAGCACCTTCCTTATTTATATTTTTATTTATCTATAATTTTTAATTTTTTATTTATATGTACATATTTTTGTATTTGTATATTTTTGTTTACATACAAATTTTACACTTTTTCTTTTTTTCAATTCTCTTTTTCATCACTTCCTGTTGTCTTTTTCAACCTTGTTCCCACTATGTTTTCCGTCTCAGATCTTCTCCAAAGTTCTCTCCAGTGTCACACCCAGAGGGTGCATTAAAGCCCTCAGCACTGGTGACAGCAGCGACTCACTGGGGTACATAGTGGTGATACTGGAAGGTTTGCTGCCTTCACAGCATTGGTTGGCTTTGTCACTGGAGGCTTGGTTAGCTCCAGCAGTGTGCTAAACACTGGTCAGTCCAAAAAGGAAACACAGATCTTCACCCAAAGGTGATGTTTGGGGTCTGCAGACCATCTAGTGCAAAGCAGCAGAGGTGGGAGGAATCCTACTGACAGAGTTCAGGGATAGAAGAAATGATCCTGTTTATTTACTTCTTTCACCTAAAATTAGAAGTGGAAGAATTCTAAGTTGTTGGCACAATGATAATCAGTTTTGATTGTCAGAACAGTTAGAAATCTTGTGTTTTTCTCCCTGCTCATCTTGGATCCAGTTTTTCATTGGCTGAAGTGGTCAGCTTGCGTTTTTTGGGCTGTTTTTTTTTTTTCTTCTTTTTTTTTTTTTGTAAATGTTTGATCTATTTGTTTCTAGAAATCTTACAGGGTGTGAATTACTGGAAATGAAGCAAAATGTACCAGACACAAAATCAGTGCATTCTCTGCTGCTCATATTCTCTGAAGACTCATTTGTCCTCCTTTTAGATGTTTTCTCTTTTCTTTCTGGCCTGGTCTTACTGTTTGCTTCGTCGGCCATTTGTTACATGTCATTTGGCGAGATATCAGCGAAGTCTTTCTGACAGTGAGCTGGGAAGGGAAAAACAGCAGCAGCTGGTGAAGGTTGTCCATAGAGAATAGAATCATAGAAAGGCTTGGATTGGAAAGGACCTCAAAGCCCACCCAGCTCCAACCCCGTGCCATGGGCTGGCTGCCCCCACCACCTCAAGCTTCCCAGGGCCCCATCCATGGCCTTGAACGCCTCCAGGGATGGGCACCCACTGCTCTGAGCAGCTGTGCCGCTGCCTCACTGCCCTGTGAGCACAGAATTTCCTCTTGACATCTAGCTTAAATTTCCCTTCCTTTAGTTTAAAGCCATTCCCCCTGTCTTATCCCCCTTACCCATTTGGACCTTTGTTTCACTTTTATATTGGGTTTTATTTAAGGTGCCATTTCTCCCTGGAGGTCTTGTCTCACTGCTGTGGTGGATGGAGCTGAGCTCCGCATGTGCAGCTCCATGGCTCTTCTTGTCTCAAGGCAGAGATGCCTTTCCAGCTATAGGCATCCCAGAAAGTCATCTCTCCCAAGTCCACAGCTTCCTAAGCACACCTGAAATGGGCTTTGACCCAATCTTGGTCTCAATAAACTTTCCCTTTCGAGCTTCTCTGAAGATTTGACTTGGCTCTGGGATTGCCCTGACATTCAGTTGCTCTGGTGCTATTGGGTTGCTCTGTCTCCTCTGTAGCTCAGTGTTTATAGCCGGGCTGCACAAGCTTGTCCCAGCTTCAGAGCAGAATCAAGCCAAGGCAGCTCCAGCTGCAGCATGCAGCCTGCCAGACAGGCAGCTCTCTGACAAGCCTGTTACTACAAGTTCACCTCATCCAGCAGCTCTGGCAATCTCAAAAATTTGCATGAAGTTCGTGTTAGTTCAACATTAGCTCACTTTGCCAGCTATTCAGGAGCTCCTTCACGCTCGAAAAATTTGAGCACACCTACCATGCAAACTCTCTGGGAATGTCTTGAAGGTGGGCAAGCATTTATTTTTCACAAATACCACAGCACAAGTGAGTTTGATTGAAGATTTTAAGTCCTACTGTGTATTTCCCTTCTCTGCATGATGTAACAGCATCTAGATTAATTTCCAAAAACTGTATAGGTCAGAGATAAAGTAGGTTTATACAAGAATATTCTTTTCCACTCACTGGTTCAGTGTGATCTTATGCCAATTGCATTAAAACATGTTTATATTTATAAAGACTCTTTTAAAATAGTTTCTGATACTTCGGTGGTGTGTAATAAGAAATCACAGGCTGTTTAAAAGTACTTTTTTCCACTGAAGCACTGTGCATTATAGCTTCTGTAATATTGTTAGCAGATACTGAGGTCTTGCAGAGCTGAGGATGTTTGTACTCTACAGATTTTGTGTATTTGTTCCTTATGTATGACAGTAAGTATTTGCTCAGCAAACAAAGAAAAAACAATGCTGGTCAAATTTTGGAGATTTTGCTGGGAAAAAAAGAGATTTGGTGTGATTTATTTTTTAGTCCAGAAATCCACAAGGGTAGATAGTAATAGGACAAGGTGGAATCATTTTAAACCAAGGCAAGGGAGGTTTAGGTTAGCTATTAGGAGGAAGTTCTTCACACAGAGGCTGGTGACGCACTGGAACAGGTTGCCCAAGGAGGCTGTGGATGCCCCATCCCTGGAGGCATTCAAGGCCAGGCTGGATGTGGCTCTGGGCAGCCTGGTCTGCTGGTTGGCCACCTGCACACAGCAGGGGGTTGGAAGTAGATGAGCCTTTTCAACCTAGGCCATTGTACGATTCAATGATACTATTTTGCAAGTATTAGTAATGTAGCTGAAATTTTCCTTCCTCTCTTGACTTATTCTGGGAAATCAGGATTAATTACTGTCTCGATTTTTGTGCTGGATGAATGCTGTGTACTCTGGGCTGAAGTCATGAGTCACCTTCAATACTCTGTTAGATCCACAGAAGGTCCATGAATTCCACAGCTCCCCAAAAATTTATGCAGAGTAAGAGGTAGATCCATATCCAGTGACCTGTTCTGGTCCCTGTCTGCACAGTGCCATGAGGTATTACCCCAGCTATTGGAGCAACCCCACTTCCATCCTACTGGAAAGTGTGTTGCAAGGAGGAAGCAGAACTGCTCCCGGTGCAGTGCAGAACAGATGGTGGCTGTGCAGGGCTGTTCCACGGGAAGGATCTGTGGGAAGGAGCAGCCGTGGGACACGCAGAGCAAGGAATGGGAGGCATGTCTGCAGTGGGAGGCAGCACTCACGGAGTTCCCAGCTCTCACCATTGAGCATTGTTTGAAACAAACGTTGATGCTGTATATGAATGTAAAGCTTAATTTGTGGTTTTTACACCCACCACATTTCTTGGAGTTGACATTTTCTGGGACTTTGGGGCTTTTTATCTCCAGGCTATTGTTTTGTTTGCTTTTTCTTTTCTTGGCCATTTTACCAGAGGCGAATAGCCCAAGTTTTTTCATTTTTGCAACAAAATAGCACGCAATCAAATTATTCTATGCTTTATTCTACTTGAAGATGTACAAACCTGGTGGGCAGTGAAACACTTGACTGACATAATGTGGTATGGCTCCACTGTGAATCATTTAGGTGGATGAGAAATCCTAATAATTCCCTATGGGAACATGGCGCTGAAGAAATGAAAAGTCCTTCTTTGTCCCCTGTTTCATTTCTGCCCAAAGTGAAAGCAGATTATTTTTCCAAAATGCCTTGAACTGGCTATGGCTGAAAGGTAGAAAGGTTGATTTTGTTTCTGGTGGTGCCCAAAATGTGCCAGGCATTTCCCAAATGGAAGAAAGTTACAACTGAAGACCCAGGAGAGGGAGGGAAGGGATTCAAGACAGCATGCGTTTAGTGGGAGTGCAGTCTTGTTCACACTAAAGCTTCAACCCTTCTGAATTTTTCTTTCTTGCTCCTCCAGCAGAGGAAACAGAATATATTGCATAAAGTTTTGTACAAGGCTTTCACCTGAGGCACGTAATACTAACCTCAGAAAATTAGATTGTTATTCTCAGGATGGAAGAAATATGGAGCAAGCACTATTTTGCTGGGAATTTCCAACCAAATGGGATAATGATGTCTGAATTCATTGACAAGCAAATTGCAAAGCAAGGTGTTAGAGCCTCTGAGATTAGATGGGGTGACCCCTGACCTGCCATGATCCTTTCCTCCAAATGTTCTCTTCTTCCTTTACCAGTATGAATAGAGGATTTTGGCACATGAAGCAACAGGATCAGAGTCAGCTAGAAGAAACAGCCAAGTCGATGTTGATAGACGTGTTTAATAGACATCCTCCATTGGTTGAAAATTTCTGATCTAATTTCAAGGGCACTTTAATTTTCAAATTTCCTTTCCATTGAACATGTACATGCAAAGTTGAGTAGGAGAGAAAAAGGCTGGCACAAGGAGATTTGCCTAGCTGCCCAATTTCCATTGTATACTGTAATTAGAGCAGTGTACACTTTGGACTGACAGCATTTTTCAGCAGTTTGGTACTTGAGAAATATTAAACTTACATCAGCTATTTGTATAGATTGTCACCTTCTTCAGCAGGTTAGTTGTGCTAATATTATCCAACTTAAATAGGCAGTGAAATAGGGAGAGAAACAGATTAAGTAGCTCATCTAAGATCAAGCAACACTGACAAGAGAAAACCTGGTTTATCTTGGGGAATTATTGTATCCCAGTGACCAAGGACTGTGTGTAATAATTCAGAGAACTAGCATGTGTCCCTATGGTAAGTTAGAAAAGATGCTGGCTTAGGAAGTTACACACTCACTAGGGCAAGGGACACTGAGATGGCACAGTACTGCAAAAGGCAGCAGATCCTTGTGCTTATGGATGGCAATGGGTAAGTGATGAAAAACATCCCCATGTTACTGCCTATGGAAATCCCACAGTCCTTACTTCTTTAAAGGAGATCTAGAACATCAACAGGTGATCAAAATGAGTCTAAATGTGTGATAAGCTGTTTTGTGACTTCGGCTTCTTTCAGAAGAAATTATCATTAGGTATCTCCTGAAGTCTGACAAAAAATGGCTAAATCTTCAAGTCCTTTACCCAGAAGTTAACCTTTCCCTCCTGTTGTTATCTGCAGCCAGTTGCTGTCCCATGAAGGAGATTAATACCAATGGGACTATTTCCCCTAAACAAGGAGAATCTGCATGATGAGAAGAGCAAAAGAAGTTGTATGTCCACAGAACTTGCAGAAGTCTCAAGGTAAAAGCACCTCTGAATGTATAGTAATTTTAGGGAAGTAATTATCCCCCGGACAGCTGAGTAAATTCCAAGGGGAAAAAGAAAAAAGATGTTTACATTGAGGAATTGGCTAATAACAGAGCTAATGTGCTTATACATGGGGGGAAGGAGAAGCCAGGCCTTTTTTTCTTGGGTTGTCTTCTCTTATTTTGTGTTATTATTTCCACTGAAGGAAGCAACCTCTGCAGATCTAATTGTTAACTAATTATGTTTCAGCAGAAATGAGCAGGGTCCCAGATTTTATTTGGCTTGGATGTTTAAAGGCAAATAATAAGTTACATAATAAAGCAACAGAATCATTAAACATTGATTTACATGTTTATTTTGCTATAAGAAATGAAATTTTTATTGGAGCTGAATTAAACAGAGGTTTATGTGTTTGTATTCCCCATAGCCCTTTATACTCTAGTAATATAGCAATATTCATAAATCATACCAGAGTTTTCAAATTTCCTTAGAAGTGACCTAGGCAAGAAACCCTTAACAACTTGCTGAGAGACTTTAAATTAAATTCAGCTGTAATATCATCATGACTAATTTATGGCTCGTTTGGTTGCTGCAAAGATGCATTTAAAGAAACCGGAGTACATGGTGAGGATAAGATAAAACATTGGTTTAGTATCATGCACTAGAAAGATTTATTCAATGTTTCATTACTTCATTGAACACGGCAAAGCAATCAGTTCCTTGAGAAGGAATAAACAAGAATTATGTCATGAAACATGTCAATGGTAGACCTTCAACCAAGAAAAGGGGGGAAGTACTACACATGACATTCAGATTTTTTATAATTAGATATGGTTGTGCATGTGTGAACATGTATGCAGCAGCACACGTGTGTACAGCCTAGATGTGTGCATGTATGAACACACAGGTTTTCAACGCACATATTCCGTCTCCACTTCAGAGTAAGTTTTACTGTAAAGTATCATTAAGGTTGAGACAGGCAGACACCACCTGGCACAATCTGAGCTATGTTTCTGAAATGCCCAGTGTCCCCAAAGCCCTCCTCTGTCCCACTGCAGCTTTAGAACTTCCTGCAAGCCTGGTTACACCAAATGGAGATTGATGAGAAAACACATTTTGAAATTATTAAAGGTTTTTTGTTTTTTGGTTTTTTTTTTTTCTTTTTGCCTTTAGTTTCTTTCACCATGGAATGAAAAGGGTGAAAAACGATGTTTTTCCCCAGTAATTAATTATATGTCTGACTTCTCAAATTTTATGCGGGCAGAAAACTTCTGAACTCAGTGTGAGTTGGAAGCCAGGTCCTAGCATCTTGCTTCACATCACCACAGTGCCATCATCGCCTGTCTTCTGAGACATGGATTTTCACTCTGTCCATGCTGGTTGACACCAGCAAATCATTCCAGGCAGGAGGTAAGCTAAAACATGTCTTGGTCTATGTCTTTTTCAGCCCCTTCTTCAGGTAAGTGCATTCCTCTGGTGTTGGACCTTCTATGACATCAAGCTCCAGGAGGTGAATGTTGAATTACCCTGGTGATGGGTGCTATTTGGAGGCATATACTGCTGTAATGAGAATGTACCATGGTACCCCTTAAAGTAAGACATTGGCTATTGCTGGTAGTTACTGCCTTGCAAAGTATTAATGTTCAGTTATAGTGCAGTCATGTAGGAAAATTATAGATGCCTACAGGATGTTACTTAGCAACACTTGGTAATGTTGAGTTAGTAATGAAGAAATGGAGTAAAAGAAATACAGAAGGTATTGAAATCATAAAATAAACTGTGGTACAACTTGTGAAAGCAGTTCTGCAAATAAAGCTGTCTGTTTCTCCTTTTGGCATAGTGAGCATGGTAAAAAAAAGTTCTGATCTGATCTGAAGCAGCACATTTAGAATACCTAACAAACAGAACAAGTGTGTTGTTTCCTTTTGTCCTTGTTCCCTGGGAAAAGCATCAGAAGAGCTGAGGTTTTGAAGATCTTCCTGTCATTTCAAACCCACCCTGAAGCACTGGCTGGCCAATTAAAATAATCTCTCCTTTGGAAGGCATTCACTGGAGCTGAGAATGAAAGCTCCTCTCTACTATATCTATTTCAACCAGTCATTAATTTACATAACTCCGCCGTTAATCAAGTGTCTGTAGGCATATCTCAAAAGAAGGAGAAGACCACAAAAATAGAGACATTTCTGTTAGAGATGAACCTTCCATATGTTGCAGATCTCTCTCAGACACTTATCTTAGCTTATCTCCACCTGTTTAAACTGGAAAACCCACAAAAATCTATCTCAAGTGAGATATCCAAGGTTTCTTGATTTCATTTGGGTCAGAGCTGCCACAAGACATGCATTTCTCAGAGCCCTTCTGAGCTGCTGCCAGGAACAGGGAGTGCTGGGCTGTGCCACTTCAACAACAACAGAAAAAGTTTTCTTTGAAAACTCACCAAATTTTATAAGCTTTTTTTTTTATTAAAAAAAAAAAAAAAACAAACAACTTTAGCCTGGTTCAGCCTCAGATCTGATTGAAGGAGCTGCCCTGATTTATTGGTGTCAAATAAAGTATGTTTGGATAGAATGCTATTTTGTAATGGAAAAAGCATCAGTGGAAGCACCGCCTCTCAGCGCTGCTTGGGTTGGATGAGTGCTAAGCCTTAAATTCTGATTGTGTTGCTGAAGAAAAGGAGGACTGCTGGAAATGCTGCAGTTAAGAGGCCCGTCTCTCACTCTTCCAAATAAAGGTATCTGTGGAATCAGCCTCAGCAGCACCACCAGATCTGCTGGTTAAGTACTGGGCAGTATCTGCCTGCTCTGTGCTGCACCTGCTCTGCAGAGCAGATGGGAAGGGGTTTCTCATTCCTCTTCCACCAGATGCATTGAGCTGTAAATGTGGAGCAAAGTTTTGGGAATGTTTCACAGGATAAATTTTCTTTAGACGTGAACTTTGTTTAATAATCTTATTATTATTATTATTAATGGTTAAGCCCTTTTATTTTGCCTAACTTCTTGTTCTTGCACATTCCCTTGGCCAGGAACCTTCTACCAGAGCATTGCCACCAGGATGAGTCTGCAGGGACTGCCCAGAGACACCTGGAAAATCAAGTGCCAGAAACTAGTGGTGCGGGAGAGCCAGCACCTCCGTTAACAGATCGGTTTATACCTGCAAGAACTTGTCCCACCAAACCAAAAAAAAACATCATCCTACTCATGCACTGTTCCCCAAAACGTCACAAAAGTGACTTTCAGCCTTAAATCTGATCTGTCTCCATTTGAGATGCCACTGAGACCGTAGGTGTGACTAGAAGATTATTACCAAATATAAATTTAATTCAGTAAAAGTTATTTGGAAAAAAAAAAAAATTACACTGCAGTTATCAAAGTCCTCTGCACATCCTTCCCAGCAGACATTCTGTCTGTCTCACTTGTGGGGAGCTACTCTTGGTCAGAATGCTGCAGATGTTTTAAAATTAAAAAAAAAAAAAAAAAAGTTTGTCGCGTAACTTTTAGCGGTGTTTATTTTGCGTGAGCAAAATTGTCTTCTGTCTTAAGATGTTTAATCATTATTTGAAAGCCACTTGATGAATAGAAGAGTGTGTACTCCCACACGGGACAAACATATTTTTAGACTGATTCATAATAATTTATTTCTGTCAGAGTGGAATGCATTAATTTCTCCTGCTGGTAAGGGCTTTACTGCTGCTTCTTTTCCTAAGGTAGATGGTTCTGCTCTGGGAACATATTAACTGATTTAAGTGGACGCAACCAGGTACTCAGTTATGTCATGACTACCTCAACGATCTCTTAAGGAACACTGAGTACTTATTTTTGTGGATACGGTGCACTCTGTGTTTCATCACAGACCTTTGTCACTTTGTTATTTACGGAATTCAGATTACTGCAATCTAAAAGTTTCTCAGTCCTTGCTAGTGCTCAGTGACACAAAATAAACCCACGTATTAAGGAGGGAAAAAAAAAAAGAAAGACCAAACAAAACAAGAAAAAGAAAAAAGAAAGAAAATGAAAGCAGCAATGTGAAAATGCACAGCTATAAAGGGAAGCGTTATTATTTGCTAATAGTTTCCATGTAGAAGTTAGCTGCTGAGTGCTGGGCTCTGTACAGTGCAGGGGGATGCAGCCAGGCATCTGCCTCCATGTCCCTCCTGATGTAGGCAGAGCGGGACCACAATGCTCTCCAAGTTCCTTTTTTAGTAAAATCATTCCTCTTCCAAGAGCTGCTGGGCCCCACTGTGTGCCAGAAATACCCGCGGTCCTTTGGCAATTGCAGCCCTTGGCCCTGCCCAAGCCCCAGTCCTCCCAACCCAGCAGGACCCTCCCAGCCAGGGCTGGTGGCAGCACTGCTCCTCACTTCATTTGAAGGGCAGCAGACAGAAATTGACTATTTATTTATTTATTTATCTGTCTATTTTTGGCACGGGATAGCTAACAACTCGTGCGTGGCTGTAAAAGACTGCACGCAGGGTAGGATGTCACAGGCTGCCAGGGTGAGAAGCTCTGTGTGTTGTCATCCGTTTCTTCCATACCCAGTTTTGCCTTTCCTGTGCTGCTGCCACTGGAGTACAGAGAGACCCAGAGCAGTGATGCCATTCTGCTGCTGGCCTTGCCTGCTCTGACCTTTTCCACTCTCAGAGGTTTTGGCCCTAAAGCCTTTGCCAAGAGTCATCCCTACAAATCCAGCTGGGATGATGCTTTGGATGGGGCAGGCTGCTATCAGTTTGCCCTCAATGGAGATGTGTGAGCAAGACAGAGGGAGAACGAGGAGTGGGTGGTGCCATACAAAATGAGCTCAAAGTAGGCACAGGGCTCAGAAGTGCTGCTGGGTATCTCGTGCTGCTAATGAGGCTGATAAGGAACCTGTGAGAGGAAAGGAATGGGAAAGATGGCCTCAGATCCACTTGGAGGTCAATGAATATGAAGTAGGGATGGAATTAGGGTGGAGAAGTCGTGGTTGGGTAAGGGTCGAGTTGAGGAACTTGGGATAGACTACCATTGAGATGTTTAATGAACTGAGCTTCTGTCTACCAAGATGGTGCTTTCTTAAGTACCTGGACAGAGCTCATGGTTCAGCTTTAACCCTCCAAGAGGTCACCTGTGTCTGGCAGCAGACATTTCATATATCTGCACACATGCACTATGTGATTAGAGCATGTGATAACAAGTGTGCAAAAACATCTCTGGTCTAGGGAACTATATACTGCTCACTGAGCTGATCCATAGTGATAGAGTCATAGAACTGTTTGAATTAGAAGGGACCCTTAAAGCTCATCTAGTCCAACTCCCCTGCAATACCCTATCAGGTGCTTGGAGCCCCATCCAGCCTGACCTTGAAAGTCAAGTACTGACCAAGTAGTGACCAAATGCTTCCTATGTTCTGGGAGGTGCATCTGGGAGGTGAGCTTCAGGGCAAGGCAAGGTGGTCCCATGCACCTGAATGGCAACCTGATGAACTGCATTTAGTTTCTTCAGCTACCTGAAGCCTCCTTCAGTATTTTTGTAAAAAAGAGTTGCTTTTCAAAGGCACTGAGTGTTCCCAGTTGCAATAGGTATTAATAAGATTTGGGTTTTACAAGCATAACATATACGTCTCTGAGAAATAAGATTTCTGGCCAGTTTGGATACCCTAAAACTAGAAAACACTTTTTATTTTAATCTGATTATATTTCATCTCTTCCTATTCTCACAACATGTGATTTGACTGCAGGAATACTTACGTTGGTTTTTGGATGACCCGTTAATGAGAAGTACAGAAAGCCCATGAGGCTCTGAACAGTCCTGTCTTGCTGTTACTTGATCTCGGAAATAAGGCATGGTGTCATGCAGTAAACATGAAATAGAAAACCAAACATAAAGTCATTAAAAATGTGCCATCTGGTCTGTGCAGATGAGGAGCAGAAAACTCTTAGGAAAACTCTAAGGAAGTTCTTAGGAACTATACTGCAGTTGCTCAATCGAAGTTAGGGTAAAGGTGGTGCTTATGTATGTCTTTGTACTATTGCATAGATGAGGTCTGAGTTCAGCTGCTCATCTGACACAGAGTCATATTCATCCTGACACCAGGTGTTATGTTGCACTAGGAATAAAGCAGCCACTTGCTGACTGAGTGAGCTGTACTCACAGTGAGGGATGGTGGCATTGCTGGGCCCTGTGTTGGAGGCTGGAGATGGCTGATCCGTTCCTGCAGCTCCAGACCCTGCTGGGAACCTGAACTGTTAACCTGAATGCTCATTTTTATGTGTTTTCCGCTGAAACTGTTTAAAAGCATCTCTGTTGCTGTGAATTCCTGCCTATTTGTCATAAAGGGGGAAAAACACCAAACAGGAATTAACAAGAGGATTTTCTTTGTGACTTCAGTGCCTCATTAGGAGGTTTATGATCAGGCTTTGGGAAAGCTTTCCTTGAATTATTTTAAGGTTCTAATGATAAAAACCTCGGGGAGGTCATGCACATGGGAGATTTAATACCCCTTCAGAACCATCTGGCATTAGATTACATGCAGGGAAAGAACAAAATCTGGCAGTAATATTCATCTCCATTAACCCAGAATACAGGCTGATATGATTATAGCAGAGAAAATGCTCTCACTCTGTCACTAGGAAAAGCTCTTAATAGACCCAGGCTAAATTGGTTTATAAAACTAAAGACTTCTTGAAGCATGGATCTGCCCTCTCATTGAGTGCATTAGCTTTGGCTTTTAATATGTTTTATATCTTTTTAACGTCGACAAATAATATGTTAAAGCATAAAATATTGCTAGGGTGAAAGACGGTGTTTGGAGCTCCCAACTTACTCCATGAATACAATGCTAGTGGTGTAAGCACAGCCTTGGAGCATGGTCCGCTCGTGCTTTGCTTCTACCTCTTCTCAAGAGCATCAGCAAGATCATGGTCCCAGTGACATCCTCAGCAAAACTTGAAATGCTGTTGGTGGCAATAAGATCCTCTATCCTCTCAACTGCTTTTCTGAGAGCCCAAACCAGCAAAGTGCTTAAGCAAGCATTTGGCCTAACGCACACTGAGCACTTCAGGATTTATGTACTTCTCTCTAAGAAAGCCAGTATTTAAATTCTTGGCTAAACCAGAACTTTAGGAGAAAGTAGAGAAAATAGAAAAGTGTAGAGTAAGAAGAGGACCAAGAAAGCCACTGTTCTCTGCCCCTCAGTGTGAGGGTGTTTGATGCAAACCCTGCTGAGCAAAGCACTACAGAGACACAGACAGAGTCACTGCCCTGCACCCGAACTGCTGACTCTCCTCTAATTGGCTGCCTGGTAGTTCCTGCATCCAAACAGGCTCATCTTGTTACTCTCCATCTGCACAATGACTTCTCCAGACGTAGTCTCTCTTCCCCTTCAAATTTTCCTTTCCTTTCACCTCCTCTTCCCTCCACTCTCAGCTCTATCTCCGGACAGCTCCTTTCCTTCAGCCAGAATTATGATTCCCTCGTTACATGGAAAGCAAAACCATATGGGAGACAAGAAAAGGCCATTTATCTCAAAGTCTATTAAGATGTGGAGACCTCGCATTAAGGCTCCAGTTCAGCCAGCCTTTCTTGCACGTGTTGCTGTCATCTCCTTCCACCAGAACAGGGATGTACTCCTGAGGCAGACTTGCTAAGATGCTCTTAGCTTGTCATCGGGTTTGTACTTAGCATGGCTCTGCATACAAAACATTTAAAGGAAATAAAAAATTAAGACGTTGCCACATCTTTTCCCTCAGCCTTCAAAGCCACCTCTGCCAGTTCTCCCTATTTTATTGTCATCCTGGGACAGAGTCGTAGAGCAGTAAACAGAATGGGCATGAAGCCTGGCAAAGGGAAGTCACCAAATGGATGCTTCTACCTGCGTGACTGGGAGGGTTGACATTATTGAATTAACAATTGCTTTAGGATGAGAGTGCAGAAGATGGCTGCTATTTTAACTTGGGGTGAGAGCCTCCATCTTTCACACTTCTGGGGAGTTAAGAGATATGGAGCCTTGTAAGACACAACTGCTGGAGTCCTGCAGTGCCTGCTATTATGTTTCTGCTCCCTTCTCCAGGGTTGTAACATATTTGCTGACGGATTTACACTGCAGTTGGAAACCAGAACCCAGGACAGCCTGTTCCCTTTCTTCGTGCTATAAACATAAATACACTCGCACAGCCATTTGTAGCTGGTTCTTTCTATCTGCACAAGGATTTTATTATCTTTCTCTAAAGCGGTCTAAAGAGGAGCAAGAGACTCGCAACAAAAGGAAGTGCTTGAACAGGAACAAGAATAAAAAGGAGCAAAGGGCAGGAAGTTGCTAAGAGACCACGCAAGCAAGAGTGGGGAATTAATGGCAGATATCAAAGCAGCTATTGGAAACCACATGTTTTCCTACAAGGGCTCATTTATTGAGGAGGAGCTGCTATCAGAAGGCAGCAGTGTTGCTCTGGTCTGAAGTACATTTGTAACACGGAAAAAACTTTCTCCCATTTACGGTTTTGTTCTTTGCAGGGTGAGTTGCTAAGTTAATGACAGGCCTTTAAATTAACTAATGTTATGGAACAGCAGAGCGAGTAATATGGAAAAAAATGCAAGCAATTATGGTTTAAATAAACCTTATCCACTGCATTATTAGAAACTACCTGAGCTGAGATTTCAGCAGTGTTAGGTTTGTCCTCAGCTCTCCTCAGTGAGAATCTGGGTCCCACAGGGTTGAACAGTGTGGGAAATGCTGAACAATTCCAGCTGAGCTCTCAGCTGCTGTCTCAAATTCCCGATTTTCACCTCCTGATTTTGTTGTTACTTTGCCTCTAACGCACTATGGGTCTTTTGACTATAAAAGAACCAACAAGACAAGCAGGTAAGGGAGGGCAAGAGAAGAATAATTATATAGAAAGGCACTTACCTGGTAATGTTGGCAATGGCCTGAAAAACCCACACTAACCTCCTCAGTACCTCCCAGTTCTGGACTCAATTTGAGATTACATCTGCCATAGCGTGATAGTCTTTCTAGATGATCTTAATGTCCTTTCCAACCTTAATGATTCTGTGATAGCCCATCGGCCACAGCCACTCTGAGTAAGGCAGGGTGCTTTGCTGGCTTTGCTTGCACGGGCAAAATTATTGCAGTCTTTCAACTGCTGCTCTGGGAGAAGTGTTCCAGCTCTGCTATATAGAATGGTTCCAGCTGTTCTCCACTCCTCCAGAGATATCATCAGAGAGCAGTCGCTTACACTGAGATTACGTTAATGATATCAAAGGGTGTGGAAGAAGGCTGCTAATTAGTAAGCCCTCAAGGCACAAAGATATAAATAGCCCTGAAGCAGCAAGAGAGCAGATCCAAATCTGCAGTCTAACATTATCTCGGGCTGAAAGCATTATGTGTTGACTGATTCCACCAGAGGAGAGCGATTGAACTTTCCTGTTGAGCAAAAAAAGCAGGGCTTGTTTTGATTGATAAATCTCCATGTCAGATTGTGCAGCATATTATCCATTTATCGTGCCACCTGCCATGCCTGAGACAGGAGCAGCAGCAGTGAGAACATGAGTGGATGGGATGAACCTTCATTTTGGAGAAAAAATATTGGCTCATACTTTTACTTATTAAAATAAATAAATAAAATAGCACCTATCTCTATTCCCATTGCCAAAAGTTTAAATGCTTCTGGGATCCAGCCAAAAGGCAAAGATTGTGGTAAGCAGCTAATATCTGTCAGCAGAGAATTTGCAGGAAAAATAAGGCTATTCCAACTAGCATGGTCACGGTAGAGAGGGAATGTCAGTGCTGAGGGAGATGAAAATCACAGCATGGCCCTGCAGAGTCTCTCAGGCTCAGGAGCCACATCCCTCATCTCACAGCACTGGTGCCAGTGCTCTCCCCATTTTCTTGCATGTCTGCAACTGGAAAACCAGTCAGCTCTCCTAAATCGCCATCCTGTATTTGGATGCGACTTACTGTACTCCTCCACACTTTGCTTCCTGTAAGAATTACTTATATAAAATTGTTGCATTGATTTTTTTCTACTGTTGTTGGGTGGATGTTCTTTTTTTTTAATTGTTTTCTTGTTGGTCTTTTTAAGTCCTAGGCTGTTTTTTGAACACCACACCAACCAGCCGCTTGCAGCATCTTGACAGCACTACCACCCTGCAATAAACTTACAGAATTTGGTTTTTCAGTGAAGGTTGGCTGTAAGGGAAGATGGGGAGAGGAAGGCACAAGAAAAAACCCAAACTTCCCTTCCAAGCACCATCCCAGCCATACGCATGGACTTGCACAGCTGTTCCCAAGCGCGGTATCGGAGCACCGCACGTAAGGAGCACTTCTGCAGGACCACACAAGTTTGCTGCTATTCTTAAGCCGAGCCTCGCAATTGGGAAACTCCTGCCAAGTCGTTTGAGACAGTGGCACCTGGGAAGTATTATATGAGTCTGTATTGCATCATGAGAACCCTATTTGCACTTAATTACACAACTCCCTCTCTCCTCCCAGTAGAACGAGCGGGACAGATGCTACATCTACAAAGTGAGAATCAAACACATTTTTTAAGTGGAGTCTGACAGCCTGAAGCCTAGAGGCAGGCTTCAGACCAGATCCCAGCAGTGAAGATACTCACAGTACTGAATGGCTCAGGCCAATGAGTTTTTGTGCATGGATCCCACATACCTTACTATGGGCCTGTCTCATGCTCCTGCCTCCTTATGCAGAAATGTAGTCGAGGAGGTTTTGACCACCATCCTCTTCCTTGGTCTTTCTCTGTGAGCCTTTTGCAGCCAGAAGCCTGGATATTATCTTCACAAGGCTCCTGCCACATCTTTTCTATGGTGCTGGTCACAGTGTGTTGAGAAGCCTTGCAAGGCTTCTTTATCCAAACCTGTAGATTGCACTGGTGCCTCTGGATTTGAGTCAGGTTAACAGACATCAGTTGGGCTAACCAGTGAAGATTCTCTGACAACGATGAGCGATGGAGAGGCAGGAAAACCCCAAACTGGCTTTGCTAAGCCAAGATAAATAACAGCAGCACCACCTCATCATGCTTGACAGGAGCAGAACCTCTCAAAACAGGCAGCTGGCAGGTGGGCGCAGATCCACCACTGGCTAACACCTGCCTGAAGTGGCAGACTCTATTGCTGTTCTGCAGGCCATCACAGACTGTATGGCAACAAATGTGCAAACTGCTCTTTATAAAGCAACTCTTTGGAAGTTTGGATCCTCATGTGCATTTCTAACCTGAGCTCATTACTTAAGCCCTTGCAATTGTATGTAACCGGAGGCATTACCCTTTTATTCTCCCTTCATAAATCAAATCTCCCATCTTTTGCCATATAATCCAAGACTGGAAATACCTTTTCTGTTTATGTCACACCCCGGTAATGCAGTCACTGATCTGCCACAGGCTTCAGCTGCTGTAAATTCTTTTCCTACTGCCCTTTCCCCACCAGCTTTCTCGCAGTGCTTTATGGCTCACAGGTCTGGGCATTGATTCAGTAGTTTCTTTAAGGAGGGCCCAGAAGGTATGATGGAAAAGTATGTTTATCAGATGTGATATAGTTGAATGAATGCAGTAAATGCTGTCCTACACAAACAAAAATACAGATCCAGCAAGGAAAGTTTTAATGTGCCCAGCTCAAAAATTTTGCAGATAATGATTAATGCTGTGGATGAGAAGAGGGGTTCTCACAACCTTTGTGTTGACTGTTAATCTGCATGGAAACCACTTGCACAAAGTTTAAGTCAGTGCAGATCACCAACCATTTCTGTGCAGCTCCTCTTATTATGACTTTCACAATAAAATGGGAGATCTTCCATGGTTTCACTTTAATACTTGTCTGATTCAATTTGTCATTTATTTAGGCATCGTCTACATTTTAAAACAGGAAAAAGAAATATAGGTTAGCAAAGGTTTGCTGTGTTCTCTTCCAGATTCCCAGCATCTTCTCAGATGGTTGGTAAATTCACTCTACGGATAAATCATTGAGGCTTTTTCACACACTCTTTCATTTTAGTATACATTAAATGAGAAAATATTAGGGCACACACAAAAAAATAGTTCAGCTTTCATGTTTCCTTCAGCGTGTGGTGTAAGCACGTTCTTCTGACTACACACCAAGGCTAGCTGGTGTTTTGCCTACTTGGCACATTTGGAAAACATGCATGCCTAACTTTGCAGCTCAAATATGAGTCATTGTTGCAATTTAATGTTTTATATGCTGAGAAACACTGTGTTTTTGAATAAGATGATTAGCAGACAGCGTTTGCAGTGCTGGATACTGTTAGGTGTCTGTTAGGAAACAATATTTCTTGTATCAGGATTGTAATTGATTTCTCCTCTATAAAGAAGTTTCCCCTCAGATCTTGGTAAGGGGTTTTCCCCCCAGGTCTTCAGGAGCTGTGCCCCACGGTCAGGTTTCCCTCAGGTCAACAGCTCAGGTTCCTTTGGTGCAGGAGAAAGCACCACAAAGATGAGCTCAGGGCTATCACTGCTTTTTGGCTCTCTCGAATATGGTAGAAAGTTTGCATGATTAAATTCCTTTCAGAATTGGAAAACTGATATTTATTCACATTTGAGGCTTTTCTGCTTGTGTGTGTGATCTGGCTATGTCATTACTCAGGAGCTCTGCTGGCCAGGGAATGTAAAGTGGAATTGCTGTAAAACAGCTGTGGTATGAGATGGTACCCATCATTGTTGTTGCTTTCCTCCCAACTTTTTGGAGAGGAATTAATTCTGTTTTTTTGCATTAATAACTGTGCAGTGTTCAGCAGTGCAAATTCTTGTACCTTGTTTTGTGGATGTATTTCTTCATTAACGGTAAGACCTGCCATGCCCCACAGGGAGTCCAATCCAGCTGCTGCATGGGCAGGCAGAAAGGAGTCTTGGACAAAACAAACAAACAAACAAACAACAAAAAACAACCAGCAAGTTAAAACTTCTTGGAAAGTTGGGATCCTGGAAACTGCTTGGATCCTGCTGGAACTGGAAGCGCCTGTGTCTGCAGCACTCTGTTGGACGTCACTTCTAGTTACACATGTGCCTAAGTATTTTGTGGGGCCGGGCTCCCAGAGCCTGCAGAAACACCCACGCGCTTCCAGACAGTGTCCAGGGACACAAACACTTCCAGTTTTTCCTCTGGAGAAACCCAATTTGTCCTTGCCTACTGAGCAGAGACACCGCGATGCACCCTGCATGGATCTCCTCACCGGGCAGGGACTGCTGGATGTGTGGATGGATGGACAGATGGGCAGATGGACAGACAGACCACCACACACTCGTCAAGCAGCAGCTGAAGGTGTCGGATTTTCCTCTGGCTGCTGACAGCTTTCCTGGGGCAGCAGGAGGATGCCTGGGCTCTGGGTTTGTTAGTGTTATTCCAGCCAAGCTCTGCAGCCAGACCATCTCACATCAGCTGCGTATTATCCGGAGCCATGCAAAGAGCTGTTTTTAGAGGAAATGCTCATTTTATAGGGTCTCCTCTGGTCTAGGAAACAATATATTAGATGTGTGTGCTGCTCCAGGAGCAGACAAAGAATATTAACTGTGACTCTTACTCATGGTGCAGGTATGAGGGAGGAGGAAAACTGCTCCTCTCCTTTTTGGCCTTGGCAGGAGCTTGACTCCTGCATGAGTCCTCTGATTGAAAAACAAAATGGGTTAGATCAGGGTTTTCCTCACTCATGCTCTTTCCATGTCACAGAGTACAAGGCTGGAGCTGGACTTTGTGCTGCCCTTCGTGGCTCAGTGACCTGGGATGCTCTGCCTGGTCGACACAGCAAGAAGCATTCCATGGCATAGGGCTGCTTGGTGGAAAGCACAGATCGACTCCAGCTTCTGCCTACCTGTTGCCCAGGTAATCTCTAGGTTGGCAAATCCAGCCTTGAGCGAGGCTTTGTTTTAGGTTTGAGTACATCAGGTTTTTGAGAAAGCCTGAGTTTCCTTTATATTGTTTTTAATAAAAAAGAAGGAAATCCACCACAAAATGTTGAGTCAAAAAAAATGTTGAGCATGTTGAGTCAAAAAACACTGAAAAAAAATGAATAGATCATAATTTCAGGGAGGACAAGCAGTGGGGCTCAGTTAAGCACTGTTAGTATCTCGTTCACTTTCTGAGTGATTTTAAACTGCATAGTTCTGCTAAAAAACTTGAGTAAAGAAATCTTTCCTCGATGTCTTCCTGTCTATTCCTTCATTTTCTCTATCAGTATTGCCAGACTTCAGCGCAGTTGTGTGACCAGTGCTAGACCCTTCTAATGGGATAAGCCAATGCTTTCTCATAACAATACAAAACAAATATAAATAGATTCAGGGACAATTTGTCCAACAAGGATCTATAGTGCAGAGTGGATTCTGGAGTCGTCTTCAAAGTGTTTCTAAAATGACCTATGAATGTCTGCCTAGTTTGTTAAGAGTCCAGAGGGATTTTCAATATGATGGACTTGGGTTATTGAATTACTGCTGGAAATATGTAGCTGACCTCCAGTGGAAAATATTTCTGCAAAAAATGTCAGCGAACTTTTTAGTGAACTTTTCTCTACTGTTTCTTTTCTCAAATCAAAATAAACAATAGATTTGTATTAGGTGAGGCAAGAAAACAGAATGAATCTATTTTGTTGTATTTACTGATAAGCAACACAGTCTAACTGCTAACAAATGTTGGCCACATCTACTTCTAGCAGACACTCAAAGTGAAAGGTGCCTTTGAATTCACACTTGTAATGGGATGAAATCACCATTCCCTTTCTGCTGATTTTGATTAGAGCCAGTGAGAAATGTCCCCCTACACTGGAGTTTCTTTGCGTGAGGCTGATTGATGGAAATGTGCCAGGTTCAATAATGGGATGGTGGGAAGCACTTGGTTGGGATGGTTTTTGGGCTCAGAAAGAGCTACGATGCTTCTCTGAAATGCAAGAGGCCTTGTTGTACTTGGTTTGGAGACCTGCATGGGGGTTTCCATCTCCCTGCTGTTGTCCTGACTACCAGATTATGCTGGCAGGCGCTCTAATCCGGTGAATGCTTCACTGTTCAGACAAATTAAGCAGTTCCAGCAGGATGGAGCAAAAAAATAAAGCCTGTAATGAGCAGAAATAGGAGCTGAACCTGAGCCTCCTGTTCTGAGATGAGTACTTGCATGCATATTTTTCAAATGAAAGAGGAGGTTTTGCTTTTGACCATTAAGAAGCCCAGCCCACAGTATTCAGATGATGGATTTGTCAGTGCTCTCAGGCTCTTTTGGGAGGTTTTTAGTTCAGCCCTTTAGTAACGGCTTCAAGTTTTAAGGCATTTCCCTTTGTAGTCTCCAAACGACCTATTAAGTTTCCAGACTCAGGGCACTAGAATAAGACCTTTACAGACTCACTGCCCTGGTGCTCATGATGTTTGTTTGACATTAAGACTGCCAGCAGACCCTGACTGAATGTGCTGGCTGTTTCCAGCACTGCTTAACCTTGGCCCATTCCCTTGTGCTGGAGAAACCTCTTCTGGTTATTGATCCTGTAACCATCTCTGTACACCCTTCAAGGCAAAGTCCCATATCTGGCATCTTTCCTGGACAGAGGGGCCCCAAGGTCCAGACCCTTAAGCCCAAAGCTTTTGGCTACAGCAGCTACATGCCTCCAGACCTCATTAACCCAAAAAAAGAAAAAATGTGATAAAAGACCAAGGGACACTGGATTAGCAGAGATATGTTTTAAGTACAGGAAATGTTATTTTTAAACAGCTTGAGAGGGTTAAATCAGCAAAAATCTCAACCCCATTCCCATCTCCTTGCAAGTACATGGTCTGGACAGCGTCCCCAGGCTGGAAAACACATCCCATCTCCTGCAATGCAGCTCTTTGGAGCCGTAGAGTGCCCTTAGCTGAGTGGTTTCTCTTCGTGCTTCATTTCTGGAGTGATAGTTCACTCCAAGCAAGCCAGTGGCAGTTATTCCATTAAACTCTGCAAAAATCTCTTCAATATTTCACCATACCACAGTGAAAGAACAAAGCAACACAGCAATTACAATATGAAAAAAAGGTTCAGGGGAAAAAAAAATATATCAAGGTCTACAAAACAAAGCAAAAGTTGCCATTACCTATATTGTATATCCTGGTAGTGAGGAATACTAACTGATGTATTGTAAAAAAACCAAAATAATAGAAAGTGTCACAGATCAGCTCTCCAAATCTTGATGTTCCCAATGCATGGGAAGCAGAATTGCATCTCTGCCGTGCACTCGAAATCTATTTCTTCGCAGCAAGAAAATAAACAGTTTTGTGGTCAAAAATTAAAGCTGAAACAAAGTATTACTGTTCTGCAGACACAAGCAGAAAAAGTTGACACATATGGGGTATTGTATTTTATGGTCACATAACTGCTTTCTGTTCACCACAGGAGAACACGCAATTTGCTCATTGCTTTGTGATGTGCTCCAAAGCATTTAGAGGAATGATCATTGATAAAGCGGTAATAACTGGGGTAGTGCAGCTCCACTTTCTCGCTTTGTCTTGCCAAGAGTGGGGGAGCTGACTAAGCACTGTCCAGGCTAGGAGTGGACAGAGAGCAGATCTGGTTATCTTCTTATATATCAAGTGGAAATACCCCAAGGGGAACTGCAATCTGAAACTAGCTCAAGCGGTTTGGCACATAACGTGATATAACCTTCACATCAATAGCATCGCCCACGAGATGCAAAACAAAGGCCATGCTATTGTATAAAATCTTTCTTCCCTCTGGGCAGAAATGGATCTTGCTTCCTCGCTGCTTGCCAGCTACCCAAGTCGTTTAGTAATTGTTTAACTTCATGCTGATGAATGAATAGTAAAACTGAAACAGAGCTGCAGAGCACAGTTCAAACAGCGAGATAAAAAGGATGGTTAATGTATGGATTGCAGAGCCCAGAAGTGAAATGTGAAAATGCTGATAAATGAGAACTAAGCTTCTAAATGGCAAGAAAGCAACACATGGAATGGATAAAAACTGAGGTGAAACAGAAGGGTAGCACTGTGTGGACTTGTTTGCCACGTGTTGCTGATTTTCTGGGCATTTGAGGAAGAATTTCTGGGTTTGCCATTCTTCATCGCTGATGGAAGCATTACCCCTTCTGCTCCTGGGCCAGACTAGAAGTCTGACACTCGGGGCATGCTGCCAGCCTCACATTCCTTGTTATTCTCTTACTGAAGTCTGAACTTTGCTTGAAGTCCTGGAAGTTCCTATGTTGTCGTTCTAGATGAATTTGTTTCTTAGTAGGGATGTCTAAAGGAAGTTGTTAGCACCTGTGCAGCTGGTAGGGAAGATTGTGGGGGAGTTGACAGGTATGTGACTCCTTGAGATCAATGAGGCTTAGGTGTCTGATGGGTTCAAGACATGCTTTATAAGGAGTGGGGGACAGAATCTTTTCCCTGTTAAAAATGATGTGTTTAAAACAAGACTGTTAATATTCTGCTCTAAGTATTTCTGAGCCTGATAGCCCAGAAAGTAAGGACAACAGGACTAAGTTTTGATGACCAATGCAATTCATTAGCTCTTTTTGTCCTGCAGAGATGAGAATCGAGTAATTTTTATGATCTCATATGTCCAGATGGAACCATAATTGTCTATGTGGCACAGCAACTTCTTTTGCAAGCAATGCCATCGAGATTAGTAGGACTGCCTGTTGTGCAAGGGACAATCTACAGTGACCCATAGCAAATGTAATCCAAAGACCTGAGGGCATTTCTGCATTGCATCATGTTTCATTGAGCCACACATTAGGAGAGTTTAAAAACTAGATGGGACAACTGGATTACTCAAACTAACCTCCTTGTGTCTCAGGATGTATAACTTCATCCATTTATCCCACCATAAAGCAAGAAATCCAAATTTGGCTTGCACATGCCTTCCAGGAAGGCATTCAGTCTGGGTTTAAAGATACCAAGAGACAGATGATCCATCACTTCATCGAGTATTTCATTTCAAAGGTTAATCCTTCTCACTCTGAACATGCGATACCTTATTTCTCATCTGAATTTCTCTGGCTTCAGTCCCTACCCAGTCATTCTCGCTGTCTTCCCTCATTACTGAATAGCCTTTTGGTGCCTAGTATTTTCTTCCCAAGGTTTCTTCTGTCCTATTCTTATTGCAAAGAACAAGCTTTCTGAGAATGGACTGAACAAGCATTTCCCTGGGGTTCAGCTCACTAAAAAAGCACCTCCTGCTTTTCTGCATCCTTCAGAAGACAAACACCAGCACTGTCGGAGGCACTGCATTGCTGTTCTCACAGACCTAAGGAATGGTTTCTGTGTACTAAAAAATATTTTTTAGTAACAGGGAAAAACTTGAAAATGTTGAGCCAAGAGAGTTCTTTGTATCGTTTCTTGTACTTTTGCTTTTATTTTGACAGTTACCTCTTAATCTCTTCCATAGGCCATTGCACTCCAGCCCAACCTGGGGTCAAACAGGGGAGTTACAAACATTTACTCACCGATTCACTGTATGCACGGTGGGTTTTGTGAAATGGATTCATTTAGAAGTTTAATTACTGAAGATTAAATATACGATGGTAGGGCTAGACTTGAACATAATACTGATGCTCAGCCAACCTTGAACCTGCATATTTGACTTGCTCAGCAAAATTCCATCAGATCTGTAGAACCACCAGATTTACCCATGTACATTTTCAGGTTGGTGTTTTGTGGGAGTTGGTTTTTAACTCCATGATTTACGTGATGTTAGTGGATTATGTTAAAAGTACTTAAGTCTTCACCTCCTTTGCTCTACCTTGAAAACATGCCCAGCTGTGGATTAAAGAAAGTTAATACTATATACACAGTGATCCTTTATGCAATTTTTGCAAGATGCTTCTCCAGGTTTTTTCATAGAATCATATATCGTAGAAACATTAAGGTTGGAAAAGACCTCTAAGATCATCTAGTCTAACTGTCCACCTACTACCAATCTATTTTGTCTAATGGACACATAATATACATGAGTTAAATACCACTTTCAGCTTTACAGATCACAAAACCTATGAGAGTCGATGGAGAAAAATAAACCTGTAACTAGAAAACAAAGTGAATGTGTCTACTGAACCCAATTACTGAGATGTTGCACCTGCTCAAATGATGTACTCCTGTGCCTGATGAACAATACAGCTGGGGAGAAGCCTGAAGCTCAGTCACCTGTGGCAGAGCATTAGGAATTCGCACAGAGCTCTTTAAAAGCCCTAAGAGCTGAGTCTCTTTTGTTTGCTGGCCCTATCTTCATTCTACTTTTGAGGGTTGATACAGGCCCTGCATGGTCCTGCTATGGTTCCACGTGATGAGGAAGGAGATACACTTTGGACAGCTTGCACCAAATGCTTTCCTGCCATCAGCAATCAGACAGTGTATTCAGTTTGCTTTGACCAAGGTGGCTGTAGCAGGTAGGAGATTTATGGAATGTGTTTAACTGTTCTTCTGTTTGCTAGTATAATTCTAAGTAGCTTTGTGTGATACTTGTTTTTCTTGCTTCAGCTGAAAATGTGGGGTTAGCAGCTGGTGAAGGTGTGTTATTGCACTCCCACTGACTTCAACAGCCTATACTGGTTTAACTCAATGCAGGAAAGGCTTTTAAAGAACAGTAACAAAGCCAGAATGGATTTAGTGTGATATGTAAGATAATATGCCCTGACATAGATGGGTACTGGTGTTGGGTTGGGTCACAAGAGGGAAGGACTGATAAGTCCCTCTTCTCAAAGATGGTTCTTGTGCAACCGTCAGAGCTATACAGATCTTCCTTGTGCTCTGTGTGTGTTAGGTGACAATAGAACTTTAATGCATGGTTTTCTGGGTCTGTAATTAGAAAATCCTTATTTCTGCCAACATTTTATAGCAGTCAAGCTAATAGTTAATTTTGAGAAATAAGGCATCAACTGCTGCATCTCTGAATCCTGTAGCCCATCTTCCAGGAGACGCGTTTCTGGAGACGGCAATAAACCACAGCAGTCACTATATGAGGAAAAACAATAGCAGCATCCTCATGCACCGAGGAGTGCTCTTTCTTGTGGTGAGCTCAGCACCGACCCCACTGCTCACTGGGAGATCACACAGCAGTCATGAAACACTGAATGAGTGAAAACAAATTGGCCTTCTGCCACGTTTGTAAATGTAGGGATGTTTGGTTCTCCCAGTCAGCGTCACCACAGGGCGTGTGCCCATGGGTCAGAGTGGCCTCTGTCATGGTGTGGAAATTCATCTACCTTGAAGGCTGCCTTAGAGCCCATGCAAAGAGATCTGTCCCTGGAAGGGACAAATGCAGGGTCACACCTGCAATCTTCATGGCTCAGAAGAGCACAAAGTTAAGGTTTATTCACAAAAGCTGGGAATAACTTATTAACTGATGTGATGGAGACTGATGACCATTAGGAACATTTGATCCTTGGGAATAGGTTTCCTTGAAGCTGTACTCAAATGCTGATGTGATTAGCCATGATACTTCCACAGATCTGTGGCCTTTATTTCACTGTGTTTTGAGCCAATTTTTACAACTCACATCAATATGCCAAGCAAAACTTCCTGAACAAAGTTCCTGCATCTGTGCAGTAGTTGGCTTTCAATGTTAACCATCCCTGCTGCTTCATATTTTCTAGATGCCAGCAGTGATTAGACATTACCATGGGCTAATTGCTTGTACAATTCCAGTTGTTTTTTTGGTTTTTTTTTTTGTTTGTTTTTTGTTTTTTTTTTTTTTTTACCTTGCAGCTGCATTGAAATTTCCAGCTGCAACAACAGGAACAAGCCCCACGCTCTCAGAAAATACATATTAGTCAAGAACAAAACAAAACTGATTTTTGTTTTGTTTGCAGCTGTTTATCCCAAAATTGGAACATTACCTACTCCTGCTCATTATGAACTTTATAAACAGACCCTATCCTGGTCTGAGGCAACATATCTGATGCCAGCCTAGAGCTCAGCAAGGGCATCTTCTCAGCTAGGAGAGAAATAGTCATCTATGATTTCTTGTCTGAATCTTCAGGGTTTGCTTTTAGTGCAAGGGATGCTGAATGCTCTGTTTAAAGGATTAGTGTGATTATGTGTTTTTTCATGTCTTTGATACTGCTGTTCAACCTAGATGTACATGCAAACAAGATTCTATTCCTGCTGGAGCTATTGCTTCACCTGGGAGCCAGCAGCCAGGGTGCGAACACAGCTAGCTAAACTCAAAGCCTGCTGTACTGCAAGCATGTGTTCTTAGCCTATGGCTCAGACACGTGAACCACCATTTGGAAATATACAATAGTCTTTTCAAGAATAATATGTGCACAGGGTTTTAAAAAAAAATCACCGCAGACACACACACAGAGTGTTGCCTCTTTGGGGCAGCATTGCCCAAGGCTCAATGTCTTTTTCTTCAGAATCAATTTCAGTGTTAACTGCGTTGAGCATCCCTAGGATGGAGGCACATGGATGATGGCAGGGTGCATGACATCCCTCTGGCAGAGCAGCTGCATGTAACACTGCATGTTTCCAGCCTGCCTTGGCTTCAAGTAGTGCTCCTGGCCACCCAAAATAGAGGAATCACCCTGCTGCCTTTTGCAAATGTTGGCATGGCATTATTAGATTCAGATGCTGGAACAGGAGCTCATGCTGCACCAAGCCAAGTGGGTGTTTGTGAATCCCAATTTTCAGAGCCTCGTGGTCTTTCTAGAACATCAAAGTTTAGCAAAGCATTGTAGTACACATGAGGGCATTACAAAGGATCTGTATGCAGGAGGTAATGGATTAGGGTTTTCAGAGAAGTGAATGTTTGGATCAGGCAAATGATAGGTCATGATGAACTATATGGAAATTGAGATGGTACCAAAAAAAAAAAAAAAAAAAAAAAAAAAAAAAAACAATCCTAGTCACTTTCTTGACTCTTAAAAGGTAATGCAATCTCTGGAACAGTGTTATTTCCATGCAAAGACATTCAGCAGCATTTCTCACCCCCTAGTCCTAATGCTGCACAAGTACTATAGATGCTAAGGGAAAGACTACATCCTATTTCTTCATGGGGGCTCCCTGGCTGTAGAGATTTAGGATTTGCTGTCTAGTCCAGGTGCCTTTTGATTTGAGCTGTGGCTGGGTTAGTCACACAGGAAAAGGGGTAACTACTTTCACTGAAGCTGCTGGGAATGATTTGTGGTCAGGAAATGAGAAAATGTGGCTGTTCCTCACCTGCGTTCTCACTGCTTTCTCCTTTCCATGCTCCAATCTCTCCCAGTGTGTCAGGAGGCAATTGGTGGCGTCAGAAAAATGGCTCTGCTCTCTGGAGCTGGGGCAATACCTCGCTACTGCTATTAGCAGGTAGAGACATATCCTTAGGAAAAAATGGCTTGGCTGACACTGCAGCACTGATGGCCCTAAGGCTTTGACCAGTAGGTCTCTTATCTGCACCCTAAGCTCTAGTTGGACTGATTATGGCTTTTCTTCTTCTCTTTTTTTTTTTTTCTTTTTTTTTTTTTTTTGGTCATAAGCAAAAAATAAAAAACTGTCCTTTCCCCTACTTACTTCATTAGGACTTTAATAACTGAAAGCACATTTTTGGCAATTATAGTTGGCAGTCATCAGAGTTGGTTTTTGTTTTTTTTTTTTTTTTAAAAAAAAAAAACAAGTCTGAACCTTTGCAGCAGTCGCAACAACAAAAAAAGTTTCCTCCACCTCTTTTCCCCCCTCCAAAAAAAAAAAAAAAAGAGAATCTTTGCCACTGTTGTGTAATACTCTCGAGTGAAACAACTAGCATCCTATACAGTTAGCAAAACGAAGGAGTTTACAGTTTTTCCAGCTGTTTCTGTGATGCAATGTAAACAGCAAGAGTTATGGCCTGCCTTGGAGATTCTTTGTGCGAGCCACACAACTGAATTCCAGCATTATATGGTTGTGCTGTCTGCTGCTGCTGCTTGTTCTTCTCCAGTTTCTGAGTCAGCAAAAGAAAACATGTGGATATCTTACCATCGCCCGTTTTCATTCCTTATGTCAGGAGTAGTGCAATAAAATTCGTGTATGGATATGGGGACTTACCAAGAAAGTTTTTGCGGTCTCTGAAGAAGAGGCACTGGGTTTTTCACAGGAAGGAAGAAAAAATCTTGCTGTATTTTCAGAAGAGAAACTTGCAGAATAAAAAAAAATTTCCATGGCTGTGTGTAAGGCAAGATCCTGTCCATCTGCACAGTGAGCATGAGAGGGTCACAATATGCTTGCTGGCCCTCACTATGAAACACACCATGGATGGGTGTAGCAGCCGTGAGTGCTCAGCCCGCGCTCCAGTTAAACACTGTGATGTGGTCTCAGTCAAGGCTGTTTTATTTACCCATCCACATGGATAAATCTTCCCTTGCAAGAGGCTCAAGACACGTGTTGCCCCCTCCAACACATGGAAGTGTGATAGATGGCATGCTTGGTGTAGGCATGTGGTGAAAGCAGTGGCAGAAGGCTGTGTGCTGCTGTGGTTGGTTTAATGCTGCTGCCCTTCCATCCATAGAGGAGCAAATCTCAGTGGATCTAAGGAGTGGCTAGTAGGATCTGAGGCAAAATACTGTCCTGAAATAGTGCACAAATGGCAACAGAGCACCAGATTTAGGTGGTGTGTGGTTCAGGCATCTGAGCTAATACCCTCCTCTGAGTCTGGGCTCCTTGTGGAACTGAGCAAGTGGAAAGCTCCATCAATCATGTCTACAAGTGCTGTAACTGCACATGCCGATGAAACATTAGCAGAGCCAAGGACTTGAGCTGAAACAGCCTCTGAAATGGATAAAACTTCCTAGAGATCAAAATCCACTTGCTGAGGGGGAAACAGCCAGTGAGGTGTATTAATATTTTTTTTTCTTTAATGTTTTGTTTGAGCTTTCTAAAACAACCATGGCTCTCTATTATTACCAACGCAGGGCCACAAGTACTTTGCAGTACTTCAGCTCCTAAGGCAATCCACAAAGCCAAGGTACTCTTACAGGTCTAGACGCCGCATACCTGTGGATGCTGCAGCTGTAAAGGTACATTTCCTGCAAATGTTGTTAGTTTATTGTTGAACTTCAAGTGGAGAATTAAGTGAAAGGTGACAATGCTACTAGAATCTGATTCCTCTTCTCAGTTATATTTTATCCTTCCATGATCTTTTCAGCAGGTAAGAAATGACAAGGTCTGATGCTGGTTTTGTGCCTAAAGGAATTATGCAGAGTCCTCCAAAGGGATTTTTAAAGAATTACAACGTTTTTCCCTTCGTTGATGTGCAACAAGTCCTCTCCTGCCTCCCCCACGCCTGTCTTTCTATGGCTGTGACGTCTGGTCATGCCCTGCTCTACGGAGGAGAAGCCAGGCATGTCTGAAGTGTATCTTGGCAACAACAGTGATAAACAGGAGGAGGTTTGGGTCTGTGTGCCAAGCTGCTGACAGAGTACCGAGCCAGGGGCTGCAAATGTGCAGAGTGACCCAGTCAGGGCTGGCTGATGAGAAGGCTGCAGGCAGTGTACCCTGAGCAGCTTTGAGCCATTCCTCCAGGAAGGCTGGGGTGGAAGAAAGTGGATCTGACACTGATGGTTGGACTAGATAATCTTAGTAGTCTTTTCCAACATTAATAATTCTAACAGTCCTAAGATGGTGAGTGAATGTAGAACTGAGAATGGAGCAGTTGCTCTAGAGCATGGATCTGGTTGAGATGCACAATGACTGCAGCTGAGCTGTGAGGAGGAGTGATGTTCTTTGCGGACTCCACTTAGTGAATCAATGGCTTAAGGAAAAAGAAGCTAGTGTGGAGAGGAGGGAGAGAAACATGCAATCTATGCACAAAGATTTTCTACTCCTTGGACTTTTTTTTTTTTCTGTTCTGATTCAATACAAAGTCAAGGCCTCCCAGAAGATTCTGCAGAAAACAAAAAGACTAAAAAGCCTATTGAGGAGCAAGGGAGGGCCTGAGGGCAGGGCCAGCTGCGTGGGATGGGGAGGTGCAGCTTGCTCTGAGTCACAGTGCAGGATCTTGAGTTTGGTTCTCCCACGTTCCTGAGGAGCTGCCCGATGAGTAGGAAGTTCCTTGCTCTGCGGTGAGTCTCTCCCGGCTTTTTGCTGTGGAATACCGGCCAGGAGCTAAGAAACCTTTCCTGATCTAAGTCACATCAGCATCAATATGTTCTCCCAAAGATTTTGTTGTTGTTGAGCTTACATTTTGCAGTGTAGATGTTTTGCTGGCAGATTCCCAGCCTCCTCTAAGTAAAATACTGTCAGGTGTTCAGCAGAAGTTTAAAGCCACCTCTGATGAATGATGTCCAAACAACGATTCTAATACTGTTTTGCAAGCACTAATGGTGTTTCTATGGTATCCTGCAAAGCAAAACAGCAGATTACTGTTGTGCTGCTTGAGCTTTCCACCACCTACAATTACTGATTGCAGTGCATCAAGGTTTGTAGCTAATTGAGACGTGCGTCAAGACAGAAACCTGACTGCTCCAATACCCTCATTCAGGTCTGCCTCATGTGCCTGTGCCAGGCACGGTGTGTGCAATGAATTTATTCAGCCAGATAGCAGCTCTAAGAGCTCTCCTACAGACAAGATTCACAAAGAAACTCTTGTAGCTCTTTCAGAAATGTATGGCTGCAGTTACTCTGCTGCTGAACCTTTTCACATAAGGTTGAAATAAACTCCATTCTAAACGAATGATTCCTGCAGTGTTACCAGAACTGTGCTGTTAACATGTGACTTCATTGCTGTTCTTGCCCATAACTTCAACCTTTGCAATGTGTTCATGCTTCCCTAAAAACCTTTGCATCTCATTTCCAGTATGCAATTTTTAATCTTCACGGTTGGGTTCATTTTGGGTTTAAACATGACCTTCAAGGCTCTTTATAAAAATAAATAAATAAGTCTGCTGGTCCTAAGTGTGTTACTGCTGTGAAAAATGACGAGTAGCCAAGGGTGCATTACCTGTATCACCAAAGAGGCACTCAGTGCAATATCTGGTGCTGCAGGGGGTGATGCAAACCAGCCTGAGGCTGGGAAATCTTTCTCAGAGATGTTTTGAATAGGAACGGGTAAAGGAAATGAGAGCTGCCAATACTGGAACATTTTTGGAGCCCTTTAGGCTGCCGTGGTTGTGTGTCCCACCCTGTGACTGTGGGTGGGGGACCAACCCTGCTGGATACAATGGCAGAGCTCTGGTGGGTGAGCATGGGGGCATGCCCTGGCACAGCAAGTTTTGCCCATTAAGCTGTTCCCTTTTCCTTTTTAAACTGTTGTTTGTTGGTATCTCTTTCCTGCAGAGGATTTTGGCTCAGCTGCTGAAGGGTGAATGCTGTAAGCCAACTCCTTTATTAAGCAGAACTTGGGGTCCGATCTGTCCTTCCAGTGGGGAGCAGCTGAGCTCTGAGTGCTCTTGTCTGCTATGGCAGGCTCAGTGATTTTTTTCAACCTTAAAATAGGTCATCTTTTCTCCCCATCAGATGTCTCTTGGTCCTTTACAAGGAAAATTTGTCAACCACATCAGCAACTGAGGGGAAGTTAAGATACTTATCTAACTTCTCAGCATGTATCTGAAATACCTCTTTTGCTCCAACTGGTATTAAGGATGTTTTCACAAATTAGATTCAATGTTTTTGGGAAATTGACAAGAAATTAATGGCTTCCTTAATACTGTTTTATATTTATATGTATTTTTTTAAATCACTACATGATGTGATGACACAAAGTTCATAGAAGTTCAAGTTGACTGTAACTGCATGGACACCTGTAGAAACTTGGCCTTAGATGTAGTGATGGCCACTTGAGAGATCTCCAGTTTACCTGGGATTTAACCAGCAGTAATTAACTTTCAGGAAAAGGACTAGTAGTTTCCTTTTCCACATTCAGTGCCAGATTGAGGATACAAATGCTTGCACTGGAAGAAGAGCAAGGCTCAAATGTATGTGTCAACTAGAGTTGAACTAGATGCAGTGGAACAAAGCAGGAGATTGGTTTCTCTAGTTCCCAATATGGTTATATCTATTTTTTTCCCCATATTCTTTGCTAGGAACATTCTAGTCCAAGCCACTTTCACTCTGTTTGCTTCAAAGCAGAATGGAAGGGGCAACGGCTTCAGCAGCAGCACCTGCAGTGCAGGATGGAAGGCAGGGTCACCCCTTGATGTTCAGCTCCATGGGAACAGGGAGCTGGCACCACCTTGTGCCAATAGGAGTGGATCAGGCCCCTTGGCTATAAAATGCTCTCCAGCGTCTGCTGTAGCTGCAGGTGGTGGTGACATGCAGCTTGCTGGCTGCGCATTAAACCCAGCATCCCTCTTTGTGCTGTGAAGTGTATTCTTCTGAGCTGAGTGAATTACCACTGGACATCTGTAAAACACATTTATGTGGCTGGAAGGTTTCTATAGACAAAGATGGGCTAGCTGTAGCTACCCTCCCAGTTTAGCCCCAGGGTACGTTTCTGCTGTGGATGTCTCCAGTGACAGCAACATTCCAGGGCAAACAAAAGGCCAGAGAAGTGCTGTGGTCTGTGTTATCCATTAGTTGCTGGAAGCCTGTGCCAAACAAATTCTTATTGTTGCAGTTGATTTGTGTGTAGATATCGATGGATATACCTCTGAGAGCATGGGAATTCTGTCTGCAGGAACTCATCTCCAGTGGTCCACATTTTTGTGGATTTCCACGCACTGCACAGGGTATTGCACATTACTAATATCTATGCTATCTGATTGCTGAAACTCAGGGGTATACATTTGCTATTCCTCATTCCTAAGACTTGCAAAAGTGTGTTTATATGTTCCACTTCTTGTATGCTTACTGTCTTTATGGATCTCACTGGACCATGCACAGCATGGTGTTAGGCATATCTGTTTTTGGAAGGATCAGAAATGTATTCTGACTTTCCAGAAAAATAAATAAACTCTCCCATAACTTTAGGACAGAGACATCCCTTTTGTTGCTGTGCCTGAACAATGATGGATTCCTGACCCGCGAATTCTGTACTAAACAACAGTGTAGAAAAGCAACAGAGCACCCAAGGATGCGCTCTCCCCTCCTGCACAAAGATCTGGAGCTCCTTTAACAGAGTGACCAACTCCAATCCCTGCACAGACCATGATTAGGGTACATGGGGTAAAATACACACACTGATCAGTTCAGCAGACTTCATCGGATGTCACAACTTCTTCTCAGTGCAAGTAATTTTTCTATTTCTTTAAAGATAATTCAGAGAAACTAAAGCTGTAATACTTTTTAAATTGTTATTGTTGGTAAGGGCCTCTTAAAAATTGGGAACCAAAATTACCTTTTAGCGACAGCTTACCCTTGGCAAACAGATATCTACTGAGCCCATTCACTGGGATTATTTATGCCTTGCTCTCAGTCCCTATGTGAAGTATATTGCTAACATAGGACTTGTCTAATTCAAAGCTGGGAGTGAAGCCATTGTGTAGTAGAAGGTATGAGCGGGGGAAATCCAAAGATATAATTTTTCAGGCCATATTTGTTTTTAAATCTGAGACATGCTGCAGTCTGCTTATTCCGAAGGGCACGGGAAAAGGGAAATGTCTCCAGAAGTATTTTTATGAACCATGAAGATAAATCACCTCCTTTAGAGCTGAGTTAGCAGTAGTCAAAGAAGCCATAATTCCTGAGCGGGAGGAACTTTGTGTAACCCTGTTCTGCATGCTGGCCACACGCTGCAGCCTCACAGAGTTTGGGAGGGCTCTGGAGGGGACAGCAGCAGTGGGGACAGTCCCCACCTCTCCCAGCCTTCCCACCCGCCCCAGCCCACAGCCTTTTGATGGACCCATTATCTTTTACAACTGGGCAAAGGGGCCCCTCTCCTGGAAGAGATCTCCTGGGGAGGTATTTCTTCTGCCATCCAATCCCTTCCTGCTGGCTGAGCTCAGCCAAAAGGAGCTGCAGGATTAACCCTTGCAGGCCTGATTCTCTTCGGACGTTTGGGTGACTATTGGGAATGGCTCTAAACGCAAGGGCTGGACTTTCATTTTGCTTTTCGGTGAGCACAGCTGAAAACAGAATCTGAAGTGCCAAAACAATCAAGGCAAAAATAGAGACCAGAAATGTGTAACTCATCTAAGGTACTAGACAGTGACAGACTATATAAAATGTTATTGTTCAACAAACACTGTCTCTAATAAACTCCATTTACTAGTGTTAGCAGCTTGGCAACTTAGAAACCCCAAACTCCGGTTAAGTAAAGAAACAAAAAGCAGAGCCATGTGATGATACCCATAAACTGCACAGCTGGTTTCTGTTTTAAAGGATATTCTACTTTCCATATTAAATAAGGCTGCTTAGAGTGCAGAAAAAAACATATGGCTTTTTGGAAAATGAGAACTGAGCTCCAAAATCCAAACTCCTGGCCACATACAGTCATTAAAAATGTAAGTGTGCTTTTTCTCTAGCTAGCTACTGTTACATCAGAGATCAACTCACCTTGGCAGAGCGAGAAACAGGAGAACTTTCTGCTTTGACATCAGTTCCCAGGAGAGACCTGGACCTTGGAAGGTGCTGCAGGGGGAGTTGTGATGCCCAGCATCCCTGTGATAGGCATGTGAGTGCAGGTCCAGCATCCCTGCCTGCTATGGGTTTCAGGAGGAATGGAAAGAGAATCAGGAATTTGCTTTAAGAGCTTTAGATCTATATAGCAAACAAACCAACAACAACAACAAAAAGTAAGGATTTATATTGGGTATAAGAAGTTTTTTACAATAATGGTGGTGAGGCACTGGCACAGGTTACCTAGAGAGGTGTGGATGCCCCGTCCCTGGAGACACCCAGGGTCAGGCTAGACGGATTCTGAGCACCTGATGGAGCTGTAGTTCAGCCCTGTTCATTGCCAGGGACTTGTACCAGATGGCCTTTAAAGGTCCCTTCCAACTCAAACAATTCTCTGATTCTATGAACAAAGTGACCTTTTCTATCATCTTGGTGATGTTTGACCTAATGTATCCATTTCTTGTTATTGCCTACAATTTCTAACTAAAATATGATTTACGGGTTCTTAAAAAATTGCTAAACTTTATAACTCCCATAAATTTTGAGTGAAATTAACATCCAAGAAGTATTGCTATGTTTGTTTGAAGATATGTAAAGCATCCCATAATGAAAACTTCAATTCAAACGCTGATGGAAGTGAAAGAGATGGCTATTCATGTTGCCTTTGGTTTGATCAGGCTCCCAGAGCATTTCACTTTCAGTGCTTGTCCTTTATGATAGTTCTGTCACACATGAGGTCCAGAAAGTTCCCTGCTCTCTGTACTGCAGTCAGCAGACTGGACAGCTTCTGACAAAATTAAATCATAGCGTCGTCTTGTGCTGACTGCCAGTCCTCCATTCTTCTTTGTGCATACTGGTTGTGTGTACATATGGCCAGGTAAAATGAGCTTATGTCCTCTTAGAATGCTTTTTATATTTAGAAATAGAAATAGTACAGCATTCCCAGCAGCAGAATTCACAGAGAGCACATGGTGTAGTGGCCCCTAGATGTTGCTCTGTTGCTCTGCTGGTGGGGGATTTGTCGATAGACAGCTGTTCTGGTGGGGTCTGCCAGCAGTTTGAAAAACATCCACATGATGGTTTGCAGAGGGTTTTACATGATAATTTTGAATGTAACACATAATTTTCTTCTATCATGCGCTGTCATAAGTAGCCTTTGATGAATAACAAAACAATTTAAGCAGCAGCACTTAAATTTGGGGATGATTTTTGGCAGACTGAATAGCTTTAGGAAATGAATCTTTCCAGAGGCCAGGATGTAAGTAAGAACATATCTATACACATGTGGATTAATATGGGGGAGAGAGAGAATTCAGAGCCAGTTGTTTGTGTTGCCCATCAGAGACTATTGAAGATCCCCAGCTAAAGGTAGATGTCAAAACACAGAGCAGCACCTGGAGACCTGGAGAATGGGAAAAGGCAGGGTGGGAAGGAAATGGACAATCTGGAGGGATTCAGCCTCTAGAGATAGCTAGACAAGTGTAGTGTAAGCTTTGTGTAAGAGATGAGATTGTACCCAGAACTGGCAATGGAGCTTGGGGAGATAGAAAAGTCCTATCTATTGTCTTGTATTTATCTCATAACAAAAAGATAAGGACAAGGTGGGCAAGGTGTTGATCTCAGTGGGAGAACCTCATTGTCCAGATCTGCTGTTCATAATCATTTGTGATTGATAAGCACATCAATCTTAAAGAGGAGGTGAGTGATGTTCTCATTTTCAATCAAGAAGAAATAAGACCTGGAACCACAAGTTTGGAGATGGGAAATTTTTGCTAACTGCAGATGGAGTCCCTCAATCCATAAATAACCCTATCTTGCAGGGTATGGAAAGATGGTCCATCTCTGAGCTGCAGTGCAAAGAGCATGGAAAGCACCTTTGCTTTGTCCCAGAGCTTCAGTAACTGCAAAAACTGAAGAAGAAACCAGTGCAAAGGAAGATGTTGCAGCATGAATTTGTCAGATACAAACTCAGTAAATCAAGAGGTAGGAAAGGACTGCCAATCATTCAGCTGCTTTTGCACTTGCATTACGGAATCAACAAGCTCTTCTGTTCCAGGTGGGCTGTCATCTGATAAGTAGAAAAAATTAGGCTTCAGAAATACATCCTGAGGGCAATGAGGAAATGTAAGCTGGAGATAAGAAGCCCCCAGGACAGGCACTGTAGCTGCCTCGGCTGCTGGCACAGAGGTATGCCACCTCCAGCAGTGCAGATAAGGCATAGGCATGGCCATAGAGAGATGTCACAGCACACTTGGCTTAAGTACAGGATGACCTTCCCTTTGCATGTTGTCTGGGGCACAAGGCTTTGTCAGTCCTTATTCTGCAGAGAGGGAATTTTGCTTAGTCTTGATGGAGCCATTTAATAGTGAACTGGCAAGCCTTCAAAGAAGAGGCATTTATGCACCCATAAAAACTAACATAGAATGGATCAGCAGCCACAAAAAGGAAAGAAAAACCTTCAGGAAAAGTAAAAGAACAGCTTATCTATTTGTGGAAACCCACTTAGCTGAATGTTGAAAAGAAATTTCTCACCACTGTCTATGCTTTGGGACAGGCCAGCTCATTTACCTGGAGCACAAGCACCCTGCAGCTGGGAGATCCAGTTGGATGCTGGCATCCTAAGCCAGATGGGAGCAATGTGGACAGCTTAGGGAGAGGCTCACCTAAGGAAAAGCTGCGTTGAAAAGCCTGAAAGTGTATTTTTCATCAATCTAGAACCTTCTTTGTCTTCTTGCTTTAGTTATTGGGATGGGTAGTATAAATCAGCCTCAAGTGAAGAGGTGAAGGATACATAAAATATATCAGGGTATTAAGCCAAAAACAAATCCAAACATATCAAAGCAGGAGCTGCTGTGTGTAACACAAGACTACTGCACTGACAATTCCAAGATTAATGCTGCTCCGATTCAGCCATGTGCTTGCCCTTGCCCTGGCCTCCCTCAGGGAGGCTCTCTGGCAGGTCCATTGAACACACTGGTATGTCTGACACAGATTCTCCTTGGCTACACTGTATCAGTAGCCACTCAAGAAGAGCCTACCACTTCTTAGGAATGGGAGATGCATCTCTTTAGGCCCTCTGTTAGTGCTCCCATAAGTCGGTTTGTCATGGCAGGCATTTGCACTTCTGAACAGCCCTTTTCATTTGTCTCAAACTACCTCCAAGTGCAAGTGGAGAAATAAAAGTTCTGCTACCCAACAGATAGACAACAGTGCTTGTCCTTCATGCAATGGAATAAGCTTTCTCAGATGCTGGTCAGCCCAAATGCTGATATTTTTCATTTGAGACATCAAATGGGCTGCAGCTTTTCAGGTGAGAAAAGTTCTATCAGTGATTAACATTTTTAGGAGAACAGTTTACATTGGAAAACTGTTTGCATGTTCCTTGGGAAAGGAAGAATGTGTTCAAATGAAACAAAAGCCAGGACAGAACCCTTTGTATATCTGTAAGGGCTTGTATAAACCACTGGGAATTTCTCTATTTGAGTACAGGGTAGATGCTGCCTTTGGACCTCCCAAGTTCGTGGGCTTTCCTGAGCTCAGATAAAGGCATGGCTTATTTGCAGAAGACATAGAGATCATGAGGCTGGGTCACAGCATTTGATCAAGCACCAGACCCAAGTGCAGCACCAGCCCATGAAACCGCTCTGCTGGGCACCAAGAAGTCTAATGGGAATCAAAGAGTTTGGAGAGGGGGAGCAGGACTGGGAAGAAGAAAGGAGTAGCCTGAGCTGAGAGGCCTCAGTGTACAGCAGGTAACAGGAGAGTTTTGAACTCAATATGTATTGGAAGTGTTTTCTCATATCTGATCCAACCCAAGTGACCCCGTAGGTAGCAGACATCTTCAGTAGGATCAGACCATAATGGATTTTAAAGAGAAAAGAGATGCAGCCAGGTTTCAGAAGCGTGGGTTGACAAAGCACTTGCACCTGCAGTCTGCTTATTTCACATGCAGTCTCCATAAGCACATAAGCAGATTAAATGCAGACATTAGGTGTACTCTTGGCTCAGGAACTCCAGGTGAATGGTCGGCATTTCTTTAAAGACACTGCAACACACTGTAAGCACAGTGCCTTGCTTTCATTGTGGCCTCAACCACACCTTTTTCCTAAAGAGTTTATTTCACTGCTTGACTGACAACTAACCCAGTCCTTGTGGCAGAGGCACTAGGAGCTGTAAAGGACTGTGCCGATCATCACGACCTTGCTCCATTACTCCTCATTTGCACAGCCCTTCCTGACACAGTTGTGATATTACCAGACTGTGCCCTCACGTCTCAGTTTTCATTCTGAGCGTGCCAAGAGATTTTTTCAATGCTCTGCTTTAATCATGTTGTATCCTTTAGCATTAGTGGAAACGTGGCTCTAAAACCTTGACCCAGTGTTCATCATGATTAAAGTACCACCTTACCACGATTCTGCTAAAATATACAGGCATTCTGAACTGGGACAAATGTTGGATATCTGATTTCTGGGAAGCAGATCAGAGTGCCTAAGTAGTATCAGATATTGTTCATCCTTTGTGCTTTCTTTATTCTGTTTGCTCTTCCCAGTGCGCATTCCCTGCTGCACTAATGCTACGATGCTAGTTAAAATTGTCTCATCATTTGTCTATTGAATTAAAAGATCATCAGGGCATTAAAATGTTATTTAGTAGCTGCTGTTTACGCAGATTGGTCATTAAAGATTCCAAGCTCCATTTAGCTTCAAGCTTACAAAGCAACTCATTACGCTATGACCGTAAGGTTCCCACTCAGCAGAGCAACAAGCACATCCCATTATGTCCCATTATATTCAGTGAGTTTTAGGTTCATCTTTTTGCATATTGCCCTTTTTTTTTTTTAATTGGACAGTTCAGTTGTTTCTAATGGTTACTTCAGATTACTTTTTTTTTTTTTTAAATCAAAATATATCCTGCAAAAATCATCAAAGTGGGGGCTGTTAAGAAACCAACGTACATCCAGTCATGCCGTGAATAAAACAGTGTTTATAGATACAAGCTCTGTACGTGCTTGTAAAACCCACAGGCTGAGCACTGCCATTTGATAGAAGGCAATGACTGAGAAACACCACGACCACTGTTGACTCATTACCCTTTGGTAAGACTGAAAAAATTAAACCAAGTCATAGAACACCTGCATTGCTTATTTATTATGTGATCCAATAGAGATTTTTTGTGTTGGCCTCTTTGTTTCACTCTCTTCACTGATGCTATCATGGACTAATTGGCACCACTGCAAATGTTCACAGCTGTCTGCAAGATGTTGGTGAATGCATCATGTCAGTCATGCATGCTATCACCAAGGAGATGAATTGATATCATTCTCTAGCAAGATAGTTCTGTAAATGATCTAATAAAATAAAGTCTTTCAACAAGAGTCCAGAGAATATCCATCAGTCTTTGGGTTAAATGAAGAAAGCCAAACTTGTGCTGATACTGTTATTATTTCAGCAGTTACACAGTGAAATGTTTAAAAAGTGGTTGTGGGACAAATTCTACTACATATTACAGAATGGATTCCTGTTAAATTTGATAGGCGTGGAGCTTCTGATTCATGTATCTCCAGTCTGGTCAGTTTGGTGGTTTTTTTTAATGTACGCATACACATCTATGCAGGTATGTTTTGGAAGAATTTTAAGGACAGCATTGAATATGGCAGCTAAAGTGCTGTCCTTCAGGTTGTGCTTGCAGGTGGTGGTGGGGTTGTGCATTGTGGCTGTTAGTCACTGCCCACCTGTAGCCCCTCAGCTCTCTATGCAATCCAGCTCTAACAGAGCAAATGTGAACCTTGCAGGTTCAAAGGAAGCCAAGGTGTTTTCACTTGGGAATTAGCACATGTTCATCATTCTTCTCTGAGGGGGGTAGTAGGGAAACTAGCTGGCCTTGTGGTGAGCCCTTTGGGGTTGGAGCATGACTTGTGGGAGATGGTGCCAGAGGGGAAAAGGGATTTCTATGTTCCCAGAAGCAAAGCTTAGCACTAGGCTACTTTGTGCCCTTTTCTGTGTGAAGGCAGGAGGTCTGCATATGAGTGTTCATCTAAGGTAAGGAATTTGTGCTCACAGTTTAGCCTAGAGTATTGATGGAATTGGAAAATAATGCCTTATGCAAGGATTCTTTGCAGCGTGTCTTGGATTATGGGGGGAAAAAAAACAACTTCTTCCTTGTAATAGGTTTTTCGAAATAAAGGCAGCATACTATATCCTGTTTAATGTTATATTGACTTACTGTAACAGACTGCCTGTTTAGTGTAGCTAGGATGGTGTCACTATAACCTCTATCAGATTTCAGAAAGCAGTAACCTTCACAGACTTGTTTTTTAAATGACAGAATAATTTATCTAGGAACACTAACCAGATTCATTTTGATTCAGGTCTGCAAGTGGAAAGAACTAAGCTACCCAGAACAAAAGCATTTTACCAGCTATGGAATTTTCACTTTTTGAAGTCCAGCCTGAACTCCTTTACGGTGCTTGTTCAGTGAGAGTTCCACTTAAAAGCACATTACAAGCTCATTGCTGTAGCATTTCTCTTGAGTGATGAGGGTTACTTGAAATGACAGTGCATCAATGTCAAGTGCTGGTGTGCTCTCAGTATTTCTGAGTTTGTTGGAAGTAAAATAATAGAAAAACTTAAGTAGTGTATGGTTTGGAGGTACAGAAAGAGAAGAGGAAATTGGCTCATCAAAACCATTTTGCTTTATTTTCTAGTGCAAGTCTGAAGAATGTCTGCTGCAAAATAGTGGTTTCCTGAATGCCATAAATCTTTCTGCTTCGGCAGCCTGTCTTAATTGTTCCTAGCTTTGACTTATTCATTCAAGATACTTGCCCTTAATAACATTCAGTTGTGATGCTTAGCCGTTATGAGAAGGATGTGCAGTTGTATCATCAGCTTGTGCTCAGTAGAGGAGTGTGTGTGTGTAAAACTTCAGTAGTAGCCATGACTGACAAACCCAGGGCTGTCTTGCAGCTCTCCTCAGCACACTGCGATGCGAGCGTACTTCCAGAGATGGGCAGTTTGAAGTGGTGGACTTCAAAATGAAGGAGATGACCTGGAAACGTGCCCTTCTCATTAAAGCTGTGACAGCTGCAGAGGTAACTGAATCCTCACGCCTTGTATGGATTTCTTTATGCTTTGCACAGGTAAAGAGCTGCAGGGAGTGGTTTTGATGCTTCTGTTAAGGAGCTGAACTTATGCTACAAAAGGCCCTTGGAAGTGGGATGTGTTTCTGAGAACTGGGCTGTGTTCGTGCACAGTAGGTGGTATGGTTGTCCCACAGATGGGTGAAGCTGGTTCAAAGCTTTCCAGTAGCTCAGGTACTGCAATTCTTTGGTTCCAAGGGAAAAGTTATCAGCCTGGCTCTCCTCTTTTGCCATTTCTGAAGTGGCAACAGTGTATGAAGAGCCCTTCCTTCCTCTTTTGTAGGGATGGTTTCTTCCTGTGGGTAGACCAACAGCTGAAAGCCTAGGTGTTTGTTGTGGTTGAACCCAGCCCTGCCAACTCCCCACCATTTTCAAGTTTTAATCTCATGATGTCAAATAGCATGGAATATCCCTCAGACCAGTTTAGGTCAGCTGTTCTGGTGCTGTTCCTTCCCAACTCAGTGTGTCCCCCTCAGCTTTCTGGCAGGCAGAACAGTATGAGAGGCTGAGGAACTGAAATAGCCTTGGCTCCATGTAGCACGACTGAAAGACTGGTGTGCTATCAACAGTGTTTTTCTCCTAGAGCCAAAACATAGCACCATAACAGACACTATGAAGGAAAAAATCAACTCTGTCCCAGCTGAAAGCAGGATACTCAGCATCAGCAAAGAGGAATGTGTCAGCCCTTCTTCCCAGGGCTGCTCTTCTGTTCCCATGGCCAAGTCTTAGAATCACGGAAGTAGTGAGGTTGAAAAATACCACTAAGATCACAAAGTCTGACTGTCAGTTCATCCCCATCATGTCCTGCAGTGCCACATCTACGCAGTTCTTGAACAGCTCCACCACCTCCCTGGGCAGCCTGTGCCAATGCATTGCCACTCCTTTTGAGATGATTTTTTTCCTAGTATCCAACCTGTCTAGGACTTTGCCTGCAGCTATGCAAAGTGCTATTTCTAGTGTAGTGCCTTTGAATCTGAAAGCTCTTGCGAAAGCCCACAGAATAGGGATGGTGATGATAAGAATGGCTGTGTTTGAAAACCACTTCTTCTAGTCCAAGAGGCATGTAAATCATCAGCTCTCGGAATAAGTTAACCTCTATCATCTTATTTTCTGTAGGCTTCTTGTTTGTGCAATGCATGGATCTCTCAGTACTGCACAAAAAAAGAGCAGTCTGTATCTTATTCTTCACTTATTGAGGAGAGTTATTTTGCACAATAATGCTAGAGATTATATTTGGCTAGAGCAGATGTTCATCTGACAGAGCAATGCTCTTGTCTTCTGTAACAGCAGGAAAATTGATCCAATGACTTAACGTACCCCAGAATATCCATATTCCAAGTTCAGTCATTCGTATTGCTGTTGCATGTAATTATTGCTTATGGTATTGATTTCTTAAAAGGTCTTTCTGTCTGAGCTAACAGCCATCTTGTCGTGACCGGCTGATGAACTTTATTTTAGGCACTTTGCTGCTATGCTGTAGCTGGCATGTCATCTGAAAATCCAGCATCTTTCACCACAAACTCTATAGATTAATGGCAGAAAGGTCCCTAATTCTCAATTACATTAACTCTCCTTCTTGCCATTTAAAGAGAGAGGTGAGAAAGGCAGGGAGCCTGGTGTTCTTTGCCTGGTTTCTTTTCTAGTCAAAAGCTGGGAAGTTTGAGTCCCCACCCCTGTGGGGCTTCATTAATACTTCTCCCAGGTGAACTTAGCCCTTCACAAAAGGGTTCTTTGTATTTTGCCTTTAACCAGCTCTTTGTTTGGGCAGATATCCAGGCCAGCAAGAATAAAATGTCAATATTCTGTGTTGAATCAGTGGCTTTTTCCTGCCTTAAGTTTCAAAAGAGTATTTCAGGGATGGTTATAGAAATAAATGCATTTGTGTATATAAAAATGATGAAGAAGTGCAGAATTTACATTGAAATATGTAAATTTCAAAGAAGAAAAACTAGATGTTAAGGGTGTTTGGCTTTTTTTTTTTTTTTTGTTATTATTATTGTGAAACAAGGGCTTTTGCCCATATGGACGTGAGCTTTACAAAGCTTAGGAGTTGCAGTTCTTACTTGCAGTACGTGGTGATGTGGAAATAACCAGAAATTTCCCTTTGAAAAGCATGTCTCTATATCAATGCTTTTTCTATGTGTATGTTAGGAAAATGGTATTGTTTTCTTTCTAACAGTGGAATATCAAAGTGGGAGTCGCATCCAGAATCATTAAAATGTTCTAGTCCCTAATTAAGGACAACACAATGAACACTGAGCTTTAAATCTGAGGCTGTCATCCTGCTTGCCTGGCACTTTTCTCCTCCATAAAACAGTTTATGAGCAGTTGTTGCATCCTGTAGGTGCTGCAGAGGGACTCCTCTTTTTTACTGCAAACATCTATGTAAAGCAATGTAAAGAAATTTGTTTTTTTTTTTTTTTCTCCTGGTGAACACATCATCTGTAATGATAGCTGTAGCCTTTTACTTCTTCCACTTCTTAGCTAGTTCTCATTTTTGAGTTGGAATAGATATTATTTTCTTGTAATGCCCCCTATACCTGAATGTATGATTTTTTTTTGTGTGTGTGTGTATATATATTTATATATATTTATTTATATATATATATATATATAAAATTATATATATATAAAATGATTTTTTTGTGTGTGTGTGTGTATATATTTATATATATTTATTTTTTTTTTTAATATATATATATATATAATTATATATATATATATATATATATATATATATATAAAATTTCCCCATTCATGTAGCAATCCTGGCAGGCAACCATGACATTTTGCTGTACTAGTCTGGAGCTGGATTCAAATCCATCAGTGACATGGGTTTTTTTTTGTGTGTTTTGTTGTTGGTTTTTTTTTTTTTTCCTAAAGAGCAAAAATAGGAGGAAAAATAAATTCAAAAGTGACTCAAACAACTTGCATTTACTTCATCTCACCAGAATGTAAACTAGAGCAGATCTTTGATGTTACGTGCACAGATGTTGCATCCAATACATCTCATGGCAAGCTCCAAGCAAGAAGCAACTGAGAGGCAGGAAGCTGAGCAGACCACAAACATTCAATGCTACAGGGATGGCCCAGAGGTGCAACTTACACAAACACAGTGATCTAGCTCGGGTCTTAATTAAAGCACTGCTTTCCAAGGTATGATAGAAGATCATCGCTGCGATTGCACTCTGATTGTTAGCTGCAGTTATTGATGCTAAAATGAGATTGGTTGAGGTGTAGGTTCTTGCCCAGAGAGATGCATTTACTGCAGTCTGGTTACATATTGTGGTATCTGGGTGATCTTTCCAAAGTTACAGACTTTTGGATAACCAGAAAGCTGCCATATGTCAATTGTTTGCCCATGAATTTAGCCTTTATTATGTTAGCTAGACAGAGATTCCTATTTCACAATCTATTCTGCTTTCTGTCCTCAGCACATCTAAGGGAGAATGTCTTCCTCTTCTCATACAAATAAACTTTTGTAATAAGCATTTTAAAGTCTATTTGAACTTAATCACAGACTTTTGACTCTGAATTCATGCTTAGTCTTTAGATAAGATTTCAATCACCCAGTTCTCATCAGTTAAACTCATATTTGGGGACTGGGAGTTGAATGTGTGGTTACAGAGGCATCAGCTGTGCTATAAGGGGGACAAAGCCAGAAACTGGTTAGGTTATGCTGTTTGTTTTCCTCCCCTTCCTTATTCATCCCCTTTTTCTATTGCCTGTTTACCTTCCTGTGCACTGCTATGGCAGGACAGTACTACAATGCATAATGAAAAGTTAGACCCAGGCCAGAATACACTGTTTATAGTGGATACAGTTGGGTTCAATTGTGTGCACCACTGACACTGTTGTCATTGTCCTCAATGCACTCTGCTAGCTTTTGATGGTTTCTATGTAGGCAGTGGATGGTTCTAATGTCTCCAGGTTTCGTATATTAAATCATAAAAACTCACAAAGAAAAAAAAAAAAAAAAAAGTTAGGAGGTTTCCCAAGATACTGGCACCTAAATATTATAAATATGTGTAAAAATGGATATGTGCAAACAAGCAAGGAAGTCTAGTGCAAAACTGTTAGGTGTTACCATTTTATCACCAGCGTTATATCTCTGTGGGGGGGATATGTTCTGTGTCTGTACTTCTGGGCATTGCAGCATTGGGGAGCTGGAGAGGGCACGCTCCAGACAATGGACTGTTTCTAATCAGCTATACAAAAGTTGATGAATGGCAGCAGATTTACCATCTGAAATTATTCCTTCCAAGTAATTTTTTATTGTAACACCAGACTACTTTTTTTTTTTTTTTTTTTTTAAGTGTGTTATTGAAATCATCTGGATGTACTCTACCTAATGAAACAGTAGTCTACAGCTGCTGGACTTCCTGTGAGAGAAAAGAATTAATCAGGAAGCATAGGTACTATAAGGAGGAATGGAAGTTGTATCAGTTGGTGTAACGTGATGGAAAATGCACTGGGTCTGGGTATCACTGGGTGTGAAGTGGTTTCAGTATGGTGCTGTCACCAGAGCCATGTTCACATTCCCCAACTGAAGATGGCGTGTTTGTGTAATGGGTGCTCATGCTTTCAAGACAAACCAAGCAGGAGCACTGGTACAAATGTTTTGGGAGCTATTTTATTTCTATTGCAGTCAGCAAAAGCAGTGCTTGGAAACTGCGGTCGTTCCAAGTGCGAGGTTTGAATGCGAGCAGCCTATTGTCTGCTGCTTACCCAAAATGTGTTGCACATCGTGGGGTGCCATGAAGAAGTGTGCCTGGAGCTGCTGAGCCATCTTGGATGAGTGGCTGCCTGATGTGTGCACAGAACAACTTTGGCTTTGTCATGCATGAGAAGCAAATGCAGAATTAGGTTCCTAAATCTGGAAATGGAGAAACAAAGCCGCCATTCAGGATGTCTGATTTTTGCATGGTGCAAGCAAATAATGGCTTGCCCACATGTCACTGGCCAGCTTAAAATCCAGGATGCTCTGCAAAGGCTCTTTCTGAAGGCACTTGTATAATTTAGGTCTGTTTTAGAGGAAAAAATATACTCACTTCCTGATTGTATGTTATTGCAGTTGTCTCGTCACTGTAATGCTCACTAATCATGCTCTAAGTGACATGGCTGATATAAATCTGATGTGTTTCTCATCTGGGGGCAACTATCTGCTTACTGCTTTAATTTTAGTGTGACTTTTTTCCCCAGAATTCATATGTTGCTCTCTTTCAGTAAAGAGATCTGGCTAAAAGATGCTTTTAATGCTTTTTTTTTTTTTTCCTCTCACTATAAAGTACATTTTTTTCAAATAGATGAGGAGGAAAGTTAGTAACATGAACCTCCATGCTACTTGTAGGCAGATTATTTCTTTCTTTCCTACAGATATCACAATGATGTTTTCCCCAGCTTTTCAAAGAGCCAGCGAATTAATTTAAAATATATATATATATATATTTATATGGACGTGCTCTATCTGAGCCTCTCCCTGTTACCTGGGGGCTAAAGTGAGAACGTTTGAAAAAAGGAAAGAAATGCATAGAAAAGCAAAATGAAGACCGCGAGGAGACCAGGCTGCGAGGCAGACTGATATGGGAAAATGTAGCGTCTGGCAGCGAGATAACAGGGCTTGTGGTGTCTGTGGCCAGATTGGTTTTGATGAATGACCAGCTTAGTGGTGTTGCCTCTGTGACTCATTTCTTAGCAATATGAAGAGGTTTCAGCTAAACAGTCCTTGTAGTTTAGCACTCAGCAGTTTTCTCTCTCCCACTGTGAATTCACAGTCGGAAAGCACTTGAATTAGCTCTATCCAGGGTGAAATCTTCGTTTGGAAGCTTTGTTTTCTATCAAAAACATATTTCTACACTCTGAAAGAAAAGAAATTCCAAAAGAAGAGTTTTTTGTAACATCCATCTTAAGTCGGCAGCAGATAATGGTGGTACTTAGAAAGAAAAAAAAAAAACCTCAAGGGATGGGCGATTCGCTCATTTGCACCTTTCTGGAGACATGTTGGCAGTCAATCTGGAAATGTTATGCGGTCACGGATTCTTGCTTTGAGGTTGTTTTGCCTTATTTATCTCTTGCCCAGACTGGCAGTTGCCTTGGGATTTGGTGGTGATTTCCTGCGGGGTTCCCAGGCAGCGAGAGCAGCCTTCCTGGAAAGAGGGTGACTGAGAAGGGACAAGTTTGGGGGGATTTCCATGACTTCCCAGCTAGGAGAGACTCGTGAAGAGATGGCTTCTTCCTTAATTGTTCTTTTTCTTCTCAAGTACCCTTCTTTACCCAAGGAAAGAAGCCTTCCATGTGCCACAGCGCACTGTGAGATGGTTACTGAACATCCTCGTGTCTGTGGATGTGTCTAGCACTCTGATGGTTCATCAGCATGAGGGCATTCCAGTGACTCAATCCGGGGTGATCTAAATGTACATTTCAAAGGTAAATTTCAAATGGAGCTATCTGCCCAGAGGTTTGGTGCATACTTCATTCATCATGGGCTCCCAGTGCTTTTGTTGAGTGTGCATGCATGTCTGAGATGTGACAGGACAGATAAGCAAAGTGCTGAAGGTTCCTCTCTCATCAGCTGTATTAATTTTAGATGCTTCCTGGAGCCAGCCCTCCCACCCCCACTCAGTCTCTGTGGCCTCTTTGGTTTCCCTGCCCCAGAGTGTCCCCTTCATCCTCTTCACTTTGTATACATTGCAATTGTGGAATTACATGGACGTTTTTTATGGTTAAGTCAGAGTCCCTTTTGCCTCTGTGTGAATTTTGCACGTTATTTTTCATATTCTTGAACAATGTCCGCGAGCCTCTCGGTGCCAGTATAAATCTGATTATGTTTTTTCCTCTCTCTCTTTTTGCTTTCCATTGCACAGAGAGTTTGTTTCTGGTTTGCAAGGGTTAGGAAAAATAAGCTGTGGTCCAACTGTAACCCCTGTGCATTTTTATATGACTTTATTCAATAGCACTCTTGAGTAATATTTACAGTGCATTGCAGCGGGCTTCCAACGCTTGAATTCTGTGCACACACGAGCAATCAAGACAGATATCTGTGAGAGCTGACTGTTAACTCCTGTGTCTAACATCAGACTCATCACCCAGGCTACTAGGGATGGAAAGGCTAGAGCAGTCACCTTGCTTCTACTGGCCACTTTAGTGCTGTTTAAGAAAAAAATGGATATTTTTTTTTGGCACGTGGGTGAAGTCTGACCTTTGAGGACCAGAGATAGCAAAATCAATATGGGGATCTGACATCTCGCCTGTGACATGTGCCTTCTCTACCCCATGATGCTCTGTCAAAGCAAGCTGCCAAGGTTGGAGGTCTTTATAAGACTGCTCCCAAGCAGCCATCTATCAATCTGCTGGTAACCTGACACAATCAGTGCTGTCTGTAGATAATGATGTAACCTTCAGCAGATTACCAATACAAGTTTCAATTAATGTGCACTCCAGAACTCCACTGGCAGTGGGAGCCAGCTCTGAATCAGTGTAAAGACAGCAGTGGAGCAGAGCAGTGTATTGGTGTTTTATGTTGTTGTGGTAGTTTTAATTCTTATTGTGTGGTCCTTGGGAAAAGAACTACTAATCCAGTTGCATTTGTTAATAGCTTTGCTGTTTTGAGCCTTTCCTGACATCTTCCTGGGTTTTTTGTGACCTTTTGTTTTCATTAAAACCAGAGGGTGCTGTATTTCTCTGTGACTCACAGCTAGGAAATGAAGCGAGGGTATAGGTCTGTGCACACACCAAGGCTCCTGCCAGAAGGTGCTGCATTCAAGTGAAATGTGCTGAACAGCAGCAGACTCAGAATGGGGAAATATCTGCTGTGGAGAATGGGGAAAATGCTCTGGGTCTGGGGAGAATTGGTTTGAGGAAGAAGTATTCAGTTGTGACTTTTGGTGTGGGCTTAGGGTGGGAGTCCCCTTCTGGCAGTTGTGAGGGGCTTTCTCCTTTTCAACATGCTGTGGAGATTCATCTTTATCCAGTTCGTTTTTGGCTCTTTGTACAGCTAGAGATGGCTCTGTGCCAAGCTTTTGAATGACAAAACCTGCACCCTGGTGCTGTAAAATTCCAAGTCTCTGTCTATGGAAAGCAGATAGAAGTCAACTTTGACTCTGTGCTGTGGACCTGGTACCCAAGAGCTCACAAACCTTGCTCTGTCTCCACTACCCGTAGGCAGAAGCTCTGTCTTTGTGCAACATGCATCACACTCTTTGTGCCTCAGTGTTAACTCTGTCCCCTGGTCTTCACATGAGAACACATCTATTTCCCGGCAAAAGCAATGTGGATATCTTTCCCACCAGCTGTACATTTTCAGCATTTCTTTTGCTTTTGTTTTACTTAGCTATCTCATTCCACTTAAGTGCCTCTGAAATGTTTGCAGAACAGAGAAATATCTCCTACTCTATTTCCGTTTGGACAAGAATGCATTTTTGCCCACCTGATTTCTTACAAATGACTTAGGAGGAAGCTCTTCTCACAGAGGCTGGTGAGGCACTGGAACAGGCCCAAGGAAGTTGTGGATGCCCCATCCAGGGAGGCATTCAAGGCCAGGCTGGATGTGGCTCTGGGCAGCCTGGTCTGGTGGCTGGCAACCCTGCACATAGCAGGGGGATTGAAACTAGAGGATCTTGTGGTCCTTTTCAATCCAGCCCATTCTATGATTGTATGATGGATTACATCAATTCATTATTGTTGCCTTCATTCTCTCTGTTTCTTTGAAAGAATTTCTTGCTGTACGTTACTTGGAGTTCAGTGCATCCAAATTCTGTGCTGGGTTCCTTATATTGGCCCCTGCACACATTCTGGGGACATCCATGTAGATTTTGTACGTAATTGGCTCTCAGTTGCAGTATGACAGAGGATTTCAGACTTTGTCTGTCAAATGACTGATCTGGAAGGTAGTTTGGGGGAAGAGGGAAGCCATCCCTCAGGCAGGGGAGATATCCTTGCTTATCTCGATTTAACAAAGGTAGGTCTGACTTTAAACCTCCAGAAATCTAGGGAACCCGTGGGGTGAGGATATGGAGTGACTTGTATCAGTTTAGCTCAATCAGTTCCAGCTTCTGAGTTGTTTCACTGCCTAAAAGAAGAGCTCTTGTTACCATCTTGGAATACACAGAGTGAGTGGCTGGGGGAAGCAATGCGCATTAGCAACTGAGTCAGACAGGGATGGGGGTAAACACTGGTAGTAAATGTTTGTTTTAAAGAAGAGATACTAGGGGTGATTTCCTTCCTTCCTATTGTCTTAAATGAGCATAAATAATACAAAACTAAATAAAGTGCATCATGCAATCAAGGAATGTCTTGCAACACGCTCTGAAACAACAAGTCCATCATTGCAATATTTGAAAACAGTTGGTATTTCACTATTTCTCTGCGAAATGTGCTAACAAATTACTCCATTGCAGTATCTTGGATAAGTTGATGAGTGAATGTGTTCACTGAAGGCAATCAGTGGTTCTGGGGCAAGTTTTCTGCCAGCTCTGCTGGAACACAACAGCCAGGAGCTGCTGGGCTATCCTCAGTGAAGCTGGCACCCTCCGGTCCACTCCTCTTGTTTGAGGGAAAAGGCAGTTTTAGGGGTGTGTCACGCATGAGGCAGAATCAGCTTGAGATTTATGGATCCTCTGCACCTGCTGCTCTAGGGAGCTCTGTTACGCAGAGGTGGTGTATGGTCATTTCTGCTTCCTCTGCCCAAGCTTTGCACCATGGATCTTGTCCCGACCTTTACCTCTGCCCCATCATTACTTCACTAGCTTGTTTTGTTCTCTTTAGCGATTTCCTGAGTACGTTTTAATTGATTTTTCCCTCCTCCTCTACTTCATTCTCCTGGCTGCTCTTCATCTATTCTTCATGCACCAGTATAAATAAACAGTTGAGAAGTGGTACACCTCTGACTAATGTCTTCATCTTCAAAGCTCAGCTAATGCCTTCATCTTCAAAGGCTTCATCTATCTGGACAAGGAACTATAGTCATGTCCACCTTTGGCATGGAGCAGGTATCTTTTTTCTACTAGACAGGATCATAGGGCTCTCCCCCAGGTTCAAAGGCAGGATTGTTGTTTCCAGAGCCCCTCACCACTCCACAATTGTTTAATGTGAATCATTTTCCCTTTGTGGAAGGTCTTTGTTACTGGAATGAAATAATCATTATTTTTTTTCTTCCAAGAAGAGGTTAGAAATTACGGCTCGGTGCCGTATGCACATTTGGTGAAAGGTCATTCACTGCACTGTTTCAAAGAGGTAATTATAATTGTAGCTTATAAATCATTGGGGAGGTATCAGACTGTCCCCTCCTAATGTGGCTTTTTGCAAATGAGCGCTGATTATTTTCTTCCTGATGCTGTAATTGTATCTGGTCTGAACTTTCCATACAGATTGCATACCGTTGTGATTATGTATTTGCCTCTCTGAGGCTGCCAGATACATACGGGGAAGCATGTGCGAGCTGACCTCTAGCACTGGCTCTGCAATTGTTGTTTCTTTCTCCTTAATCCCATTTCCAAGCAATGGTATCGCTGAGGCAAAGCTCACCACCTGAACTATCTTGGTGGGGCAAAGGAAATCGTGCTAGGGTACATGTTCTCCTGGGGATGATAACTCACCCCGTTTGTTTAGCTGGTGCAAGTGGCTTTGATGCTGGGAGGCTGTGTTAAGCTGTAGCCAAAGCACACTGACTTAAGTGCTGCATTAACAAGCTCATAACTAGAAATGGCATTTTGGGGATTAGACACAATATGACTCGAGCTTGAACTTACTGTGAGTTCAGAAACAAGCTGGCAGAGATCAGTTCTAGTTGAGAAATATCTGTGATCATGACAGTGTCGTACTAAAATGGGTTGACCAGGCAATGCTAAGTGGTGGTTGCTTACACAAATGAGTAATGCCAAGGGAAAAGCTGAACTACTTAGCTTGCAATATTTCCTCTCCTTACAAACAAAGGAAGCACTGCCTTTTGGATTAGCAACACTTAACGCAGTACAAGAACAATGCTATCTATGTTTTTGGCTGGTGAAGATATCATAGAGAAAATAATCTACTGCTGGATTTCTGTGTGCCCGTGTAGCAAAGGAAAGGAGGCAACAACTAGCCAGATCCCATTAGCCCACCAGCTCCAGGAGTGGAACTTCCTCCCTCTGGCTGATGGGTCCAGGTGGAATGGGTCCCTCAGCCCCTGTCAGGCTGATATTCCTGTCTCTGCCTTTCCCAGAGCTGCCCAAACCATCACGCTATGAAAAAGGCAGGGCAAGGAGCTCCTCAGCTACAATTATGCTGATTTTCATCAAATGATTTAAAGAAGATAGCAAAGAAAGTGCAAAATAATGAGCCAGTCTGGAAGGTGTTGGTTAGGACGCTCACAAGGAAGCTGAAATACTGAGAGGCAGATGGTAGAAATTATGATATATTTTAAATGCAAAATATCTGAGTCAGGGCATCATATCCTGCTGGGATGGCAATGTACCTAAGTACTTTTGTATGTTTGGCTATACAAACAAATATTTAACTATCTAGACTTGGTGTGGTCCCAGCGAGACATTTCCAAAGTATCCAGGACACCAGAAGCTTCAAGTGTCTGTTAGCATTTTTAAGTAGCAAAAATATAGTTCATGTTCTTTATGAAATGAGACATTGGACTTCTGGACACCTTACACACGTGTTGGTCACTGTAAAGCCACTCATTCTGAAATAAGACAGGAATTTATAGTGGAAACTGTAAAATTTCAGTTTAGTATTCTTACTGGAAGATTGTCTCTGCAGGGATATTTTTCATTCCCAGTGAAGTTATGGCAAGGGGAAGAAAGAAGAACACCTGAGAATATTTATAAGAGGAGGAGAGAGGAAAAAGTATTTTGGTAATTTGGAAATGGGTGTCTTTTTTTCTTTCCCCATTTAAGACTTCCAGATACAGACAATCCATAGGAGTCACAAGCAATATTCATGTGCTCATTTAGCAGATCTAAATAAGAAGTATTGCATCACGTAACTTATAAATTGGGAAACTGTGATACTGCTACAAAATTTCCATGCATATCCATTGAATGTTCAAACAATGCTGTTTCACTGTATCTGAAATGAAGTCTGGTTAACTTTTGTATTGAACCTAGTTAGCTGTAAGCATTGAAAGCATTCTATATGTTTACAAAACTTCAGTGCTTTTCTTCATGTTTTTTTTTTTTTAATGTCTTAAGCTGATGGCCATAACGTTTTGAGAAGAGAGTATATGTAAATCCATGAGTTGAACTTTGGAGAGATCAGTTATAGGATTTAACCCTGCTACCCTTCTAGACTGTTCCTCAAAGCCACAACCCAGCTTCAGGGACTCCAGCCTCCCTTTGCACCTAAGCCTGTTACTGTAACTTCTGCCATCCTTATCACTGACCATTGGTAGGGATAATGCAATATCTTCCTGCATGTATAGTGATAGTGAGTTTTTATATGTTGGCTGTGTGATCCAAGTCTTGTCACCCATCACCACTGTCTGATGTTGGGTTCACATGTATCCATCCCAAATTGCTGGAGAGGCCAGATCTCATGATTGAGGATGTCATTCAGGTGGCAAAGTTGTCTCAGCTTAGATCTGAAGCAGTTCTTGTGTGTGCCACATGAAGCAGGCAAGAAATGGGTAGAGGCAGTCAAACAAGGAGCATGTCAGCTTCTGCTGTGTATGATTTTGCCAGCATTGCAGAACCAAGCTTTGCATATTGAGTGCTGTGATTGTGCCTCATGAAATCAAGCATGATATGTCCACTTCTGTTCTTCGTATTGTGATGGAAAAGGCAGAAACTCATATGTCTGAACTGGCCTGTGTTTCTATGTGGCTCCTAGGATCTTTTACTTTTCACGTATCTGCATTTTTCTTGCATACAGTGGATGTGGTTGAATGTAATCCAGGAAGGAAAATGTTCCATGGGGAGAGATACTATGGTCTTACCTACAACTATGAAAAAAAACACCAAAACTACAGAGCAGAAAAATGCTGCATGTTTATAAGTATTAGTTAAGAGACTATCTGAGTACATACCCTAAATAACATTAGCATTTGTTCGGTGGGCATTGGAGTATGAACATAATGTTCAAACAATTAAAATAGTTTTATAGTGCATTCAATTATCCTAGCTTATGAGAAGCATTTGCAAATTAAAGTGAGATCATAATTATCCTCTGAGTATCTTTCAGTGCTCCAAGTAGCACTGAAGTAGGCTTAGTGGCTCAGATGCACTGCGTGCATCTCAGCATGACGGCAGCAGTTTGGCTTTGCTGTTGTTATGGTCTATCTCATTGTGTCAGTAAGTATTGGAAACTGGAGACAGATAAATCTTCCCTTAAAATATGTAGGGAAACAGCCAGCCAAGAACTCTGCAAGCTTTTGTTGGAGATTTTCATATTCGCTGGGTTAGGAGAAAGGAGGAGAAGTTCATCATTATACTGGGTCCATCATTTCTGATGGATGATGATCATTTCTGAATATTAATCAGAAACTATGCTGTGCTCTCAAAAATCTCACTTTTTTTGCTCCCATGGCTTTCCACTTCTGGCACTTTCCCAAGGAGAGAGCTGTCCCTGTATTTCTGTCTACCAATGGCCCAGCCCTTCTGTTTTTTCCTTTGGACTGAAGCCTTACATTTTAAGTTGGGCTTCCATGGAGTCTCACATCTTCAGTGCCTGTCTTATGGCCCCCTTTTGTGATGACTTATTTCTTCTAGATTTCTAAATCCACTGAAAAACTTGGTGCATCCATTGGTGCCTAAAGGGCAAGTCTTTGGGGTGCTGTGCAACCTTCCAAGTTACTGTGTACGTATCTAGAAGGGAACTGAGTTCCTCTCAAAAAATCAAAGAGAAAAGGTCCACTTAACCTGCTAGAGAAGATGTGGCTCCTTTAAACAGTACAAATAGAAAGCTTTTATATAAATACATCCCAAAATTCACTAAAATTTGTTTACCCTTAAAACTTATCTCTGAGCTTGCAGTTGCAGAAGATGGTGCAGTTAAGTACAGCAGAGCCACATAGCACATGCTTTGAAGCAATTTACAGTATTGAGAATCTAATAAAGGTAGCTGACAAGATAATTGCCAAATTATATGAATTCATTACCACCACTCGCACACAAATGCTCTTTAATTATTTTTTGGCATCTGAGGAAAGGAAGAGAAATGCTGAGCTAATAGATGCCATGTAATCCATCTGTGTTTGTTTTGGTGCATCCTGGATTTGTGGAAGACACTGACAAGGGATGTTGCCTGGGGTACAATGACCTCCAAGCACAGGAACAAAATTGCTGCTTGCTCCTCTAATAGTGTAAAACAAGAGAGTTGCTTGTCTTCAGATTATGACCAGGTCACCCAAAGCATGTGGGAAAAATGCATTCAGATAAAGGCTACAAAATTGTTAACACTTTTAATTATGTTTAGATTACAGAGCATTATACAACTAGCAGTGCCCATGTTATTGAAAATCTTATCGGCTGCCATTCACTGAATGGCCTTGCTAATAAAGTGCTTCGTGGAATTTCTGCATGTATTTGTGTCTGGTGTTTGTCCAGCCACATCTCTGGGGGGTTTTCTTCTGAGGCACCCATCTGAGCCTAATCCCAGCCAACAAAAGCCTATTTACTCTATTATACTCTGTCACGAGTACTTACAGAAATTGTTTCCTTGCTATCATTATCATCACTCGTATACGCATCACACAGATTAAAATAAGAAAAATGTTTCTTGTTTAGACAGTTGTCTGAAGTATTATTCAGCCATTTGTCTGCTATGCTTTGTTGAGCCATTTAGAAAATTCCTTCAAATTGCAGCAGTAAGGAGCTTTTTAATAGCATCATTGTGTGATTTCATTTCTCCTTCTTTTTTTTTTTTTTTAATTAAGTCAGCAGTTTATTCTACGAGGGGTGAAGGGAGAGTATTTTTCATGTATAATACAACGTCCAAAGCTTGCTGCTTCAGGTGTCAGAAGTGAAGAACTTAATGAAAACTGACCTAAATTGGAATAAGAAGTACTGGTCAGGGGTTTCTTGTGCACAGTGCAGATGAACGAATGTTGCGTCCATTGGCAGCGTGGAATGCCAGGGTAAAGCGACCATATACCTCTCTTTGGTTAGTATGTTCACCATTACCAAAGAACTCCATGGAACCAAATTAACTTGGCAATCAGAAAACTTCAGCTGCAGTTTGATTTTACACTGAAGCGGACACCAGGCAGGTGGGTTGGATCACCCACTGCTGCTTTGTGCCTTGGGAAGGGAACACAGCCATGGGAGAAGGAGAGAACAAAGAGGAGTGGGGATGAGCTTGGAGGATCTTGTGATTGTGCCACAGCCACGTGCAGAGACTGCCCTTATCTCAAAAGGAAGGATGAGCTTGGTCCCACCCAGGGCTGGAGACACCTGGCACAAACTTGTCTTCTTTCTCCTGATTCCTGGCACAGCCTGGTGCTTTGGGAGAACAAAAGCAGTAAGAAACCCAAGGAGCAGTGAAGTGATAGCTGATAACAGATACTTGCAAACTGTGAAATGTTTGGAGTTCTTTTCTACACAGTCCAGAAGTGTGCAGTGTTTTGCGGCCCAGGTGTAGGTGCTAGAGCAAAACTTTCAAGAAAAGCAAAGAGCTGCCCTGAGTTGTTATTTGATGTCCCTACTTTTGAGGTTTTGGATGGGAATGTTCTTGGAAAAAAGCTTTGGGCAGTGATTGTTGTGCAGCAGCAGTCAGAAAGCGGCACTTTCCCATTTTTTCCTGTTAAATTTCTTCTTCTCTGTCAACATAAAAAATTGCATCATTAGTCAATAATGCCCCACTTTTCGCAGACATACAGAATTTGGGATGGGCAAACGATAATGGTAGGAATTAAAAACAATTCCCTACAGGAGAACTTCAGAGTTGCTTTGAAAATTCTTATTTCTTCCCACAGAAAATTTCTAATTTGAGAAATGCTCTAAGTACGTGTTCTCACTCACATTTTGGATAATCCAAGTATGTCACCAGATTGCTTTCTCTCTTTTTTTTTTTTTTTTTTTTATGAGAAATAAGATAAGATCAACAGGCCGGAGTTTAGCTCAGCAGTTTTAGTGACTAAGCTTTGTACATGGCTCTTTAGCTGTAAACAACTTTCCAATTATGAGAGAATCGCTTCTTGTTAAGTTCTTGTCTCATGAGGTCTCTAAATCAGATTTCATCCCTGGGCAGTTAAGCATTGAAGAACACTTTAGGGCTAAATACATGCTTAAAAGCAATGGTGTAGATGTGTGTTTTTCTAGACGTAAATAACTGTAAGTTCATGTTGAACTAATTCTGAGAAGTCACGTTATTCACGCATCGCAGTGATCCTTATTCTCACCACTGATTTTCTCTTTAATGTTCATGATGCTTTAAGTCATTATGCTGCTAGTTCAGAAACAGCTTTAATCAATTGTTACTGTATTTGCTATTTCTTTTTATCAATTAGGAGGTGTAAATATTTACTCTGTAGTTATCAGTAATGTATATTTTTCTTCAAATATCAATAGCAAACCAATTCTCTAATTAGGATATTAAACATCTGGTTGCATTCACATAAATTTTTCCCTTAGTCAGATAATGAAAAGAGAATATCACTACTTTCATTTGGACTATTTCAAACAAATAAGACAACAGAAAGGGAGTTTTAAATACATATGCTACGTGCACACTAACTCCTACATTGTCTTCTGTCCAAGATTATACACGACGTTTACTAGAGAGGCTTTAGATTTGTTTTCATTTCAAGCACAAATGAGCGAGCTGAATGTTGGTGGGACATCAGACACCTTCCCATTGTGCACCCCGAGCTAAGCCCTGCACAAACATTGGAGGTGTGCAACCTCACTGCTGCCAGCAGGTTGCTCAGTTAAACTTTCATCTGCTCCTCTTGATGTCTGCCTGTGTGATGCCTGTCAAGAATTGTGTGAGATGGATTGGTGTTGAATAACTACTGTTTGGATCCAAAAGGCTTTTAATGGCTGTGTTGCAAACTCTAGAAACTGTTTAGTGATTCTTTAATGGTAATTAATGACCGTCTTAGCACGGGGAACGAAATAAAATCAGGGAGGCTGAACTCTTCCAAGTGATTTGTAAATCCTAAATGTGTGATCGATTCTATTCTTGACTTCATTCAGCAGTTCATAAATTGATACGAGAATGAGGGAGATAGAAAAAATATGGCTTATGGTCAGCTGTTGCCTCATGCTTTTGAGAGCAGGCAGACTCAGATTCAAAGCATCTGTTGCAAAACTAAATGAATTCCGGTCGAAATTTATTTCTAGAAAAGATGTCCTTTGGGACATTCCTGTAGTAAGTTGAATATTCATTTCTGCTGTGAGACAAATTTGCATCTGCTGTGTATGTTTTTGATTTCTGAATGTCTGAGGGCCAAATCCCTGATGCTCTTAATGGGTATAGCTGTTCTCCATTTTTTCATTTAGAGGAACTTTTGCTTGAGATATCAAGCCAAGGGACAGATTTCTTGTGAGGAGAAGACTTTGGATGTTGCTTAGTTTTTTTTGTTTTCTTCTTTGTGGAGATAGAGTAGAATAGTGGAAGAAATGATGACCTGCTGTGGCTGGTTAAAAGCCCTATTTTAATAGCTTCCTTAATAGAAAATTGTGCTGTTGCAATGAAAGTTACTCTCTTGTTTTGTTCAAGTTTCTATTTCCTATGGGCACAATAATATTTCACTAACAACCTAAGCATTTTCATTCAGAGTGGTGCCACTGCAGGAGAGAGCATGAGAGATTCGCATTCCAATCCTTCATGGTGGCCAGGCTACCAGCCTGGATTGACTATTCATAGAGGGAGGGACACAGACTAACCCTGTCTGGTTTCAAATGACTGATGTTGGTGCTTTGTTGTTGTTGGTTGGCTGACTTTTGTTTTAGGAGGAAAACATTTGATTTTGGTTATCTCTAGCTTTGTTTTTTTTATCAATGTCTTAGTAAGGACATCGCAGCAGTTGTTCTGCCTTTAAGAGAGGAGTTGTACACAGGTCTTCTATTGTCTCCCAAAATATCCACACAAAACTCCTCCAATGTTATTTATTGCACGTTGAAGAAGCTTTCCATAAGAACGGTGACATGCAGATGACATCGGTACACACCACTTCAGGTGCCTCATCACTCATACCTTATACTTGGTGCATCTCGGTGTGTGTGTAGTAATACACATTTGTGTATGAGAATTTTTTCCCTGCTAGCCTTAGTTTGGATTATTAGCTGTGGTTGAATCTTGGCCAAGGTTTTTCATAAAGCATCAAGAATTTACTGAGTACATATATTCTTTTTTTTTTTTTTTTTTTTTCCCCTGTGGACCTACCTTTCTCCTGCAATGCAGCCTGGAAAAGAAACTTACTGCTAAAATGATCCTGATGTTTTGCACATTTCCTGTATTTGTACCCTCGAGTTCTTCATGAAACTAGCACCAGTGGGGCAGCGTACAACACTGCAAGCGAAATGCAACTTTACAGTTACAAAATTCTTATATAAAACTTACAATTTAATCAGAAATAAATTAAAGTGTTGGACATACTCCAGGGGACAGAATAAAAACAGTTTAGCAGCACAGTTGATATGCAGAAATCCTTACTGCTGTGTTAACATTGATCCTATGTGCTGGTCTAAGTTTTAAAAATTAGGAAATAAATTCCTCATCAAGAGGATGAAAAGTGGATCCATGTCATCCCACTTCAGGTGAGGCATGCAATCAAGACATCTACTTCAATTGCCTAATTATTCTTGATCCCTAAAGGCGATTAGATGTGACCAAACTGTGGAGCTGTATGCTTTATATTTGCCAGAATGAATCTATCACAACTCTTCATTGTACTTTGTTTGTTTGTTTGTTTTAGAATAGATTGGTCACACCTATGTCCATATTGCCTGTCAGAACTCTGGATTTATCAGAACCAGGATTTAGTAAATGTTGGAAAGTGTGGGAGAAGCTGAGAGTAGACAAGACACACAAGGTGTGGAAGGGACATATTTGGAGGAGCTACATATGTGATTTTCCATGTAATCTGACATTCTGGGGTACTTCACCATGAAGACAAGCAATACAGCCTGGTATGTATTGGAGCAGTTGGTTTCTACTGATGAGATTGTTTATAGAACATCTTGTGAAACTTTAGAAGCAAGCTTGCTTCTCAGAGCCAACTCCTTCAAATATTTCCTTTTCAATCATACGTGAATATTTAGTGCTGACATAAGATGTCAGATTGACTGCTTGGTTGTACAGACACAACATCATTTGCTTTAGGGCTTGACGTGCTGCAGTCATTTATCAATGTAAGATGTTTGTCCTGCTCGAGACTGATGAAAGTCCCAGATAATGAACCTAAGACAAAACCTGTTACATTTTTAATGAGGTGTTTCTTGGCTTCTGATGTCCATCTGTAGGGTGCTCAACTCTGTTGTTCTGTGTTATGAAGCCTCACTTCATTTTGACATTTACCCAGATAAAACTGAGCATGCTTTGACATTGAACAGAAGACAGGTGACCTGGGGAGAAGGCAACAGACCTCAGCTCACTGATGGTCTGACTTCCCAAATCCTGTCCTTTGTTGTTAGTTTCCTAGGAAATCCAGCCTTGTGGCAAACCAACCTTTTCCTCAGTGTCTGGGAGTTATTTACACTATATAAGATTGTTCAGCCAAAAGCAGATTAAAAAAAACCAAACTTATTCATTACACCTGAAACTCCTACTTAATTAGTCACCAGTTTCTTGTTTCTGTTCAGACCCTGCATGCCTACAGCAGAGGTACTGAAGCCTGTCCATATTGTTCTGTAGCACATTGTTTGCATCAGCAGAGCATGATGTGCTGTTCAGCTTTTGCATGCAGCTGGTTGTTATCTGCTTTCTATTTTTCCAAAGGAAAGAACTGTTTAGACTTTTTTGTCTACTTTAATAGGGTGCTTTGTTAATATTAGCAAAAATGAGGTTGCTGAAGAACTCATGAATATGAAGCAGAATTTTTCACGGGTTTGTGTCTTTGTCTCTTCTCAGTTGGCTAGGCATTTTGGACTGAACGCTTGGTAAAAATGAACTTTGCCTTTAAAATGAACAGCACAATTTCTCCATAGCTGTCAACTATATATTTTGTGCCCTGGATCTCCTAGGGCTCTTGTAATCTTAGTAATCACTGAGTGCGATTGGTCAGAGGCCAAGATCTATAGGTCAGAGCCGTTGTATTAGTTTTACCTTTCCTTCCAGCTTAACTGATTGCTAGGCATGGTGCAGATGTTCTCAGGTAGCACCACTCCTTGATATAAGGGCATCGTTTTATGCATTATTGCCTGTGGCACAATTCTCCTTCTGTGCTCTGAGTTGTTGGTGTATTTACTTCTTTATGAACCTCAACTTAGTAGGACTGGAATTTGAAATTGGCAACCTTCTTTGCTTTATCCTATAAAAACATATTTTTTTTCCTTTTTGTTTTTAACTACGCTAATTGCGAATGCTGCATAAACATCGTGTTTAATGATGTGATGGTCAGACTAGAATAAGGTGCTGCAATTTGAGGAGCTCATATTTGGTATTCAGCTCCCAGCAGGAGTACCAAATCTGATGGTTTTGTTCTGTGTTTTGTTCAGGACTGTCACTAACAATGATAAAAGTGACAAGATGACAAGCCCACATGTGCACTTAGGGAAGTGGGGAAAAAAACAACCACAGGATAATTCAATCTGTAGATCTAATTTCCATACTCTTACAGTCTCTAGAGACTGGTATGACTGACAACTCTAATAGTAAAAACCTGGATCTGAGAATCTTCCTCCACTGACCCAGGAAGCCATTGCCAAGTGGTGATGGTTGCCTGATGCACTGCCTTGGTGTCAGCTGAAGAAAGAGAAACACCTGGGATTCAAGAGCTGAAAAATCCATTCCAAAAGGAAATAGCAAACTGAAGCAGGAGAAGATCACAGACAGAAAGTAAAGTCTGGAGTGCCTAAAATAATAGCATGGAGGAGAAGGCATCATTGGGCTGTTCCTGTCTCATGGATCATGGGAATTTCCAATCTTGGTTTCTTGTGATACAGCACTACTGGACTATTGTTGTCTCAGGCATGGATCTTCTCTAAATGTCCATTGTGCAGTAACACTCTGGGCAGTGAACAGTTCCCTACATCTGAAAAGAGCAGCAAAAAGTGCAAGTGCAAGAAAAGATGGAGCAGATGGGAGTACTGGGCTGAAGGGAGAGAAGCCCTGCTGCCAACTGGGAATGCCATGGAATTGATCTGCAGATCTGAGCCCCTACTTATTGTGATTTCTAGCAATTCTTGCATCAAGTTCATGATTATGGCTGACTACCATTCTTATATCACCCTTATCAGGACTTCTCTTGTCTCACCCCATAAAAAGTGCTTTTATGAAGATGTGGAGTGGCCTACTGAACGAGTGACACACCACCTCCTGAAATCTAACAGAGTTGTTATCCTTGTGTCACTATGGAATCTGTTAAAGCATTCAGTCGAACATCTGTCCCTCTGTACTTCATACAGCACAATCTACTCTGCCAATTCCCTCCACCCAACCAGGTTCTTGGAAACGCAGTGTTTTAAATGCTTTTAGAGTGGGAGGAAGGAGGGATGGATTTTTTTCCCCTCATTTTTCAGTCAGCTGCATCTGATAAAACAACAATTTGTAGCACAGGGTAACCCCAAACATGTAAAAGCTGCTTGCAAGCTATAATGCATAATAGAGCCGGAGCTCTTCAGAACCCATTCAATTGGAATCATATTGGTCCTGAATTTGGCAAGAAAGCCACTTAATTTCAGTGCTGAAATCTCTAACAAACTGGAAGTAATTCTCCATTAGCATGGAGTTTGTGTAAAACAAGGCTTCTGCTTCCAAAACTGAATTATCCAACGTAGCACAAGCTATTGTTGCTCTTAAGACCAGACATCCAAAAATAATCGTGGCCAGTTCCAGGTGTTCAGTGGTAGTAACAGAAGCCAGGTTTTCTGAGGCATTTGGACATAATAAACAGCATCTTGCACTCTTCTGAAAAATCTCATCCTCTTGGCTGCCATGGAAAGTTCTTATCTTCCTAACCTTTATTTTTCCTGATTCTGAATACTTTTCAGAAAGTTTTGTTTTGACAGGGACCTTGACAGGTATTTGGTTTGATGCTGACTAGAGAAAAAGCATGTGAAGGGCTTGGGACTTTGACATAGCAGCAGTAAGCTGGAGAAGCAGCAATGAATTAGAAATAGCAGGAAGGGAAGCAGGGCACAGCTGGAGGAGCTGGCTTGGTGAGAGTTGCTCTTCCCCATGTGCTCATGTAATGCAACTTTGACTATGCACCTCAGCCAGAACATCTTCAAAGGAGAGTCAAATAGGACAGATTTCAGAACATTAGCTGATTATCTGTAGGCCTGCAGAGACAAAATAGTGATTGCTTTTTGCCCTTGTTTTGATGCTTTTTTTTTTTTTTGCCTAAATGGCAATAGGTGTCCTGAGTTGTCCTGCCAGCACTTCACGTGAGTCAGAAAATAAACTGGCTGTCAAATATGGCACAAATTGCTTCTGCAGTAGTTTCCAATTCTCTCTTTGCAGGATCTCTCTATTCATTTATGAGCTCTATCTTTCAATCAGGAAAGTTTCCAGATTAGTATCTCTTCTTTGCTTTCAGCAAAGTCAAAAGAGAAAACGTTTTTAATCTCCAATTATTGATTTTACTAGGGTATGTTGTTTTTGTTTTCTGAGACATCTTCTCTTAAAAACAGCCTGAGAACTAAATTATGTGAAAAGATGCTCTTTGTTTAATGCACGATCAGGATTGATGTGGGATATGGAATATTTAAAAGTTTGTTTTGAGAGAGAAAAATCACAGTGCAGGTAGTTCATTAGCTGTGATAGCTCTTGATATGTTGAGAAACTTACTCTGTTACACCTGCCGAGAGAGACTGCCTCCTGGAAAAGTGAAGGCAGTTTATCTCAATGAATACTTGGATACAACAAAAAGGACGTTTGCTGGCTGTGTACCTACAGACAAAATGAGTTAAGGCTAAACTGAGAGTGTGTCTACAGCTTGATTACGCACTGCTGATAAACTCCTAATCAAAGAAGCACAACTCTTTTGAAGATCAAAGGAACTCTTATACACATGGATGTGTGCAGTGTATCTGATTGCAGGCAGTGATAATGTCTTTCAGCAACAAGTAGTGGTCCCAAATTGTGTAGCAGAGGTTGAGACTGGATATTGGGAAGAATTTGAATTTTGAATATTAGCATATTAGGAAGAATTTCATGGAGATAGAGTCAAACATTAGAATGGCTGTCCAAGAAAGTGGAGGAATCTCCATCCCTGGACGTATTGGAGACCAGTGGATGTGACAGAGTTCAAAGAGTCCGCAAAAAAAAAGGAGTTGTGCACCAAGATGAATGCAGTGTGGAGGAGTTTGATTTATACACAGAAACTTCAGCTGTGTCTGCCAGAGGCTGATACCAAAATACCGTAACATTTCTTGACAAGAAGATGCATGCTTGAGAAATGCTGTATGTGGCCTTAAGTTGGCCTCAGTGGGGCTGGGGTACAGTAGGAAGGAACTTGCTTTGTCACACCTCTGTGCAGGCCACCCATTATATTGCAGGTAGGCACCAAGAAGCATAAGATAACAGATAAACTGAGTATCTGGCAACAAGGATTTCCCCTGTAGCCACATCAATAGAAATCTCAGAAGAGATTTTTCAATTAGAAGTAGATCAGATGCACTAACACAGGCCATAACTAATCCTTTGCACATCCTCCATTCTAGGCAAAATTTTCTACGCCTTTCAACACCTGCAGGAATCATGGTGTGAAAAGCATGCACGAGGATGTCAGTTTCCTCCAGAGAAGTGCTCACGCTGTATTTCTTCCCTTCTCTCTCTCCTCATCTATATCATCTGGCAGTGGGTTTCCCAGAGCGCTTCTGCACCTTTAATAAGATGTGCTGTCCCTGTCGTTCTTCTGATAGAGAAATTGGGTAGCACATGAAAATTTGAAGGGAAAGAAAAGGATGGTTTCTAAAGTAGTAAGTTTAAAACATGAGACTCAATAGTGCATCTTGAAAAAGAAGGAGGACAGCAAGATATTGCTTATTGCAAGCTGGGACTTCTCTAAGACTTCTTCGAGAAGGATTTGTATTTCAGGCCCTGGGTCAATATTTATGAAAAATGCCTAATGAAAAATCAACTCATGATTATCAGCGTGTCCCAGCCTTGCTGTCTCCTGGGCATATTGGACTGTGCCTTACTCTTTATGAGATCAAATTATATCATTCCAATAAAGCAGAGTAATAAATGGGACTTGTAAGCCACTTCCCCTTATTAGTGTTCACACACACTTCATGTAACCAAACACAATCTGTTGATGTGAGGGGACTGAGTATTGGTATGCAGACAAAGAACATTTTCAAGTGCTTGAGCACTTGACATTTCAGTCTCAACCATGGTTTGCATCTGAAGGTAATCTGGACGTTTATTTTGATTAGAATCTGAATAGTCATTTTTGATTAGCAGACTGCATAGATCAGAAATGATACTACGAAGCTGAAGCCATGCAGATTGCCAAAGGTAACATGCTGTCTTTGCTTACTCAGGTTTTCAGTGCTGAACTTATTTGAAGTTGAGCTGAACCGTAGAACATTTGTTAGTTTTGCAACTGTTGTCTACCCATCTGCTCCAGGTTTTGCTCAATTTTGAGAAAGGTTGAATTGTTTAGGCTATTTTTTTTTTAATTGAGAACATTAGGTGCATTAATCTTCTGAAATATCGAGACTTCCTGAAGATTAATCACAGATATGAGTGAGCCATTTTTTGCACCCTGGCCACATGAAATAGGTGTTTGGGTTGGCACATCACCCAGAGTGCTCAAGAGAAAGACTTGGTAGATGAGAAGCAGCCCTGTGACTCTTTTTCATTGAGCTTATGGTAAAACCTAGCTCTATGTGCTCTTCAAGAGTCAATTAGCTTCAAATGTCATGTTCTGCAAATGATTCTTAGCGGAATAGATTCATAGACTCACAAATTGATTAAGGATGGAAAGAAAAACTGCAGGTAATCTAAACCAACCTCTCCACAAAGCTTTGTATTTTAGGAGAACATGCTGAAGGTACACTCCGTCACATTAACCAGGATAATGTGGCTAAATAGAGTGGTATCCAGTATCAAATTGTGAGGAGCTCCACTAGGAATGGGCCACCAGTTGGGCTCTGAGTCTGGAGCCCACCCACCTGCTCCACACATCTCCATGTCTCCCCCGAGGGGTCAGTTTGGGTAGAGGATAGCACATACAAGTTCTGGTGAGACAAAGAGGCAAGGCAGTGATTGCACAACCAGAAGAAAGACACCACCGCTTGCAAATGGCTTTCAAAGAGAGTTGGTGAGCTCTGTTCTTCTCCTTAGAAATCTACTTCAGTTGCATATTTTGGTATTCCTGAGACTTGGAACCTTGGTTTGTTTTCCTAAGATCTTTTTCTGGCAAATGAATAATGCTTCCAGCAGCCAACCGTGTTGCAAATTCAATACAGCAGGGAGCCTTCTCATTAGGTAGAAGGGATTTAGGCTGCAGCAGTTAAATCCGACTGCTGGAGTCCCAGTCCAGCGTTGCGGAAGGCCACTCTTAAGAAAAGCATGTTTGCCAAATGCTGACAGATGACTGTCTTTTCCATAACAACTAAACTCTTGTTCAGCTTTATTTCAAATGTTTACTTTTCTCCTGGGGTTTCAATAAAGGACCCTTGTCTTGCAGCAGAAGTGAGCCATCCTGCACAAGAGCAGGGTCTGTAAAACTGTCCTCATTTTGTGCTTGTAAAGCTATTTGAGAGAGACCGCACTACCCATCCTGTGTTTTGCTTTTGGAAGGAAGTTAAACATACAGGATTTAAGCTATTTCTGTTATTGTTAGATCATCAGGACAAAGGGGCTGGCCAGTAGCAAGCGTAAAGTGGTTGAAATATATGTCCTAGAGATTTTCCTCAAGGAAAAAAAAAAAGAGGAGGGGTAGGAGAGCAGTAGAAAAATATAATAATAAAGGGGTTGTTGTTGCTGTTTGTTTTTTTTTTTTTTTTTTTTTTTTTTTAAAAGAAGTGAAGATCAGTCACTAAGTTGTGAGCGGCTTTGGGTTTTCATTTTATTTTTATTTATTTATTTTTCTCCTGCTGCTATTTTCTTCTATATTCATCATGCTGCTGGCTTCGGGCTACCTCCAGTTCCCAGGAATAAGGCCTGTGTTTGTTTTCTCTAACTGAGCTTTCTGCTCTTGAAAAGGAGATTCTGTGGTTAGATCATTGGCATAGCAGGTCTACTGATAAGAAATGTATCCAGCACAGTTTAGTGCAATCGCTCCCCTTTCCTGCTGGCCTTTTCTCCTGCACAACAATCGTCTCCCCATCACTGCTTCAGCAACTCTGAGCAGGAGCAGGAATCAGAGTTTTCAATTTCCACTTGCGTTTTGCTGTTTCAAGATTTAAATGGTGCTGTAGTGAAAAAAGCAAGCATTGTGTCTGGGCAGGTGGATTTCAGGAGTGGGAGCTCTGCAGTCACAGCCCCAGTACAATGAAGGGGAGGAATCATGGATGTAAAATCTGCCGCCTTTCCTCCCCACTGGTGTTGACTAAATCATGTGAGAAGGATTAAGGAGACCAACAAAGCATTTTAACCCTGCTCTCACCACAAGAGCAGAGGGGATATGGTGTGTTCACTTAGTAACAGACCATGCGTATCAGAGAGGTGGGGTTAACAAACAGCCTTATAATCCACTTAGCTGTGGGTGCTGACAGTGGGAGCACAACTTCGCAGCTAAGAGTTTGTGTCCCTGAGTTTTCCTTACGGGAGTATAAAAGCAACGCATCCCTTCTGAATGACGAGCCCTGGGGCTCCCTCACTGCTTTTAGGAAGGTGGCAGCACTGCAGCACACTCCTAAGGACATTTTTTTCAGACCTGGGGTCCCTCCCACTGCTCCCCCCTTTCTATGACACTCCCACCACTTTTTTCATTCCCCCACGGAGCTTTCTGAGCCCTTTTGCTTTTTGATAGCAGCCCAGCTTAGTGCATCGTCTTTGTGTGTGCACCATGGAGAGAAGGGAAGTGATGCTTCCTGAAGTGCTCCTGTGTCTCAGCAGGACAGAGGCAGCCAGCAGTATCACACTGGTTATTAAGCTGCACTGGCAGGGAAGAGCAGACTGCAGAGTTGGGGTAGTTTATGTACTATCAGCATTTGTAAGGTAGCTGTTAGCTCAGTAGCAGAGAATGTTGCATGTAGCTCAAACAAGGTCATTTGCTCTCTGATCGGGGAAGCAACAAATGCATGGCCTTTCCTCAGGAGCCGCTCCTTCTGGACTTAGGGGGGGAAGTTCAGAAGGCAAAAGAAACCAAGCTGGTTGGTAGGATCATGGTTGCCATTCATTGACTGCTGCTGGGACCCTGTGTCCTAACAAGTTGTGTGTACAGTGATACAAGGCAGTAAATGTTGGAGGCAGAGGGTGTGCAAGCTGGTGTAACTCACATCAAGCTCAGCACTGTGGGCCTATGGTTATCCTGAGCTTCTTTAGGTGTCCCTCCTGCCCTCAGCCCCAATGGAAACCTGCTTGGGTGGGAGTATATTAGTTCCACCTGTAAACCAGGTTGTTTGTGCACAGGTGAAGTGAAAGGCTATCTGTGGATCAACACTGTCCTTATTTCACTGAGCTTAGTATTTTATTGTAAAATGGATATAATCTAGCTGCTGTAGGATTCAGTAGCAATTACTCTTCCAATCTGGGCTGAATAGTGAGTGTATCAGATTCCTCTCATGCCTGTATCATAGGGAGGTCCCAGGGCCATCTCCACAGTGTGGTTTTTCCATTGGGTATGGCCCAATTGTGAGCAGGGCGCCTGGCCCAACTGTATGGCCCCCTGGAATTTCAGATGCTTGACACTTGATGTTTCTTTTATGGAAATAATCAGCTCTATATAAATAGCATAACAAGATAAACATTGCGCTCAGCGTGACAACCAAGAAAAATACTGCAGGGTCAACTTAAAGGCTGAGATGGGTTCAGAAGACAATGCTGACTTTGTGTCACGGTCAGGAGAGATCCATCATCCAGGTCCCAGCGCTAAAGGGAAATAAAGCAGTGCTTTTTGTCACATATGGATCAGTTAGTAAGAACTTGCTCCTTTTGTTTATTCTATACATTGGCTAATGACAATACAGTTATTGTTCTTACACTTGTTTGAGAAGGGAAACAAACTGAGGACAGAACTGCAGTGCCTCTCCATGAGGCAAAGGAGTCAGGTTTTGTATTTGTTTCTTGCCTGTTAGCTTAGTACATCCTGTTTCACAAATCTGAAATGCAGCCCAAGACAGAAGCAATTCAAAACCTTGTTTTATCATCTTCTAAAGTATGATAAAGTAAGTCATGATCATCTCCCCCAGGGTCAAATAAGAGGTGAGATTCTGATAGCTGTAAACCAGGCAGCCAGCTAAGGCGAATCCAATTATTTGTGGCGCTGCAGGTTTTTGTAGCAGAAACATATCACATGTGGTAGCCAGCAGCATACAACTTACCTTACTTTGGCTCGGCACTTGTTCTCAACAGTTATACAACCAGTAAAAAAACATCATCTGTCACTGCTCCATATTCTTATTGCCCTCTTGGTGTAGCAGTAGAAGAGATTTATCATTACTCCCTGACAGCCACCACGCTGGTTGTCGCTGCCACTTCTTTGACTGAAATTTTAATTGCCTATAGGTGCTGCACAGAGCTTTATTTTGACACTAAAAGATTTAATGGTGGAATGAAGCTCCAAAATCGATGTTAACAAGTCTTTATTTAGGACTATTTTATTTAATAGACTTTCTTAGCTACTAAGGGTGATTTACAAAATTCATCTTCACTGACTCTGGAAAAAACAGAGTATCAGCAAATATATTTCCTCAGCCAGTAACAGAATGGATCTCCCTCCTTACTTGGAATTATCTCTCCCAAAGCACTATCTGCTCTAACTTTTAACTAGATGTTTATTTGCTTCAGTAATGGCAGAAAAAAACCACCATTCCTATTCAGCACACTTTGAGATGCAGTAACAGAGATAGAAGTAGTTGATTACTTGCAGAGCAGAGCTTCTTCCCGTGCCTGTCTGAGCTAACAGTGCAGTCTTAAGTATCCTAAGTAACAGAAGTCTGGACCAAATGCTGTAAAAGAAATGGTATGGAACAGCTTTGATGGAGACATGGCTGGCTAACCTAACAGGTATTCCTTGTCTTTAACAGCCCTGCTGCAATGTGCAATGATTTGTGCAGCGTTGAGTTCAACACGCAGATTTCTGCTTTAAAGAGAGAAGAAAAACATTACACTGGCATTCTGTTCTGGCAAACATTGTGCCACAGGGGCTGTGCTCCCCAGCAGAAATGCCATGGAGACAATCTGTCCACTCCTACCCATCACATTTCTTTCCTTGCCGGTGGCTGGCGGCACACTTCCATCCATATGCAATATCTGGGCTGCCAACTGCATTGGTATTTGTAAAGGTGAAATCATGCAGCTGCTGAAGAAGCTTGCTTGCTCCTGAGCAGAAAAGTCGATGAGCATTTTACAGAAGAGCTGCCTAAATCTATCATGTGAAGTGACTCTACTCTGCTTCCTTTTGCCCTCTGATTTGTCTGTACGTACTTAGTAGCAAATGATATAATAAAGGATTATTAAGTGGAGCAAATACGTTAAGAAGTGCTATTCACAGATCAATATAAAATATTCTAGGTTATTATAAGGCCCTATTACAAGAAAATTGAAGGATTTTATATCAGCTCATTTGCTAGCTATGAAACTGTTTCTCTGATTCAACTTTCACATGCCATATTAAATGTACAGTTGTAAATGAAAGGTGACTGGGCCATTTATTGAAAAACAAATGGATTGGTATGATGAAAACAGAGGTTGGATCCTGCCAAGAGCAATATGAAGAGATGACCAAAATATGAGAAAGCTACAGTGTATCTTTACTCCAAAACAGAGTCCTGAATTTGCAGTGTTAAAAAAATCTACGTCAAGGACTTGAGTGAAGCATTATCTAACCATCTGAGACACAGCCCTATAATTCATGGGTCATTGACACAGTAGAGAAGATCAGTTCTGTCTATTGTAGCAGCAGAGGGGCTCTTAATCCATGGATTATTAACGTGGAAAATTGAAGGGGCTGTTACAGGCTTGTGGTTTATTAGACTATTGTGAATTTAGGGAGCTTTAATTTGAAGATTATGGACACAATGGAGTGCAACAGATCCCTTGACAATGTCAGTAGCAAGGCTTTTGTACAGAAGAAAGCTTCTGCCTGAATTCTGGCCTTCCCCATCCCACAGGATGCTGCTTAGGGAAACACTTATGGGTCTGTGATCACCTTTGAAACTCATTTGATCAAAAGAACCAAGAAACCCACTTTGCTGAAGATAACATTCACTGAGGGTTCCAGTCTGGAAACTATTTCTTTCTAATGAGGTTTTTCTTGCTAGAACTTGATGTGCTCCTGTTGTTGCTTTGCATTTTCCGCGTTGTACTTCGCTATCTCCATGGGATACTGTCTTACTCAAAGGTTCAGAGCAGGCATTAAGGTAAGCTTTGTAGCTGCAAGGGTATTTGAGAATGGGACCAGTTTGCCTCTTGAGGGTGAGTCTCTACCATTGATGGTGTCTGAGAGAAGAGCTGCTGGGAATGTCACTCCACAGAGAGTAAGGGCATGAAAAATTCTGTTCATGTTCAAGGAAGCTGTCCCTTTCAGCTCAGTTCTGAGATTTATGTTTACAATAAAAGAGGGAGGAAGCTGTGGACAGAACTAACAAAACGTCTATTTGGATAAGCATCTTGATGTGTCTCCTCAGTGCATGCCCAGCTTGGGGTGTCTGCTTGCATGGGTTGGGCAGTTCTTCAGCATGAGTGGGGGAACAGTGAGGAAAGCTAAATGCCATTTGTCCCTGGCATTGTTCATTTTCCAGCATGGTTGTCCCTAAAAGCACTTGCCTGCAAAGATCATTACTGCTGGAAGTTGAGGAACTCAAAGCATGGATGAGATCAAAAGGAACTGCACAAATTCATGGGAAATGGCTTGTGAATGGTTTGTGAATGGTGGCCCAAGACTTCTAGAAACTGAGAGGATGGCAGGAGGAGCAGACCATGCTTTGTCCTCTTGTCTCAGCTCTTTCGCTAAGCTGGATACTGCTTACTGTTTCCAGCTGATTAAATTTTAGAGCTGGACAAAAGCTGAAACACTTTCCCAATGAGGAAAGGACCAAAGGAAAAAGGCAATATGAGATAAAATTATTACTGGGTTCATGAACCGGGGAAAGGGAAAGAAAAGGAAGTGAAGAGCTCTTCCAGGCCAAGAGAGGAGCAGAGAGGGGAACTGAAGGTTCTGAATTCTAGCAGCGCTGCAGAGTCTTTGTTAAATCCTCTTAAAATCGATTGGGGTGTTTCACTAGTTCAAGTGCTCATTTTAATTGGGGAAAAAATAGCGTATTCTTGAAATAAACTGTTATTTCAACTATACTTACATAAAACAGATAATTCAGTCTATTTGTAGTAGAAAATGTTTCATGTCCAGCCTGGGAGTAGCTGATTAGCACAAATAACTGTTTATTCACTATTAACATCTACTTCGAATATTTACATTTGCTTGATTTCCCTCTCTTGTCCTCTTCCACTTCCCCCATTGCCCTGCCCCCAACCAGCGCTACCCCCGAAATTACTTCTGTTTCCCAGGGAATATGCATGTTTTCGAGTAATGTAAAACAAATGATGGATTGAGTGTATTTGCAATGCCCTTTGAAAACTGTCCCAGTATCCAAAGGCTGCTCGGTTTTATTCCTCTAAGCGTTCTGTGCTTACTGCTGCAACATGTCATTTACACAGCCAGGAAGTTGTACGAGATATACAAGACTCAAGCCAACAGGATAAAGTCCAAGTGATGTTTTAGCCAGCTTTTGAAATGAATAGAATTTTGTGACCCAGGACTCCGGCAATGGATACTGAGTGGTCAAACGCAGATGGTCCACATGAAGCTTTCTGTGCATGTTCTAATTTGACATGTAAAAAGTTTTATATCATTTAAAAATATATTGGAATTTTGAGCACTATGGTACTTTAGGAAGCATATATTGTTGCAATGGAACACGGGCCTTCAAAGCAGTGCTTGGTGTTGGAAGATAGCTAAGCTTTAAAAACCTGTCAGGATTTATGAGGTTCAGTTATGAGATTAATACTCCAATCTATAATTCTATAGGTGTACTGGTAGTGAAGTCATCTGAAGATCCAGATTGTGGAATCTGCTCAGTTTGAAGATATGTTACAAAAAGGAAGACTTTGATATTCAGATGAAGATAGGACGTGGCTGCCAATGCTTTTGCACTCTGGTCTGTAGTCAGACACAGTGACATGGGTCAGGGCTCCAGCTGAGTGGTGCTGGATCAAAATCAGAAAGGAAATTTGTATGAGAAAATGAATTTGAACTTCCTTCGAGGGGGAAGGAAGGCTCATATCTCCACTAAGCACATGTATTTCTGCTCAAGCCAAAGGTGCCTGACTTCTGGAAAGTAGTGAACATGAACCTCCATGAAATGGGAGTGCACCTATTAATGGTGACAGAGTGGATGTCTGCAAGTCATTTTGAGAACTTTGGTTGTTCTGATGCTCTGAACTCTAAAGTGGTGGGAATCTTTCCTTAGGCTTCAGCAGAAGTTTCAGAAATGTGCATCAAAATGCTTAATATTAGACTTAAGGTTATGAAATAAACTAAGGGCAGAATTTTCATTTTTTTCTTGAGCATAATGTTGAACAAGCAATAGCTGAATAACATATTTGCTATTTGTAGTCACTGATTGCATTTCCTCAATATATTCACATAATCACTTATTTTTTCCAGCTCTGCCTTATAGCATGGCTGGAGTCTGGTAAAAAGCTGGAGTGAAAGGGAGATAAAAACACCATAAAACTGAGGTAGGTGAAATGTTCTACTGATAAGTACATTAAGGAAGGAAAGACTGAATTCCTGGAGCTCTGTCATCACTCTCCCTCTGAGAGAGGATTGTGAAATAATGCATATTTTGGTTATTTGGTTGCTAACATTCTAAGCAGAATTACATTGCTGTTGTGTTTTGCCAGCAGACTGAGCTTTCTTCATGTAGTCTAGAAAGCAGACTGGCTACCTCTGACAGTCACCATCAGAGGGGATACCTGGGCCCTTGTGGCACGGACTCCTGCTCCTGCCAATGGGACTGTTGCTCCCAGTGCATAAACCTCCAAAACCTGACATCAGGGTGCAGGGAGTTGGCATAGCCTGGACGACCTCACCAGATTCCTCTTCTCTGCCCTAGAGTGGGACAGGAGCCTCTTTAAAACCAAAATGCAAACGTGCTGGATTCATGTCACAATGCAATGCCTCCATGATCCCAAAATTTGCCTAGAACACAGATATTTGGATAACGACCCTCTACTAAATGCTGATAAAACCCTGTGTTTCTGCTATAGATGTCAGGCATGTTGCATGGCAGGGAGCACGCAGGGACTGTTTCTCAACTGTATGCTTTCAGCAGACCCCTGTGACCAACTGCTTGACACAGCATTGCTGAGAAAAGGTGCTGGAGCTGAATGTCACTTTCAGGTCTGAAGTTCTCCTCCAAGTCTGCATGAACATTTTATTGCTGGAAGTAAAAAAGAAAGAAGGCAATATACAGGAAGCAATGATGCCATATAGGCTCCAGGTAGCACGGATTAACATGAAGGTAATTGTTTTGATGTTCTCTTGTACATTTCTGCTAGCAAGTATGTTAGCAGTCACTGATGCCTAGTGAAGAGGAGATGACACGTTGAGTTTTCCTACCTCTGTCTCCTTTTTTCAGCTCACTTCTTTGTTGGAGCACTTCACTTTCTTGATCTTTCTTCATGAGGGAGAAAAGTACTGCTTCTGCCATTTGCTAAAAAGGAAGAGCTGAGGCACAGAAAACTAAATCTGTTGAAGGATGGAAAGAGGTGCACAGACCTATTCTCAGAATTCTCCCCATATGTCCTGCTTCCCTTGGCACCAGGAATTAAGGAAATTCTCATACATTTTCTATCTGCATCTTTGCGAACCTAAGTTCCCCTGCATGTCTGACACTAAATCATCCCCCCCTCTGGTTCCAGAAGGAATTTGAAGTATTGCAAGGAAGTGATCCTTCTCCAGCAAAAAAATGGAGTTTAATATCTGGCCTTTCTGTCCTTTGCACTGTGTTTTGAAGAGTTGTTAATTTGAACTAGCAACATTTCAGCTATCAGATTCTTTGCTGGGGAAAAGTCCCCAGATGCTGTGCATCAGTAATAAGTATACATAGGTTCATGTGTAAAACATGCTTACAATGTCAAGAAAGTAAGGGAATTTTGGAGAGTCCAGATTCACCTCCACAGAAGGATTATGCCTTTTGGTAGTGGTTCCTTGAAGTGTCTGAAGTGAGAGAGCTGGGTTGCATGTGGTTTCTTCTAAGAACTTGGTGGTGGCAAATGAACACTAGTAAGTTCTGAGTAGCTCATTTTCTCTCTCTCTCTTTTTTGTTTTTTAGGTTGTTTAATTTTTCCAGTAAACTGCTTCTCTCCAGAAGTTCAGCTGGGATTGCTTACTTAAATTTATTTTGCTAAAAACAGGAACTGAGCCTTAAAACCATTATTAATAAACAGTTTATTTTTTACATTGAGGCATCCGATGTAGTCCGTAAATTATCATCCATTTAATTAAAGACACTCACCTTTCCAGCTGTTTCTCTAACCAGCCTAATCCAAAGCCCATAAATTGAATGGTTTCTTTGCCAGTAATATCAGGGACTTTATGCTGGCCTGATGCTTTCTGGGTTCTCTCCCTTGCCACCCCTGCTGTTAATAGGTCCCTGTTGGAGCTGATTTGCAGAGGCCCTGGGACACACATCAATTTATGGGGGCTCTGCTTTTGTCCAAAGCTGGGGATGCCATGCCTGGGACCTGTGTCTCCTCTTTGTACTTTTCCCTTATTTTTTTTTGAATGTAAGAGTGTATGTGTGAAAAATTAATGTAACTTAGCCATAGTATCCTAGAAGAGCAAGTCTGCCGCTGACGTAGCCAGCAACCCACTCAATGACCCTTTTAGGTAAGCTTGAAGATAATTTCCTAAGAAATGGAATGGAATGATTCAGGCAGCTGGTTGCAGATAGAAGTCTGTCTGCACCCATTACTATTGGAAAAAAAAAAAGAAAAAAATCTAATTTCTATTCCTTTCTACAGCTGAATCTCTGTGAGTCTCCTAAGTTCAGGAGTAACCAAATGAATTCATGGAAAACAATTCTATTGAGGGCTATGGAAAACAAATAAAAAGACAACACCTCAGCTCCTGGGATCACCAATGAACTTTGTTAAAGAGGTTTAAGGAGAAATTAGATGTGAAAAAGAAAAAGGTAAAAGCGAAAGTCTGCAATGGTTAAATCTCCCTCCACTTCAAAATTGACCTGCAAAAGGGAGCATATGGATTAACCTTTGTTTATAGTCATGAGCAAGAGATGTGAGTTTTTCTTCTCTGCATCTCACATTTAATTGACTTTTGTTCCCAGCATTCATATTCTGCAGCTGCAAAAGTGGTGTGATTCAAATGGATGAAGAGCGAGCTGTGATGTCTGCAGGTGGGAGAGAAAATATGGGTCTATTACAGTGAGTAGCTAGGTGTTGTTCTGCACTCATGCAGAATACAACCAGCCAGCTCTCTGATCTGCTCTAGCTTTATTAAGCATCAAAAAGCTCCCTTGATCCTCTGTGCGTGTGTGTGGTGCATTTGAAAGAGGGATGAAATGAAAGCATAAATGCCAGAGCTGCATGAGGAACGCGCTGGAAGTGTTTGGGGTTTTTTTGCTCATTCTGTAATGTATATTTCCAACATCTGAGTTTTCTCTGCTGACCAAGTAGCTGCACTTAAGTGACTGTATCATCTCCCTGATGACACCAGTGCTGCTTTGCCATTTAGGTAACGCTTCTCAGAAATGGAAAGTTAATCTATTGGATTATTTTCCAAGTAATCTGGGGGCAAAAAGGATATAAACAAGGAAGCGTTGCAAGGCCAGCATTTGCTATTACATGTGACATGCTTTAAAACAAAGGTTAGCCATCTGGTCAGTCCTTGTAAGGCAAAGGTTCAAAACTGAAAGTAGAAAAGTGCTATTGGTATATGTGGGCAGAGCTGCATTTCAAGTCAAAGGCTCTGATAAATCTGAACTGTTGTGAAAACTTGCAGAGGCTTGGGTGTTGGCCATTTTGGGTTATTTTCTCACTTTATGATTTGTTCATGTTACTATGGTATGCAGCTAAGTTGAGAGGCTTGTTTATTTGTTCTCTATGAACCCTACAAAGAGAAGCATTTGGAGCGAGCTGGAAACGAAAGGCTAAAGGCGGCCTGGGAGGCTCTTCCTGGCTTCCTTGGGGGCAGATCTCCTCCCTGCCGGCTGACCTGGGTCAGGACTTTCCCCTGGGCTCCCCTGTCCAGGGCCATTCCCACCATCAGGATCACCAATGGAGGCTGGAGTCCTGTGCTGAAGGATGAGGGCTGGCTGTGGTCATGGCCCCATCGTGCACTGCAGCGCTGCCACTTGGCTCCGCCACAGACTGTGTGCATGGCCTTAAGTTCATCTGCTGCTGCAGGCCTCCTGGTATGTGAGAGTAAATTCAAGCATGCCAACATGTGCACTGAGGCAGCAAACTTAAGGGAGAGGGAAGGAATTCCCCTCCCTCTGCGGTTTATGGTGTCCTTCTAAACTATTTATAAATAGTAGCCAATGTTTGCGTTTGGACTGTGTTGCTGTGCTCGTTATCAAGACTTAGGTCTGGAAGTAAAGTTCGAGTTGACTCCTCTCTTCTGAAATAAAGAAGGGAAGAAAGTTAACCACGTAGTCAGATGGCTCAAGGCAGCAATTCCTATGAATGCAAGCTAGTTCTCTGTCTTGCAAAGCTGGAGCAAAGATCTAGACCCACTTTCCCTTTCGCTCCATTTTCGTTTCCCTGCCCTCTTCATTAGCTGATGACAGTTTCAGCTTCCTACATCCCTTTAAAGAGATTCCCCCTGCACATCATCTGGGATTCATGAACTACGGAGATCTGGTAAGCAGCACAAATCACACACTCCTGGCCTGCACTTGCCAGAAGCCCTGGATAAGTTTTCAGCTGAGTTTATACTACGCCTCCCTCCAGACAGTAGAGAATTATATACGGCTCCATTTTCTTCAGGAAAAAAAAAAAAAGAAACTTGCATCAAAAAATAACAATCTATGTTGTGAAGGGTTATTTTTTGCTGATTGAGAGGTGCTTGGAGATGACAGGCATCTGATCTCGTCTTAAGCCTTAAATTGCAGTAAATCCTGTATTTATTTACTTTTTACTTTAACCAAATAGGACATTATCCTGCCTCTGAGTTAACACTTTCAGTGCTTGCTTTGGCTGAGCACTGCTTACAGCAGGCATTAACATCTTGCTGTCTCTCAAGAAGGGATTGTGCAGAGCCACCAGTTCCTCAGCAAAACCACTCAGTAGGATTGCATGCTTCTTCAGAAGAGGTGATCTTTGAATCAAATGGCATGTTTGCTTTGGGATGGGTTACTGATAGAGGTTTCTAGGTGTTCTGAATGTGGGGAATGTAAGTGTTAAATTGGTACATTATGAACCTAAACAAAGAAGATTTATAGAACTAAACATGATTTTATTGCCTCCTTAAGAGCTTGCAGTGAAATGTTTGTAGAAAAGAAGGCACATTATCCCAAAACAGTGGTTCTATTTTTGCTCTTGCTAACACTGTTGCAAAGAGCCAAAAGGTTTCTGTAAACTCTCCACTCTGAGCTATGAATTAAGGCAAGATGAATTCCTAGCAGTAGGTCCTGACCAGAGAGAAAAACACGTTCAAGGAGGTGGCTAGAGGCGTTCGATTCCAGACCTAAGCTCGTGTGCATTTTTACTGATGTGTGCTTTTCCTCTCAGTGATAATGTGTGCAGGTATTATGTCTTTAATTGCAGAAGCACTAAAAAATAAATGATTGCTGTTCCCTTTGGATGTGTTCAGTTGTTCCCAGCTCTGAACATCCCACGGGCTCTCAAGGCTGATTTCTGTGCAAGCAGGAGTTGTTACTTTGGCAAATATTCGGCCATGTGTTTAGAAATCTAATTTTCTCCTCTGGTATATAGTGGGAACAACTGCATGCATTCTTGTCACAGTATTTCTTCTTTAATTTTTCTCCATTTTGCACTCTTGCAATCTCTGCAATTATATTTGGCACAGTAATTATTATTGTTCCAGTTGTAATTCCTGCAACAGGGGATCCTAATGCAGCGTTGCTTGGTGCCTTGTGAACTCCAGCACTGGTGAATACAGACCCTGTCACAGCTTTTATTATGGATTTCAACTCATTTGTTTGGGTATTCACAGGAAGGCTTTGATGTGATTTACCTCAAATGCTATAGCAAAGTGAATTGCCAAAATGATTTACCTCTGAGATATGACTTTTTATCTAGAAAAATGCACAGTTTTTGAAAAGTGTCTTGGGATGGGTTTATATATTGTGTTTTTCAGTTGCTTGGTGTCTCAGATGAGTGGCACAGATTTTAGTGTTGTATATCCCTGAGCAAAGCAAACATTAAAAGCATTATTTATGAGAACTGTCTCTATTTCAAGAGCAGTCTTGATGATGACAAAATCAATTATTTTAATATATTGTCACTTCAGTTTTAATTTTTTGTAGATCTGTTTCAATTATAGAGACTAGCCATATATATCCATGGAGACCTTTAAAGTTGAATTTGCTTTTATATTTCTTCAATTTACGTTGATTAAATGTCATACACTAAATCATTCCCATACCCGTGCCCATTAACATATGATTTGCCCACTAGTAATTACTTTGTCATCCTTACTTCCTCAGGCTATTTTCATCTTTAAGCCACAGTTAATCCATGACCTTAGTGCTTTTGTCTCCAGATCTGAATTATGTAAGTATTACAGAACAAAGATTGAATTGAACTACTCTCGGCTTTATTTTACAACTACAGCCACCTGATTGGCTTTTCTATTTCCACTTACTAAAATAATACAGTAAACTTCATTCCTTTGTGAAAGGATCACAAGGCTGTTTTGGGTTGTTTTTTTGGTTTTTGGTTTTGTTTTTTTTTTGTTTTGGTTTGTTGGGTGTTTTTTTTTTGTTTGTTTCTGTTTTTTTCCAGCATGGCAATGCCAAATAAGAAGTATTCCTATAGGGAAAGTAAAAAACGCTTTTCTGGGTGTTTAGGATTCCTGCCGACTGGACACAAAGACGACTGAAGCAGAAATGTACCCCACACTCTGCAGTGACCACTGCAATGGTAATTGAATAACATCTGCTGACAGTGAGCTAAAAAAACCAAATTGGTCGTGGAACTGAAATAGAAGAGTAGTACCTTTTTAAAGCACCTTTTTGTAGTGTATCCTCAAACTCTCCCTCCGCGAGACTATCCAAGAAGCTGAACACCTGTTGAATGTCAGGTTTCCTTTTGGATGCAGGAGTGCAGCATCACATAGCATGGGCATTCCTCTAGCAGACTGGGCAATATGCTATTGCTCAAGTTCCAGACAAGCCGTCTGATTCTTGTTTGAAATGCTATCTCTAAGCTGCTTTTGTTCAATCAGTCACTTTCATGAAAGGTTATAATCGAAAGACCAGATTTTAGAAGCACCCTTACATGATACTGATTTCCCAGTGGCATGTAAATAAGGGGTCACGTTTTCCAAAGAGAGTACTGCCCCACCGCCAGTGCTGTGAGAAATCTGCTTTGCAGCTCCACGGCTGAATTTAGGGGGAAACATTGCTGACAGGCTGAGTCAGTGGCCCAAATTCTCCTCCCTTTATCCATGTAACCACATGAAAGCTTGTGCCTCCTATCCACAGAGTGTGCATGAATAATTTGCTTGGCATGGGACTGGAGCTAGCTAGCACAATAACTATGCTTTTGTAGGCTCCATATGTCCCTTGCTTTGGAGCTTTTCAAACGATACAAAACTCTGGTACTGTGACTAAAATGAGAAAAGTCTGGGCAATGACTACAGAAGCAACTGGGAGTGACCTAACGCTCATGAAAGGACTCCTGGCTTCAGTGGGTGTTGACCCAAGTCCATAAGAGACTTGAGTTACATCCAGACGTTATGGAGATCCTGGAATGACCTCTGCAGTCTGCAGGAAGATTGTTTTCTTGTTGTTTTGCTTTTTTTCCCAGTTTGTTTTGTTTGTTTCCAATCACTGCAAGGATGTTCTAATTTCCACACCCTTCAGAAGCTCCAGATTCTTTAACTGTACTTCTCAAAACATGCTCAGGAAGTATGCACATGCATTGCCTATCCTGCTCCTCTTCTGTGCATTGAATATTTTTGGTGGAGGAGAGCTCAGCAATGGAAGTGTAAACCTTCTGTTTACATCTATAAACAAGATAAGGTACAAATTGCTGCAATCCAAACTTCCTTGCTCTGTCCCTCCACTGACCTCAACTATAAACGAAAAGGAGCCTCCTTTCTCATAGCAGGCGAGTCGGGTCCCTTGGGCAAAGTTTCAACCAGTAAAATTGCTTGCAAAATCTGTGAATTTTTCCAATTGCCATTCCATTCATACACCCCCAGGGCCAGGGGTTGGTTGTGGTGGCACAATGTCAGGAGTTGAGCCCATGATTGCAGGGAACTCTAGGCTCCTTCAGCAGCAGTGTGAGGCCGTTTGCATTTGTGCATTTTTCCTGAGTTCAAGAAATAAGTTACTCAGTCTTTTGCTAAACGGCTTGGATAGGGAAGTGCAACCTTCTAAAGCATTTCAGAAGGAAAAAATGAAAACTGGCACTATGCATCCATGTCACTGTATCACGTACTCATGCCTGTTCTCCTGGAAGCTTTTTGCTGGGTTGAATAGATTGCTTGCAAAATATCTAGGATTCTGCCAAGTAAGCACAAATTGAATTAAATTAAAATGCTACTCATGCATTGTCTTATTTTCATAGATTTTCAGTGGATGTAGAAAGAAGAAGATATTGATAAGCTGGTTGTTTCTGTGCACTGGAAGATGCCTCCTGAGTAGACTGTAAGTGGCGTGGAGGAAGGACATGAGGACATGAGAAAATCTCAGGGAAAGAGAAAAAAAGTGAATGAGATTTCTGTCCTTGACAGGAGTAGTTATAGCTTTGAGCACCAAAAGATCTCACAGATCTTTTTGCTAAAAGCTCACTGCCATTGGCAATCTTATTGCTGCTGCATTTGAAAGCCACCGAGACTATGGGTTTTATTTGTTATCAGAATTTGTGTTGAGGCTTCCCTAGCCACATCATTTCTGGATGCTTGCTACAAGCTAAGCTGTCACACTTGGTATCAGTGTCAGACAGTCGGGTGGCATAAGGCTGAGCTTTCCAACACAAACACTGCATCAGCAAAAGAGTGAGTCTTATATTGGTATTGTCTCTCCTCGGACAAGTCCTGGACCTCTCTTTTCTTGGAGCAGCTCAGCAGAGGAGCACAAAGACATCAGTGCTGGCATGGTTCACCCAGCTGCACATCTATGGAAGATGCACTGGTGCTCAGGTGAGGCACTGCTGTAGGTTTACCATTTACTCACACTGCCAACACTGGCATGTCCTGGAGGTGGCCCCTAACAGGGCAGTAGTTCTTGTATGCTTCAGCAATGCAGAAGCTCCTCTTTCATTCTTTGCACTGTGCAGAAGATTGTAGGAGATCAGCTTGGGAACAGCTGCAAGATAGAAGGACATGGAGACACTTTGGGGTCTGAACTGTTACAATGCTGCAAGAGGAGCAGAGCTGTGGTGACTCTGGGTCTTTCCTGATATTCTTGGTAAGAGCATGTCAGATTGTCAGATGCTGACTCCTGGCTCTAGGCCTATTTTCCATTCATAGTGGTGCTCAGTCAAATTTCTTGCAGTCAATCAGATGCTGCTGCTCTAAACCAGATGGTTTTATATATTCATAGCTCGGGCTACAGAATTACATTCACACTCTTCTGAGGATTTCATTGATTCACAGAATCAGACAGTTTACGCACAAATTTGTTTTCATGAGCCCAGTACTACACATCATTGGTGATGTTTTAGCTGTCGTGGTGTTTGGTTCACCTGTGAGTGCTGAGAGATGCCATCACATGAGCTACGATGGGTCCAGGGCTCTCAGCCAAGGGCTAACATCTCCCCATCCTGGCGTTGTATGAACACAAAAGCCTAACTTGTTGGCTGGTGAAAAGGCTCAGGTTTGGACAATTGTCTATCCTGAATAAGGCTTTGAGTTACAAAGAGCTGCAGGCAGAAACCTGCTATGAAAACAGTTTAGTAAAAAAATGCTGCCACTTTGTCCAAGCTAGTCTTGTTCCTGTAACAAATGCCAGTCTGCTGGTGAGCTAGCGTGGAGTAATGCATTAACTGAGTGTGATAAGGCAGGCGAACTCTGATACCGGCTTCATTTTCAGTCCTGTGTTTGTACTGCAGTTAGCACAAAGGGGTCTTGGTTCCTCAGTAGGCCCTGTCATGTCAAAACAATGTCAGTTAAGTCAACAAAGCCATTCACATTACAGTGATTTCCAAGTCATGCTTCCACCTTTTAAAAATTCTGAGTGGGAATGTCAGGGATATTTAAAAGTTAAGCTGAAAGAAACATGGAAACAGCTGGCTTAAAACTCGAGCCTGATTCCTACCAACATTCAGTAATATTACTTATAATCTAGGTGTATAAAGCAAGTATAGAGGCCTGAAAAATATGATATGGGTCACAGAACAAGAAAGTCCTCAACAGAGCTGCCATAGCTGCATGCATAGGAGGCTAACTATCCACATACACATCTCCTTGGTTTTGCCATCTGCCTCCAGACTATGAGCAGCTCCCATGACAGTGTGATTGTTAGGAAGGGCCAAACCCTCTAACCATTTCTAGGTAGCACTTCTGGCTGGAAAAGAGACATCCTGGGAATGCTACTGCCTGGGTCATCAAATTCAGTCCCTTCCCAGGGAAGTTGTGGAGTCTCCTTCTCTGGAGATATTCAAGACGTCTACTTGTGCAACCTGGTGTAGGGAACCTGCTTTGGCAGGGGGGTTGGACTCGATGATCTCTGGAGGTCCCTTCCAACCCCTATGATTCTGTGATTCCACTGTATGTAGTGGTAATTCGCACTGCAAACTGATCGTGCTTGGTTTTAGAAGGAAGAGGATATGTCAAAGCACTATTTGTGACAAATTCTTTCAGGTTGCTAACTAACTCCTTCAGCCACAGTGCTTATTTCTCCTGGCATCCTCGTGGAGTGTAATCCTACCCAAGTTCGTCTTTCCTTGCATACAAATATCAAAGACTTGGTGTAAAGGTCTAGGGAATTCTGAGGGCTGATCCATGTTTTTGCATGCTCAGAAGTTGACAGAATTAGCTGTTTACTCCATAGGGCTGGAAACAGACAAAATGATATACCTTCTTGCACAATTAATAATTCATCAATGAAAGAAAGAGCTTTAGGATATCATTTGGAATGAAAACTGCTTAATGTAAGCCTCCACAATTCAGTCTGCTACTTACAAAGTTAAAGGAAAGGATTCTTGCTAGTTGTCCTCCCTTCAGGAAGAAAAACTCCTCCTCTTGACCTTCTGCATTTAGGAACAGCATGCATTTTAGGTAATTAAAACTGATGAGCCTGACAAACATTCATCTCCAAAGAAATACTCTCCAGTAAACGTAAACTCTCGAGATCCTTCCAGGCATACCAGCACAACTGTCTCTTAAAATTTCTTCCCAAGCCATCTGGTGCCTTATCTTTGTAGCCAAGCCATACAATAACTTTAAAAGAAGATTGTTTCTAGAAGGCTTTCGTCTCAGGACTCAGATCCTCTTGGAAGTCTCACAGCTCACTCTGAAACTGTCAGCCAGGCAGCTTGGCTGTGCGGATGCTCCACTTCTTTCTATCATGACCCAAAATGTCCAGCTGCAATTCTCTGGGGGAGATCTCAATCTCATGTGGTTTTCAAAGGGAGTGAAGGGGTTACAGGGAGAAGCTGGAGATGCTCTGCACTTCCAAACAGGGATTTACACTCCATTAATTTTCTCTGTGACAGCCAAGGCTAAGTGGCATGACACTAATGTGGTTACGAAGGCTGCAGCTAATTCACTTCATTCGTGTAGCTCTCTTGCACCTGTAGAAGAATGTATGGATTCCTGGCACAGCCTTTGCCATGAAGAAAGGTAGTGAGTGAGAAGGCAGAGAGGTGTGGAGCAGAGGTGGCTGGTAGAAATGGGAGAGGATCGGCTTTGCAGATCATCCAGAGCTTGCTCTCCTTTTATTGCATCTGAGCCTGTTCCATCTCTTACACTCCATCAGTAAATTCCTACTGGGAAAGTGCCATTTTCCTCTCACAAGCAGAGCTTGAGAGTAAAGCTAGGTAACAAAGCCAGGGCAGTAGGCACCTGGCAGCAGAGCAGTGGCCTGGGCACAAACCTGGAGTGACAGATCCTGAGCTGGCTGTGCCTGGCTGCTTAGAGACATCATGAGAAATGGGCACATGGCTGCAGGCATTATACGTCTGAAAACAGAACATGCTTGACCCTCACTCATCCATGGCAAATACAATATAGCTGGGGAGAGACCAAATCACCTCTTAGGCTTTTGTCATATGTTTATATATATATTGTCCACTGCCTAGACATCTGTTGCCCGTTCCTCATCAGTGCTGCTCTCAGAGGTATAGGAGTGTAAGAGACTCCACCTTGATAATGAAATACTGCACTGTATGCATGCTTGTCAGGTGGGTATTAACGAGCATGCTGTGGGGCTGTAAAATGCCTGCTGGAAATGGCACAGCTTCTGTGTATCTCTGAGTGAATTGGTTTTAACAGGAGCCTGGATTAGGAGTATAACATCTATGTTCTCCAGCTATTGATGATATTGTGATGGTTTGATAACAAGAGCAGAGTTCCTAGCACCATTCAAACACAATACTGCCAACGTTTCCTCTGGGTAGATGCCTTTGCTTTTAGCTGACTACCTTGTGACGCCCTTAGGGAAGAAGATCTCAGTATCTGTAAAGCTGCTGATCTTTTTCCTACTCTAGCAGAGGGTTGTATCCTATTATCTCTGGAGACAATCTTCTATTTAGGGAAAGAATGAAAACAACCCTCTTAAAATATAGTTTTGTGCTTTAATGATCCCTGCACTGAAACATGGCATCGTATATTTATGCTATGTGTGAGTTTAGGTGGGAGGGTAGAAATGATCACAGGTCAGGGCTCCGTGCCCGTTGCCAAACTGACTCTCTGAGCCCCCTCTTCATACGCTGATGGTAATATCTTGCAGAGCCATTTCAATAATTTGTTTATATGAATAAAAGTACATGGCTCAAAGGGTAAAGCTTTTTGTACCTGCAGAATTCCCACCATTCCCAGGTCACCTTTTGGTGTGGGATGACACATCTGCTCTGCTTAGTCCTCCTGCTAACGTTTTGGCAAAGACACCTGGAACTTAGCAAGGCTACACATGTACGTAATATCAAAAGTCAAGAGGAGTGCATTCAGGCTGTTCGATTTATGGGGTGTCAAAAACAAAGGACAAACCAATACAATGTTTCACTTGATGGCTTAATTTGCACAAATCCCCTGAGATCCAGAATTGTTTCCCAGCTACTTCAGGACCTGCCCCAGATTGCTGCCTGCAGTAAAAAGGGTTGGGGATGGGGGTCTGTAAGTGCTTGTCAGGCCAGAGGAGCTGCAAGGCTGTAGTGGGACCCAGGGGCTGGGCTGCTCAGGGCATGCTGTCCCACCCTGCAGATAAGAGGTGCACGCCGTACGTGAACGGTCAGCAGCAATGCTGGGAGCTGGGGAGGGGCAAACTGGAACCAGCACTTCTAAACAGAAAGCCTCAAGCAATCATTACGTCCATCCGTGCTGACCTGAAACCAAAAAATCCCACACATTCACAGCATCTACGTGGGCTTTGCTGATCCTCCCATCCAGTCCCTTGTTCCTACTCATCAATCTGTTTTCCAGGGTCAAAATTGTTTCTAAGGTGAACAGAGAGTCAGTTCCCTTGCTTGTGAGGAGTGGTCTAAGGGATGTGTTTTCTTTTCCTCCATCTTCTGTTCCCAAGTGCTAATTCCCCAGTGTGTGCTGAGACGAATCCTTCTCTGCACATCACTGCCCTTTGCAGGAACTTAAGTGGCTGCTGTAGATGAATTATTCTGTATATTTAAGTCCTTATAATCTGGATCAAAAGAGCAGGCTTGGCACTGAAAATCAGTTTGAAAATTAACTGTACACCATGAGCCTGCAAGTCTCAGCCTCTCCAAAGAAACAGGAAAAGATTAAAGGAGCTTTTACTAAAAAAATAAAAATAAAGAACATCCTTAACAGAAATAGCCTGTAAAGAAAATCCTTTATGTGAGGAGAACATCTTCCAAAACTGAGAGAAATAAAGCACAGGGTGGTATTTTTGTTGCCAGAATAGGCAGAGAAGCAAACCAGGCTGAGATTGGCTGTTTGAGGGGAATTAAATCTTTCACTTTCTGAGCACACAGATTAGACACCAGGAGAAAATATGTTTGCTGTCTTTGGTTATCTGGTGGCACTGAAGAACAGCCATCAAAGGGAAACATCTGCCTCCTGGGATAATCATCGGGCAAGAGAATGGATGCAGCAGATAAAGGTAGGTGACACCTGCCTGGAGAGGCAGAGCAGCAAAAGAACAAAGATTAGTGACTGGGGATTGCACTCACCTGTGAGGAAAAGGTAAGTAGGGTGAAAAGGAGTGTGAAAGCTGCAGGAAATGTGGTCTGCTCCTGTATTCTTGCAGCCATTTGTACTGCCTGAATTCCCTACTAAAGTTTTGCTGTTGTGACTGAGTTCTCCTTTTGTAGTTTACAGAAGAGGCATTTGCAACTCAACTTTTGCAGTATTTATGTAGGTAAAATTCTCAAGTTTTTCAAGGGGATTTTTCCATAGTAGTTATGGGCTCTTAGAGGCTGCTTCTGTCCAGGTGAGGATTGAAGCCTGCACAATTACCATACTGTAAATATCAATAGATCCTTCCTAATAGGAAGGTTATTTGAATTTTCAGTTTGTAGCTTAGTTTCTCTAATCTCCACGTAACCTATTTACTTATGCTACATCTTTCATTCTGCACTTCCTAATCTCCAGCTGCAGAAATTCGAAGTGCTGCACACTGTGCCACTTTTCTGTCAATAGAAACAACATTGTTATAGGCAATGCTGTGCTCCTAGGACCATCAGAAAGCCTGGATTTGGTCCCAGGAACACTTCAGGATCCTCTCAACTCTGACCCATCAGATGAGCCTGTTTAGTTACTCCACAGGTCAGCTCCTCACTTCTGAAGAAGGAAGGTTTTGATCTTTCCTTCTCTCCTGGATTATGTGTGCCAAGGTTTCACATCAGAGACAGAACCCGTGATGATGCTTCTTCATACAACACTTCAGCCCATCCCATCCAACCCACCCATGTCATAGGTATGAGCTGCCACATATCACCCATGCCAGCTCCTGAACTCCTTAACCCCAACCCTAGAGCCAAATTAACTGGTTGACTGGTAGAAATCTGAGCAAGAAAGTAAAGCTTTGACAGACTTTTTAGAGACATAGTTCAGTGGGCATGGTGGTAATGGGTTGATGGTTGGACTAGGTTATCTTAGTGGCCTTTTCCAGCCTTAATGATTCTATGGTTTTCTTATCTCAGCTCTTGCCAACACCAGCCCTGGTGTGAGGGGGGTGGTGAGGCTCAGCCCAGTGGGACACAGGGTGCTTGTGAAATCCCATCCCGGCATGGCAGCTGCCCCGGGGGCACACAGATAAAGCAGGAGAGCTGTTTCCCAATACCTGTGTGAAGGAGATGAGCAGGGCTGCGTCCCTCACCCATAACACAGAATCAGCTCCACGTAACCCTTCTCCCTCTGCTCTGACTCAGCTTTTCTTTCTGTTTCCTCAGGCAACTCCGCTCTCTCCCCCCAGCATTGCTCAAGGCCTGCTACTCCCATGCATGCCCCACCTAAGTGCAGGATGTGGCTTATGCTCCCAGATCTCATCCATGCTCAGCCACAGCATATCCCCCTTTTCCAAAGACCGAAAGCATTGGGGCATATGTGAGAAGGATCTAGAAACCCGACAGGGGTTCAGTAATCCCAGCAGCCCAACAGACTGGCATGACAGCACGATAGCTGATATTGCATTGATGGTAAGGCAGAGAAGGCTGAGAAAACAAAGCAGTCTCACCATGATGCAGTGATGTTTCAAGATACCCATTTATTTTCCTTCATCCAGAAACCCCAGGGCCACGATGGCTTTTCAGACTCTATCAGGACACAACAGAGCATGGGAAGGGTTGGGATGTCATACTCCTTCACAACCAGCCAGAGAAGGCTGTACAGCAGCCCCAGCCGGCTTTGCAGATTGCAGTTAGTTCAGAACAGTTTGGTGTCTTTCCTACTCTAAGGACTTCTTTCTCAATGTGTGTGTGCACGAGCAAGAAATTAGCCACTAGCACAGGAAGATCATAGAACAGCCTGGATTGGAAGGGGCCCTAAAGATCATTTAGTTCTTTGCAGCACTAGCATCACATGTGGTGCAGGCTCACTCACAACAGGTGAGTGCATGGAGACACAGCCTTGTTTAGCTATTGTGAAGAGCTGTTCCTTTGCAAATAGCTGCTTGCACCAGTTCTAAAGCTGGATGCAAAAGACCCAGTGCTGTTGTTAGAGCTGGCTGTATGCTGGCAACCCAAGGCTGGAAGCACACTGGCTTTGCTGAGCCTGAGAAGGCAGCATGAGTGAATTACCTTAAATTAAACACAGTTCATACACGGAGGCATAACAGAGGCACAGTGGGAGCTTTGTGCCATTACGGGTTTGCATTAGAGATGTGCTGATGTAGAACTCTACCAGTGTGAGGATTCCTGCACAGCACTCAGCTGAGATGTGACCTCCTCCCGGTGCAGGTGATGATCTGCTGTTCTTCTGTATCTGATGTTCCACTGTACTGATCATGTAAAATCTGCTAACAGGTTTGTAGGGCTTCAGCAGATAGTTTAGAATACTTAGGAGGTACTGTATTGTCTAGAAGTGAATTCTGAACTGATTACTTTAAGGCTTTCCCTTTCTGCAGAAAGTAGTGGTGCTTCAGTTCTTTGTTCCAAGGAAAGTGCAAGTGATGGGAACTTGCACTTCCACATCTATTTTCTTTTGCCTCAAAATTTCATAGCATCTTTCCTCGTGCTGGGGGAAAGAACAACCAGTGCACAAGTGTGATGGACAGCAGGAGACAACATTGAGTTGCACCCGGCTTTAAAGGATGGCTAAAATTTTTATCTAAAGCTTCAAAATTGTAAAACAAGACTAAAAAGAAAAGAAAAAAAGACACCTTTTAGATAAGGAAATAATCTTTCTTTTCCCTCAGGATGCTGAAGATAGCACAACACAAAAGTAACTCTAAATAAAGTTGCTTGAAGTGCTTCGTATCTGAGAAATGCAGAAGGAAAGCGATGCTATAAAAATGTTGCACGTGGGATTCTTTGAATATGCGTTCACTTCTTCAAGATTCCATAACCGGCATTTTTCTTTCTTTTATGCAAGAAAACTCCACTCTGCTGCCAGTGAGTGAGGAAGTGGCTCTTCTCCCCAGAACCTCGCTCTGCCCAGGTGTTTCGGACCCGCCCGCCCCATCCAGGCGCGGCACTGCCGCAGCGAGGACTTTGCCTAGCGAAAACTTGCGAATCCGGCGTTCCTCCGAATGAAAGAAAGTGACATGTTGGATGAGGGGGGTGGGCGGGAGGAGAGGAAGGCTGTCCCGCTTCTGCGGGGCGGGATCTTTTTCTCCTGCTTGATCTATGGAGCCCGCCCCCTTAAATTGGCTCCCGGGAGCACCCCGTCCACCAGCCCGACGGGGGGAGAGGCGGAAAGCGAGGGAGTGCAGGCAGGCGGCCGGCCGGCCGGTTCCCCCGTCCCGGCCCGTCGGTCCGTCCCGGCCCCTCCACCCCCCGCGCACCATGCGCGGCCCCCGGCGCCCCGCGCCCCACCGGCCCGCCCGCCCCTAACGCCGCCCGGCTCCGGCGCTTCCCCCGGCACTGCTCCGGGGGGCGGGGAGGGGGAGAAAGGGGCGAGAAAAAAAAGAAAAAAAAAAAAGGAAAAAAAAAAAAAAAGGAAAAGAAGAGCCTAAGCAAAGCGGGGGAAGGCTGCTCTCCTCTGAGGACAGCGCGCAGCACCATGCAGCTTGCGCCGCTGGCGCTGGCACTCACCACGCTCTTCATCGACGGCTTGAGGACGGGAGCGAGGAGGCAGAAGCTGCACCCCAGGCAAGGTACGGGGGAGCTCGGGGAATGGGAGGCGGCCCGGGGGTGCTGGGTTGCCGCCTCTGGGGGGCGAGGCGCCCGACTACCCGCTCAGGGGCATGTGCCTCTCTTCCTTTGCAGCGAAGCTGCTGGAGAAGCTCAGCGAGTACGAGATCGTGACTCCTACCCGGGTGAATGAGTTGGGAGAGCCCTTCCCCACCGATGTCCACTTCAGGCGAAGGCGGCGGAGCACCAACGCTGCCCCCGACGCCTGGACGGCCGCCGCCGCCTCATCCTCCTCCCCTAAGGCTCACTATAGGCTTTCCGCCTTCGGGCAGCAGTTCCTCTTCAACCTGACGGCCAGCTCGGCCTTCATCGCCCCGCTCTTCACCGTCAGCATCCTGGGCGAGCCCGCCGCCGAGCAGCGGAACCTTTACGCCGAGGCTGCGGACACCGACGTGAAGCACTGCTTCTACCGGGGGCACGTCAACGCCCGGCCGCGGCACACCGCCGTCATCAGCCTCTGCTCCGGGATGGTGAGCCCCGGGTCCCGGCCCCGCCGGGCGCCCAGCGGCGGCGAACAGGGGCGGAAGCGAGGAGGAGGAGAAGGAGGAGCAGGCGAGGGAGGGTGGGCAGAGGGAATAGGGGCCGGCCCCTTTCCCCCGCCCTCGACTGGGGCTACGGGATGGGGCCGGCTCGCCCCGGTTTGGTCTTTCTCGCAGCCCACTTTTATTATCCCTTCGGATTGGGGGAAAGCCCTTCTGCTCCGCGGGTTTTGGGGCAAAAGTGCCACCCAGCGGCACCCCGCCACGGAGATCACCGGGTGGGGAGAGCCCTATTGTAGAGCCTCCAGCAAACCGCCTGACACCGACGTGCGCCCCTAAATCTGGAGCGATGGCTGAGGGGTCCCCTGTAGTGCTGCCCTCAGAGCCTTCCTGCAGTATGGCACAGAGATGTGAGCTCAGAGGAGATGAACGCAGGGTGCCTTGCAGCCTGTCCTGGTGCTCTGCTGCACCAAGGGATGTTGGCAGAGGGAAGAGCAGAAACTGCCCAGCAGTCTCCCAGGTCGTTGCACCCTCCTTGCACCCCAGAGTGCCAGCAAGGCACAGGAAGCAATGACTGCCTTGGGTACTCTCCCGGGAGGTCTCTGCTGGTCACTGCTCCTATCAGGGCATCCCAGGCTGACCATGTCATGCTGCTTCAGCTCCAGCCCCCGTCCCAGCAGGTTAGGCTGGGGCCTGAGCTGGGCTGGTGCGCATGTGTGCCTGAGCAGGCCTTCCTCCAGCACTATATCCCATGTAGTTATCCTGTTTCCTAGCTTAGGATGGCTAACAAGATGCTTTTGTCCTGGATGTTTTGTGGTTGTTGTTTTTTTTTTTTTTTTAACCTCTCTGTATTCATATTCATATACAACTAACTGACAGTGCTTCCATACTGCACACTAAAGCAGTGCACAGGGATTTCACTGTCTGGATGCCTCTCTTGGGTCCTCACATCTGAGTTTAAAGCCTGCTTCACGGAGAGCTGCTGCATGAAAAAATGGTGCAATATGTTAGGGTTGTGCTGGAGCATTATGTCTCCTTGGGCAGGAGTGGTTCAGTCACTGGCATAGGGACAAGGTCTGGCAGGCGTCCCCCTCTCATATTCCCTCCTACAAATTAAAACCTTGCTTTTTGAAAGCTTCAGAGGGACTGCTGAAGGAGGCAGGGCCTGAGCGGTGTGATGGAGAGCTGCATTTCCAGCCTGTGCATTCACAGGGGTTGTTGCAGACCCAGCTCACCCACCTCCCTTGTTTAATGTTAGCCTGCTGCATGGCTTGTCATTGACCCTGTCCTTCTCTGTCCCTCTCAGCTAGGCACATTCAAGTCTGATGATGGGGACTATTTTGTAGAGCCACTGCTGTCACTTGAGCAAGAGTATGAAGAAGAGCACAACAAGCCACATCTCGTCTACCGACATCGGACACCTCCAACCAACTCTTCAGGGGACAGGCAGACTTGTGATACTCCAGGTACTCATTTTATTACTGTTCTTAATGACTTGGCCCTTACGAAAGAGAGCTGATTTGCAGTAAAATATCACCAGGTTTGTGTGGGGTGGAAGAGATGTGAGGTTGAGGATTCTTCTGGAGATGGTTCCGCGTGCGCTTGGAAGAGGCTTGCAGTGGTACTGCTGCCCTGAAGAGATGTGTGTGCCTGTGCTTTCTAGTAATTGGTTATGAGGAAGTTGTGGTCAGGAAAAAAATGTTATGGTTTCTGTTTCATCCCTGCTGTAAGGTTGGCAGGAGATCCTTCGGGCTGTCATGCCACAACTATCCGATGAGCCTTTTAACCTGCTTTCTGTTCCCACCTCCATGTAATTCCTAACCATCCCAATCTGATTTGCTCTCTGTCTGAAATTCTGCTTCTGTCCTTTTGATGACATTGTTCTGTCTTGGTCTTGCTGTGTCCCCACTCGCCAGACCTGGCTGCAAGTTGCAATGTCTTATTTCTTTATAATGAAAATGAAAAGGTACTACCACCAACCCTGGCAGTTCTGCCCTTATTAATCACTTTTCCATGGTTCATTCTCAAAGGCTCTCTTTTTTTTTTTTTTTTTTTTTTTTTTTTCCCTGTGGTCCTTCCTCCACCAGCACCATCTCCCTGACCTCTTCACTCCGTTTTTCTAGTCTTTGCACATATGAAAGAGCACAAGCCTTTTTATCTCCTCTTCACATGCCTTGGTGAGCAATAGCTTTGCTCCTACTGTCCCTATTATCTGCAGTGGCCTCCTGCTGCTCTGTGCCTCCTTGACTTCCTGATTTTCACAAGTAATCCTCTCCTTTGGCAGTAAGGAACCTAAGTTCTCTCTGAAGAAGCTTACTCCTTCAGTGCCCCGTTTCACCTGCTGTCTCTCCCTCTTCCTTTGGCCTGAAGCTAGATCTGCAGGAGCTGCAAAGCCTAAATAGAGTAGACCTTGACTGGCTTCCCTTGCGTGGGCTGAGAGTCTCTCACATGCTGCAGAGCAGGTGGAGTTCCTCAGGAAGCAAAATTAGCACAGGAAGAGAAATGTGGTGCTGGACTTGGTTTGTATTTAGCAGGTGTGACTGGTTTGGCACCTGTACCTGTGGATTGTGGCCATGCTGTTGAGTTGCTCTTGTGCTTTGTGACAGTTTAGAGCTGATGTGCTAATGGCATGTGTTTCATCTAGAAGACATGTAGATATGTGTCCACATGCAAACGTACTGGGGGACAGTGGTGCCTCTCACAAGGCTGTTGTTGTCTGTTCTTCCAAGGGTTGCTGCTGGACTATGCCATTCTGGTTTCTCTCTTCCAGCTGTTTCTGCTCCCTTCTTTGAGATCAGATGCAGGAGACTCAGAACAGTTGGAAAGAAACACGGTATCTGGCACAATTCATCAGTAGCCCTTGGAGGAACGGAGCAGCAGATCACAGGACTCATTGAACTAAAGGTAGCTGGGAGGGCAATTGCTTGACTCTGTGTAGTTATAACAGCTCACTGTATTTCTCCCCCCACTCCCTCCTTATATCATAGAATCATAGAAACCCATGGTTTGGGTTGGAAGGGACCTTTAAGATCATGTAGTTCCAGCCCCCCTGCTGTAGGCAGGGACACCACTCTATATGTATTATATATGAAGAGCATAGCTTTTCGTAAGGAGAAAAATATTGCTCTTCACAAGTGTAATACTCTATCCATGATATTACCTTCATGGTGTACCTATGTTCTCTTCTTTTCCAGAATACTTCTTGCTTGTCTTTCTTTCCTTTCTATTTTCAGTTGTTTGCTGTAGTGGAAGGAGGAGGTGTTTGCCTTCCAAATGCAGGTGTAAGAGTTCCAGGTAGCCATGATGATAGCTTTGCTTTCCACCCCATCATCCTCACCTTTGTCCCTTCTCCTTACTGCCATTCCTACCGTTGGAAGGGAGTGTTCTTTTGCTCAAAGAGGAAATTCATGCGAGGGAAGTCCAAGGTACCCACCCTAAAGTGAGCATGGGAGATCGCCTTGCCAGGCAGCGGGGCTGTTAACAACGACCTTCTGATGGTGTTCTTCCTGGAAATGATTAATAAGCCACACATTGTGTGCCCTTACCGTGATGATGTAATTGTGGACTGCTTGTGGTGTTCAGGAAAAGTGTCCCTTGTGAGCTGACTGATAGAGTGAGTAAAAGGCTTCATTTCCAAAGGCCTCCTTTGTGCTCGCTTTTCGTTTTCAGCATCCTCAGGTCAACTTAGAAGAACAGGTATTTGATTTTGTTAAATTTTAATTAGCAGCTTCTGATAATTGTGTAGGTGCCCTGACAGACAGGACTCTGTGGAAGTTCGGAAAAAAGGCTTTTCTCCTCTGAAAGCTGATGGATACCAAATGCATAAACTCATGTAGCACACCAGCAGGGTCCCCAGCAATGCGCTTCAGCCGTCTGGCGTACAGCTCAGCAGCTGCAACGAACACTTTGGACAAAGTTTTCCTTAGGGTAACGAGTCATGTCGTTTCAGTCATAGGAAATGGTGCAATTTCTCCTCCTTCCCTTCTTTTAGTTACTACCGTGAATCAATTTGTCATCTGGCCGAGGATCTGGCAGAATAATTAGCTGTGCTTTCCTGAGCAGCTCTGTCAGGATGAAGACTTGGCCAGGCGGCCGGCGTGACGTCACTGGGTGCAGCACCGCTACCACCCATCGCTTCACCATAGCGAGCTCTTCCTATCCATATTATTAATATCTGCCCTTTTGAGGTGGGGGAGGAAGAGAAAAGATATTCCGATCCTAAAAAAAGAAGAGAAGGAAGTTGCTCATTGCGGAGCTGGAGTGCAGAGCTTTCCTGAAGCTCTGCAGAGGAACCATCTGACTGGGATGATAAAAGGCACGGAGTCACATCCTGGGGTGCTGTGGGATGCTGAGGCTGTGACCAGCTGGCCCTGTGACCTCCTGCTGGGAGCTGCCTGGCAAGACCCTCCCTGGAAGGCACACCTTCAGTTCTGCTGTCTTCTTCTCCCCCTTTTTTTTCTTTAATCTCATATTTCTCATGTTGTTGTTGTCTTTTTTTTTTTTTTTTTTTTTAACTGAGTAACCCTGCCTGTTGGCCACCCCTTGTTCTCAGACAGGTATGGCCTCTATCTACCTGGTGGGCCCCATCTACTACAGCTGCCCATGGCCAGCAGTATAAATGCAAGAGTTGGACGTTTTTGCTGCAAGCTCAGCTGTTTCATGGCTCCAAACTTTGCAAATTCCTTGTAGCTTTTACTATGACCCTCATGCAGGATTGCTTAATGAACTCTTTTGGGCAGCTCCTACTTTGCTCCCACTGTGTTTGCATTTCTGCTCTCCTGATTTCTGCTGTTTCCTCTAGAACTTTGTTAGCTAAATGCCTCCCTGCTCATGCCTCGTTTTTCATAATTATTTTATATCGAAGGCCCACCCGTGGCTGAGATGAATAAATCAAGGACTACACATACAGTGAGCATTGGCTATTACCGAGGCTTTCATTTCTGGCCAGCCCTGCCCATCCTCAGGCTGATGTTGGATGTGGGCTCCAGGGCTGGGAATAAGGAACTTGCACAAAGACCCGGCTCCTTAATGAGAACACTTCAAACAGGAATATCCACTGCAGGCAAAACTCCTCATGCAGAAGCAGCAATAACACTCTGAGGGTGCCAAACTAGTAGGAAGATGATTAGAGCTTTTCCTCTTTTTGGAGGAGAGCCAGAGGGCTGCAGCCAAGGCACAGGCCTTCCAGCAAGGAGTGTTGCAGTGGTGAGATGCTCAATGCAGGCTCCGAGGAGAGCAGGACAGGGCAGATGTTGTATCTGAGCTGGGCTGGCTCTGCCCAGTGTGCTGTGAGGGGAGATGTGAAAGCCCTATGGCTTTGCTTTCAGGGGGAAAAAGCCCTGTACTGGACACAGTCTCCAGGCTTGGCACATCCCGTTACCTGCCAACAATGGACACAGGAGGGTCCCAATTTCACAGCTGGGTATTTAGTTATAAGGTGTTGAAATAGTCAATTTGCTTTCTTGGGAGGCAGCATTTTGCCTCTGGCTTCTGCAGCCAGGCATGGCTGGTCTGGGAAGTCGTGACTCATGTACTGGTTTGTGCAAGGAGGAGGAGAGAAGTGCGTGTAAGCTGTGTTGAGAAAGTGGCTGTAGTAAGTATAAGACAAATTAACAGTGTGAACCAGATATTGCTGCTGAGCTAGCGTGACGCAGGAATGAAAGGTAATATGTCACTGATTTTTTTTTTGTTGTTGATTAATGAGTAATTTGTAATAGATTACTCTTTTGTAGTAACTTTAACAACCCTTCCCACTGAGCAAGGCACTGGGGAGTCACCAAAGCAAAGAGGTGCAACCCTGTGCCTTGGGTGATCACACGCATGGTGCTGCCAACTCAGTGACTGCAACCTCGCTCCCGTGTAATAATTAGCATCCACCTACTCAGCCCTTGCTGGTGGTTGTTGTCTCTTCTGAGAGACATGGGAGGTCATTGGTGGATCACGGTGCAAGCTTCCTGCTGCCATGACCCCAGTGCTGTGGCTGGGGGATGTGGTGGGAGCTGGGTGCCATGGGTAGAGCCTTGCTTTGTCCCGTCTTGTGTTGTGAGTTAGTGTTGTATCTCCTGCTTGTGTCTGTTGTGAGGTGTGCATCATTGTGAGAAATGACTCTGGTGGGGGATGGGGCTGAAGAGGGCAGCAGTGGAATGTCTCACAGGCATTCTGTTGAGCATTTATAACTTTTACATTCTGATTTTATACAGGTGGAAACCTTGAATGTGTTCTCCATAGGGCTCAGTGTTCACAGTCCTGCTAGTCTTGAAACCCTGGATGCTTTGCATCAAACTGGGTAAAGCCTCTTCACATTTTTGCTGTTTCTTTTGGTCTGTTTGTCTTGCCTCCAGCCATGGTCTTGTTTTGGTTTTCAAGCCCGTGATCCAGCAGTATTTCACATGCTGAGGTTTTTGGTTTCCAGGCAGGTCTTCAGGCAAGTTCTGTACTGCTGGATCTCACGTAACTGGGGTTGCAGAAGATCTGCAGGGAGGTTTTCCTAAGCCTTTGCTTCCAGGTTGAGCAATCCTTGAGCTCTTTCAAAAGTCTGTTTAAGCTGTCAGCTCTGCTTTTGGCTTCAGGGTAATACATTGACTTCGTTCTTTCCTTCTGAAAAGTTTATCACTTTAAGGAAGTGAGCTGTAATTTATAGTAAGAGAGTAATTATTTCAGGTTTCCTTCCCTCCCAAAAGCAGCAAACGAGAGTTATGTCACAGGTCCTTATGCTAATGTAATTAATTCTATTTCTGGCCTCCCATTGAGGTAATAGCACAGCAACAGCCAACTACTGCTTAGTTAAATGGGCCTGGGATGTCCAACACAAGCCTTTCCCATACTGAGATGGGGAAGGGATTGGGCTGTAATGTTTGTGCTATCTCACTGCGGAGTGAGTGAAATAGAACTTAAACAGGCTTCGGTATAAAAGAATTGGATCACCATTACTGATGCAGGTCCTGTAATTGCAAGTGCATTTGTTGTAAGCCGGGTACATGCCTTTTGTTGTTATTTGGCAAGAAAGGTTGTTTCTGTAACAGTGGAAGACCAGCGCTGTGACACATTGGTATTGATTGATTATTGTTTTGCAATTTCCATGTGGTTAAGTTATTCTCCTGGAATCAAAAGGGATGTCCTTGCAGTTTTGCAACTACTGTTGCATTGTCTCTGAGGATGCCTGCTGAAGAAGAGGGGTGGGTGAGGCAGGGAGCTGTTACTTTGGTATTTTCCATCTCTACCCCCTGGCATATCCTAATGAAAACAAACATGCTGACTGTTCTGTAGCTTTTCTTCCCACATGCCTGTATTGCCATTAACAGCATCCCTGTGGCCAACTGCTAGGCCAAGTTTCTTTCTTCCTAACGGGATATTTGTTCTCATTACATGGAGTGCCAGTACAAAGATGAGGTGATCTCAGTGTTGTTTTTTACTGATGTTGATTGGTACTGCATGGTTTGAGGTGTCACTAGATGTGAAATCTGTTTTGTTGCTGTGGCCACCGAACAGGAGTCTTATATGTTGAAAGTTGCATAAAGAGCAAGGCAGTGAGCACAGGGCTTGGGTACTCAGGGCAGAGGCCAGGCCCAGCAAGTGCATCTTTGGAAGCTCTGCTGGCAGATTTGGTGAGCCCAAAGGCAGCAGTCCCAGCTGGTGTCCAGGTGTGCTGGCACTCCTGTAGCAGTGGGTTATGGAACTGGTATGAGTGAGTTTCTGTGCTGTAACTGTGTCAACCATCCTTTAAACCAATTTTGTATCAGTTCAGTGGTGCTTTTGTGCCTTGCAGTTGCAAGATGCAGCTGTTTAATTATTTTGTCTGTAAAATCACCTTGAATCATTTTCCCCCATGTGCTCAACTTGCATGTGCCTTCAAAAGGCAATTTACTGGTTTGTTCATTAATCTAGTTCCTGTCTGCTGTGCAAAATTGATAGCTTTCACGTACAACTTCTACCTTAGGCAAAGAAAAATTCTTTAAAGCCAGAATGCATTCTCTCATACTCATACATCATTAAGAAAGGAAATGTCAGGAGTATGTGTGGTCCTTGGCGCTTGGATGGTGTAAAAGCAGAGAACATTTTTCTTTCAATGGGACACTGATTGGTTCTAACTGCAGGAAGAAGGGTGGGATCATGCCAAGGTTGAGTTCAGCATCTCTACTGAAGTCTTTTTCTTGGCCTCCTCTACAAGATGGGAGACTTAGCAGGACTGTAGGGTGGGCTGGTGGGACTGCTCTGCATCATCTAAACTGCTTATGGAGCTGCAGTGTTGCTTGCTGGCCTTTGCATATTTTAATTTATGACAGATGCCAGGCAATAGACTTGTCTTCCCAAAGCATCACAGTGTTGAAGTGGAGCAAAGCAAGGTCCTCACTTCCCCTTGCCTCACACTTCCACCCTGGCTGCTGTCCCAGTGGGGCGAGAAGCTGCCAGCAGCCAAGGGAGCTGTGCTCTGCTCTGGGTTGTGCTGCTGTAACAGTGAGGTTGCGATAGATGCAGCAATAGCAGTGGCTTCAGCAGCCACTGTTGAAACCACTTTGGGCAGAAAATTTGGGCAAGTTGATTGTGGCTGGAGCTTGTACCAAGGCTCTGGGCGCAGACGGGGTGCAGCTGCTGCAGGGAGCCTGGCTGAATCTTGATCTGCTTAACGAAGGTGTGCAATAAATAGTTAACTTCCAGACTGTGGTGTTATCATCTGCAGGGCTGGATCAGAGCAGTTCTAGGCATGGTACAGTACAGCCACAGAATAGCAAAATTCACGTTAAAAATCCTTTCTATCAGGGAGCGGTCATTAATGTTATTAGCTCAAGAAATAGATTATTTTTCCCTCTTCTGCTTTCTCTTATTTTTTTTCTTTCCTTCCCTTGCCATGTGCAGCTCTCATGAACTTGGAGCTGAGCTGGAATTGCTCTCATTGTCACATGTCTTATTTAATTGTGCAAATTGCTTTCTATTCCAAGGACAAGTTAATGCAGAAATGGAAAGGATTAGAACTGCTGATTGCTGTTTCTTTTAATTTTTGGTTTTAGCATAACAATAGCTGCTATTTCAAAAGCAGTCCCTGGCTCTGCCTTGTCACCCTTCCATGCAGGGAAAGTACTGGGGTAGGGCCTGATTCTCTCCTGCCCTCTCCCTCAGGAATGATCCAGTAACCATTACTCAGTGGGGATCGTCTGTAAATCAATCCCATGAACTCTGGGCTGAGGCTTCTTGAGCAAGCCAGCATAAATAACATGAGTTGGAAGATGCCATCAGGAAGGGACGTCCCTGTTCACAGTGAATGTCACAGGATTGGATGTATTTTTTAAGTTTCACATAATAAAAGGAAGAAACCAAGCTTAAAAAAAAAAAAGAAAAGAAAAAAAACATAGATGCTTTCAGGTTTGTCTAAAGACAGTGCAACTACTGAGTGTTGCCTTAGAAAAGCAAACATTAAAATGGACATTATCCCAACAGCTTTTAACCACTTTGGAAATTAGTATTAGCTGTTGAATGAGAGCACCGGCTAGCTTTGTACTTGAATTATTGGTCCGTAGTTTGCGTGGTTTTGAAGTGTTTCTCTGCTCATTAGGGTTTTGTTTCTTCAGCAAATTGAAGAAAATGTTTGGATACTTAAACCCACTCAATCACTGCCATGTGTAGGTAGATGTTTTTCAGGTCATCTGCCAAGGCTGAGAGCTTGCCAAGCAAACGGTTTTGCTTCCTGATTTCTGTAAATATATTAAAGGCAAAACCAGGTGGGAAAGTATCACACCCTGTTCTGGTGTTGTGCGTTGCGGTGGGAAGCTGGCGTCATAAAATTATAGTTTTCTTGTGTGGCGTGGGAGTTTTCCACTCATGCTTAATTAAACTGCAGCAGGCTGCCCCATTCAGGAAAAGCATTTCTGTTATGTTGTGGCCGTCGTAACAGCGTGAGAGATCAGCAGCATCAGGCACATGAGGTGCTGGCAGTCCCGTGTGCAGCTCCCTGTAAGGCTGGCGGGAGTTTTCACGCATGGGTTGAGAGCAGTACACTGCCATTAGGGTTTAATCTTTTACAGGTGAATGTGCACCAGCCCTGAGTGCAGTTATATGCAAGATGGGTGAAGATAACACTTGCTACTACCAAAGTCCAGGAGGGGCTTTACGTGCAGGGTATCCCCAGTCAATTACACTTGGTTTTACAGTAACTAGTTTGGCAAACATGCTATACATGACTGGTATCCAGATATCGCGCTCTAAGTGCTGGAGCAGCTTCATACATGGAAAAAATATGTTCACTTTTGAAGGGATGAGTTGTGTGTTGGATTGAGGGGACACACTGATGTTGTACCAGCACTGTGCAAGACCTCTGTAATGAGGAAAAAGGTGGCTTTCCTCTGTGCTGGGCAGTGCAAGCCTGGTGAGCATGAATTAATTCCTTTGAATATCTCCAATGTAACAGGTGCAACCACAATGAGTCCTTGGCTTTTCCCTCTTCTTTTGCATTCCTCCACGCTGAGGGCTGAGCATCTTGCAGTCCCTCATGCATTCTTTCCTCAAGTACCTGACTCCTTTGGAAGTTAGTTGTTTACAGGGGAAATTAAAGCGACTGGCCAAGGGCACTGAGGGAAGGCACACAGCATGCAGGGGACTGGGAGAAGAGCTGAGGTTAGCACTTTCTCCACCCTCTGGTCTTCCTCTCACCTATAAGTTATTTGTATGCAGAGTTGGCTTCCCACACTGATTGGCACTGCAGAAGTCAGGATAATGTCACGGTTGCCCACGAAGCCATGCCAGCATGAGAGCAAACCTTGCCAGCACAACGGCATTGATTAGTGCAGAGGAACTAGGGCAATCCAATTATAACCACAAATGCCATTGGCTTTCTCAAATTCTTACTCGAATAACTGTGGACTTTCTGCTGTGTTAAGGTGGTCTGGCCTATATCGAGAAAAGGGGAGTTCACAAAGCTTAGCTAGTGCAGAGTAAATGGAATTTAATTCTTACATACTCTACTGTCTATTTACATGTGGGGAAAAATAATGTTTTTTTGGATGGATAGATGTTAGCCAACCCCTTTGCCTGCCGTGATATTACAGTTTGTATTTCATAGTTCTTTTTTTGGAAATTATTACCAAATATCCTAGAAGGAAACTACACATCAAAAATAGCCAAGAAGTTTCTTATCATTCAAATCTTGTTTGAACATTGAATATTCCTTTGTTCCCTAATATTATGCTTCCTCTAACCTACTCAGCAGGTCAGATAAGGAAATGGGATATTTTTCACCAGCATGACTAAATTAAACTAAAGCTACAAAGACTGCGAGGGCTGTAGCCTGGAGTCTTAGATGAGTCGTTCAGATCTGGCTTTATATTAAATGCAGAAACGAACAGACTCTCGTGGATGAATCACATTCAATTAGCAACTTCCTATGATGAAATGATTAAAAATTAAGTGGCATCAAATAAGACTGATTTTGCTCTTACATTTAAATAATGCTATAATTACACACTAATCAGATGGTAAATCTTAATTGTACATGTTCCATATGTTTTATTTGCCTGTTCTCCCTCTTTACTCTGTCGTCTTTGTGTCAGCATGGAATATATTTTCAGGCTGCTTTTATGTTTGGCCTAATTGAATATCAAAAGCAGTATATGTGAAACTTCCTGAATTCTATTCTTTAGCCAGTGGCAGCTGTGCTATTAGATGACCTTTACCATTCCTGTAGCACGGAATAATAAAGGAAGGGGGAGAATTGAAGCCCAGCCATGTTATTGTTAGAGACAGAAATAAATCATATATAATTGCTTCACTATGAAGGCCAAATCCTGCCGTCCTTCATGCCTGAGCTAGAAATACAGGATTTGAACCTTTGTTTCCTGTGGTTTCCTGGCCACCTTGGACGTGCCCAGAATCCCCACACCATAGTGGCTAATTACCATCATTGGACTTGGGGCAAATGAGTCCAACCACATCCTGGGTCCTACGGTGGCCCCACTGCCTGAAAACCATCGCTTGCAGTGTCATTGGCTTCAGTGAGGTTAGCTAAGCCTTTAAAAGTTAACAAAAGCCTCAGATTTCAGACAGCCTGGTGGGCTTCCACGTAGGGCTTCTGCTATGGTTAGCTGTTTAGAACAAGTTTGCTTAATGGTTGGTTGAAGTAAATAGATATTGTGACATAAAATGCATGGATTATCATCTGTATTCGCTCCAGGATGTACTTTATGTTTGTCTGCTTTTTAATCATAGATCATGAACATAGTCATAAAAAGAATAAGCGGAAACACTGGAGAAAACAATGGGTAGAAAGCAGCTTATTATCTGACACGGAAATGTTGAAACACAGCCTGGAAGTGAATCCGTTTTCTGCAGATAGCAATGAGACAGGGAATGTCAGTGAGAAGAAGAGCCACAGAAGAACAAAGCGGTTCCTCTCCTACCCTCGATTTGTGGAAGTGATGGTGGTGGCTGACAGCAGGATGGTTGCCTACCATGGGGCTAATCTGCAGCACTATGTCCTAACGTTAATGTCAATAGTAAGTATTCAGCTGGGCAGAGAGGTTAGCCCACTGTGCCCAAAGATCTTACTTTGGGCTGAATTTTTGTGTGATACCAGCAGTTTGCCTCAGCTAGGTATGGAGATAATGCCAAGATCAAACATGCATTGTCTTACTTGCTTCTTGAATAACACTGAGTATTTCTTCTTAAAACAGGTGGCTTCCATCTACAAAGACCCAAGCATTGGAAATTTAATTAATATTGTTATTGTGAAGCTGGTTGTGATACATAATGAGCAGGTAATGGAAGTGGTTTTCTCCTCCTTCTGTTTACAGTGGCATTTGTAGTGGGCCTTGTGATGAATGACTGAATACCTGCTTCGTGTCTCTCGCTTTCTAGGATGGTCCTGCAATATCCTACAATGCCCAGACAACTTTAAAAAACTTTTGCCAGTGGCAGCAATCTCAGAACCACCCTGAAGGAAGTCACCTGCAGCATGATACAGCTGTGCTAGTCACCAGGTATGGTGAATAGTCTCATGAAGCCACGTCAGGCTATTAGTATGTCAGAGCTGTAGCTATGTGAAACATTCAGTTTTCAGTGTGAGCGTAATAACATGCAGTTGTGAAAGCAGTGTGATTATGAGCATAATTGGGATAACGTGTCCACCATAGTTGTGGATGACAAGTTCAGGACTGCCCGGGGACTGACCAAGTTTCAACATGTGGTGAAACCCTCTGGCTGGGAAGGAGCTGGTTCTGATTTCTGCTGAATGATATGACACAACAGCATGAGGAGGTTTGGTGGTCGTCCACCAAGGAGTGTTTATGAATGTTTTTATTCTTGTTCTTGTACTTTAACTCACTGCTTCATTGAAAATTAATATGTCAGGTCTGTTCTGCTTTCAGACAGGATATATGCAGAGCGCATGACAAGTGTGATACTCTGGGTAAGGAAAACCTTTTCTTTGTAATTTAAAAACAGTGTCAGTTGCCTGTGCTGAACTGTGGGCAATGTTTCTTTTTTTCTATTGTAAATCTCTGTGTTCTCTTCCAGGTCTGGCAGAGCTGGGCACTGTCTGTGACCCCTACAGGAGCTGTTCAATTAGCGAAGATAACGGGCTGAGCACTGCTTTCACAATAGCACATGAACTTGGCCATGTGTATGTTTTATGTAAATACGTTTACATTTAAATAGCTTGAGATTTATGTTAGCTGAGGCTTGCCAGCCAGGCTGTGACTTGGTACCCACTGAGCCTAATTATTTGAGAGGAGATAAATGTACTTGGGTAGAAGGTGTTACTACCTAGGAAGATTAAGCTGTGATGTGACTTGGAGGCAGTGGAGTGCTACAGAGTTTATCTTAGAGCTACAAAACCAACAGATCTGTGTTTTGGGAAAGAGGATTTGACAGTATCACACAAAACTCCTAAGCAGGGGAGGAGAGGTAACAGAATATCTTGTTGTCTTGTAATATCTTGTAGTATGTTGTTTCTACGTGCAGATGTCAGTAGGAACTTCTGCAGCCATGGTGTCTTAGCCATGAGGACAAGCTGGCTTTTTGGCCAAGATTGGGAGGTGCTGAGGGCCTTGGGGAGGACACATGCAAGAGATGTGAGGATAGCACAGCAGTTATGCAAAAGGGGGATTTACCCAGCACATCTGGCAGCTGGTTGGGATGTATAAATGAGCCTGACCCATCTGCTGAGCCATTTCACTAAGGCAAATCTCACGCTAGTGGGTATGCCCAGCAGAGGTGCTGTCATTCAAGATTCACCTCCTCCAGTGGAAATTCTCTTGACTTCGAGAGTGAGCAATGAGACAATCATTTTAGCTCATGTAATCTTTTACCCCTAGATAGGGCCCTATTTGGAAGCTGGTTCAGTGCAACCTCACGCCTGGTTTGCAGCGGAAGCCTGTAGGTGTGGGATGGATGAGTACTCAGGAACAGATTGCTTGTTGTTTTACACTCCCCTTTTCTGCATGGAGGGCTGGTTCAGATGTTCTATTTTTAACATCAGTAGCATTCGTTTAAATGAGGTTTCCTGACAAAGTTGCCCAAGGCTTTGCTTTCCTCACACCTCAGCTGTGGCTAATTCCCTCGCTAACATTGCCTCAATGTTGCTGGGGGGTTAGCAGTGCTCCCAAGCAGGAAATGCCTCTTTGCTCTTTTGCAGGGAGCAGAGGCAAGGTGGTTCACTGGAGGTAATCTTAATGGGATATAAACTCCCCGGCCTTCAGGCACGGGATCACACTGGGTCATTTCCCCTTTTCTACTTCAAACAGCAAAGCAGTTTAAGCCTTTCTGTCTCCGTCGCATATTTGCCGCATTCTTCAAAACATCATGTGCTGCAAACTTCATGTGGGTTCGTGCTGATATTCGATGGCATTTTGTAAACCTGCCACATAAAGTGTAGGAGCCAAGTCTGTCCCCATTGCAGCCCATTTCACAGCCTGCATAGGGTGCAGCCCATGTACATGAGGGACTTTGGGCTCTGGTTTTCAGTAGGCTCGAGTCATCCCTCTCTTTTGGGGACTTACGCTTGGCTTTTTGGCTCAATTCCAGAGAACTTGCCATTTTTGTGAAGGTGAAGACAGGGTCTGGACCATCAGCTGGAAAGGAAACCACAGCTGCAGTTGTGTTATTCTGAGCTCCCAAAGGACTTGTCTGGCTGAACATGGGCAGTGGAGAGCTTAGCAGGGTGCTGCAGGGCAGTGCTAGGAATGCAAATGTTCTGAAAGCATTTCAGTTGTGCTTGTTGATGCTTATGAATATGTGAATGTTAATACTTTTATTCTGTAGTGCCTATTTGCAGGGAATCTATGAAAATCTATTGGGTTTACTTAGTTTGCACTATTGCTCGTTCTATGCTGGATACTTGCTCTTCATCTTTTCTTCAATTGAATTTGTCACTGTTGTGTATCTCTTAGATTTAATATGCCTCATGATGACAATCATAAGTGCAAAGAAGATGGAGGTAAAAATCAACAGCACGTCATGGCACCAACACTGAACTTCTACACCAATCCATGGATGTGGTCAAAATGCAGTAGGAAATACATCACTGAGTTTCTGGAGTAAGACTTTCCCTGTGTGTTTTTTGGGCTGTTTTTTGCATGTGCCTGTATCCCATGGGGTTCTTCAGTTAATGTGAAATCCTGGTGTGCAGTGTTTGGAGGAAATAAGAGGGATTTGTGTGTGCACACACCCTTTACATAGAACAGGAATGCAGCCCTGGCATCCAGTCCCTGCCAGTTCAGCCTTGTGATAAGCTGGCAAGGACTGGCCTGTCTAAGGGAAGGAATAAGTCTTCCCCCATGGATGTTGCTCTTAAGGAATGTGTGTTCTCCTCTAACCTGAAGAGTGAGTTCTCCAAGTCCTGTGGCCCACATACAGGGCTATATTTTAGGAGGCACATTGAATCTGCCTTTCTGCTCCGGAGGTCAAGCTAAACACCTTGCTCTAGTCCATCATGGAGACACTGTTGAAGGAGCCCTCAGGTCAGCTTGGTGCACAGTGATCACTCACTTTGCCATGATGCCTTCCACGAGATGTGATGGGAAGCAGAACAAGACCCACAGTGGTGCCATGGCAAAACCGGAGGCCCAATCCTTTGGGTGCTGATCAGTTATTTTTGTTCTAAATCTGTTCTAAGGCTTGCTCAGAAATCAAAACCATGCTCAGACCTGCTTTTGTGAGGGTAGCTGGCTGCACTGTGGTATAAAGTTGTTAGCACAGCATGAGGAAGGGACGGTGAATGGGGAAGCAGCTTCCTACGCTCCTGTGCTGGAGCCTGCAAAAGCTGTTCAACTTGGGAAGTCTGGTGCCCATCTGCCCTGAGGCCAGTTCAGATAAACACCAATGGATTGTAGTCTCACCACCTCCTGTTTAACTCCATTTTTCTGCTCTGTGTTGTAGCACTGGCTATGGGGAATGTCTGCTTGATGAGCCTACATCAAGAACTTACGCTTTGCCTCAGCAGCTCCCGGGGCTCATTTATGACGTCAATAAACAATGTGAGTTAATTTTTGGACCCGGATCCCAAGTGTGCCCATATATGGTAAGTGCACTTCCACACTTTGGTCTTTCTGGTGTTGCCAGAGTGTAATAAGTCTGCCCAGGGTTGGGTGAAGAGGGTAAGGGGCTGGTGTGAAGGCTGCTCTCACCAGCTGGTCCTTGGTTTCCCTGGCTGCAGAGATGGGGCTAGCCATGAAGTTACCGTCAAGCTTGTGATTAAGTGATGGATCCTAGGAGGATCATTTCATGAAGGGCCATCTATCCTGTAGGGCGTGTGGCACATAAGAAGAATTTATTCATATTTTGATGTTTTCAATATCTTAAGCAGATGCAGTGCCGGCGACTTTGGTGCATTAACATTGATGGTGCACACAAGGGATGTCGTACCCAGCACACACCTTGGGCTGATGGGACAGAGTGTGAGCCTGGAAAGGTCTGTAACCATGGTGGTTTGCATTTCCTGGGGGTCAGGCTGAGTGTATCAATCAAATATCCCAATAATGTGATTAAAACACACTGCACAGCATAAAAGCAGGTTTAAAGCAGGTATTCTTTTTTGGAGTGCTTCTTTTTTTTAAATTAATGCCCTTGAGTGAACTCTTGAGCAAAACTTCTGTGAAGTTTCCCAATGCTTTTATTAGAAATTTCCTATGTGATGTGAGTAATTAGTAATTTTGCTAAACATAAATTTGCCAACTGGCTTCTCGTCTTGGCAACTTTAGAGTAAAATATAGAACTGGTTGACATTTTCTTTGTGGAACAGTTCTGGCAATAATTCATAGAAGCTTTCAATTTCCATGTGCAGTGTTAGCTTCCAAGTAGCATTGTGGTTTCTAAATGAGTGTTTAGTTTTCAGTCATGCAGATCTCAAGAAAAATAGTTGGAAAAGAATTATTATTTTTTATTGAGATACTTGCATTTTTTGAAGAACTGTAACTGGTTTCCCTCATTTTTGTCTGAAGAAAAGGTTTTTCCATCCATCTCTAATAAGAAGCGTGCCAGGAATCCAAAAAGCATACCTCAAAACTTTGCTTTTGTGACTACTAATGGTAAAGAGTTAAAGTTTTCATTACCTAGGAAGACTCAACATCTTAATTCATAGTTCTTGAAATGTATTTTAATCAAAATGTATCTTAGATGTTATCTTAGATATAATTTTCTATAAAAGCTATGGATCTGAAAAGTCATTTGTTCAACCAACTTAACTGATGTCATTCAAGACAATGGGCCAAATGTATCAATTTGCCTTCCTTTCTCGTGGAAAAGAGCAGTCAATACAACTGTTTTTGTTGCTGAGGCTGTGCATTAGAGATGTGGTTGGAAATCCTACTCCTGTGCTATTCTTTGGAGCCAGTAGCTCACCAATATTTACTGCTTTGATGTAAAATCTCCCTATTTTAAGAATCATGGTAAACCTTGTTATCCCAGGAGTTCCTCCGACTTCTTGTGTCCCTTCGCTTCTTGAGAAGGCCTTGTGTCATCAACTTCTCTGTGTGTGAGGTTGGGCTCTGTTTGCCATTGAAATCTCAAAAATAACTGTTTTTGTTTTGAAATTCCAAAAACTGGGCTGCAGTCTTCTTCAGACAAGCCTTCAGTTACCTTCAGAGATTGCCCAGAGTGATATTCAAGCATCTGCAGTTGAGCATACTTTTAGCTGGGAGGCTGAGTGCATCTGCATGGATCTTAAAGCCTCTGCACTGGAAAACATTTTACTCCACAGATTTAGCCAATCTGACAAGGCTAGGGAAATTTAGACAAACGTGACCTGAACTTCTTAACTGAGAACTGAAGGGCCTCTTAAGAAAAAACAACACACACCAATTATGTTTAGGCATTTGAATGTACTCTCAATAAAAGGGCTTTATGGAGTAATTCTCGTATCTCTGTGTTGATCTAAATTCAAGCTTAAGGTTTGAATCATCATCAACTCTCTCCTCATAAGTGTTTTCTTGGTCTTGTGAAGTGCTGAGGTGTGATTCCAGAGTGCTTTTCCTTGGAATAAATCACTATTTTGGTACTCAGGGCGGCCAGAGGCCCCATCAAACTGCTGCTTGCTGACTAATGCCTTGCCTCAAGCCTACATATTTAAAGTCCAGGATACGTGGGTTGGCAGATGGAGAAAATACCATGCCTTTTTTATGGACATATCTTTGGAATTGAGGGAGCCTGAATAGCTAAGACCAGTCTAGCAAAAATAGCTGGGTTGGAGATTTAATCAGGCTCTAAATTTATTCTTAATTCAGGGGTACTAAAACAACACGGGAGCATTAGCTTATGCATATTTTGCATGTGAGGACATTGAATGTGATACCACTAACCCAAGCAATGAGCCCAGCCCGGAGTTTGGGTGAATACCATTCATGATGGCTTACAGTGTTACACAGCGCCGATGCATTACGGGTTAGAAATAAATCACTGTGCCACAAAGAAAGAAAACAAAGAGGGTCGTAAACTTGGGCCTCGATCTCTTGTGGGTTTTGGGGTTGTTTGAAGAATGGTAAAAGAAGAGTAGACGGAGGGTAATCATTTCTGTCTCCTGCCTTATGGGCAGCAGGTAGCGTATATGTTATGCATGCATGAAGCTTCACAACACTTGTCTGCCCCCTGCTAATCTATTCAGCCGGAGTCAGCCCATGGATGGGAGCTGGATTTGGTGAATTATCTAAGACTCCTGCGAGAAGACAAAGGAAAGGAAAGTCTGTTATAGTGTCTCCTGTCCCTGCCATTGCTCTCCTGTTCAACTTTGTGTCCGTTTAAGTTATTTTGAACTTGCTCCAGACAAAAACTCTTTTATTCCCTTCATTGTCTGATCTGTAAGCTCATAGGAGAGAGAGCCCTGGCAGACTTTTTAGTTTTCTGTTGTAATTCAACATAGAAATTATTTTTGAAATACAAAAGGCATGAAGGCTGCACAGCCAGACTATTCACAGCGTGGTTCCAAGAAACACCATTGCGTTTCCATAAGATAATCTTGCTGCTTATTTAAAACAGCTGCTCTTTTTCTTTCTTTTCTTTTTTTTTTTTATTTTTTCATTTTTTAGTTTTTAACACCCTTGATTTGCTATCAATTCCAAACTCCCAGTTTTGAATAGAATCAAGAGATGTAGGTGATTTCCTGGTTAATTCTCAATCACAGGATGGAAATGTATAGGTCATATCACAGTTCAATAGCTGTGTGCATTCAGTAGTTAGCTATTCGGTCATCTTCTCTGGGTCAGTGGTGCCAAGCATGACTGTGGTTATACATTTAGCTGTGAGCATCAACATGTCTGCAAGAAGTTCTTCTCTGGGACAGCACTGCTGTATTTATATCGTGTTTCTGTACGCTGGTCATAGCTGTTAGATCTCTTTGGTGCTGACATGGGGATCCCCATCTGCAGTTCTCAGCCCTCTAAATTTGCTGTTTTCCAGATAGGTTTCCCTGAAGTCTAAAAGAACAGGGTGAGCTCGTGGTTTTTCACAGTGAAACCTTTTGGCATTAGTAAAGGAGCTGGAAAAATGCAGCACATCAGTAAATTTGACCCTCTTACCATAAAGATCATCAGGTGTTTCAGAGTCTGAGCCGCTTCTGGTGGGAGGAACTAAAGCATGGACATGTTTTAATGATGTATCCACGTGTTTTCTCCTTTAACCCTCTGACCTAATCTGATTTGTGAGCGATCAGCAATGTTTGAGCTTCATGTAATTGCAAAAAATGTGGGCATCTGTTATCAGGTTAGCGTATCTCTGGGAGTGAATCTGCATTAACAAGTGCTGCTTAGTGAGAGTGAAACCCCATTCTTCCATCCATCCATTTTGCTCAGCAGGGCCAGAACATGTCTCTCCCCTAGGTCATCCCTGTCGGTGCAGTTGTGCTAGCAGACACACTCCAAGGAGACACGATTTATAACATACAAACCAGGGACAGGGGCTTGCTGAGATAATTTAAACCAGTTTCACAAATGAAAGAAAACAAGAATTATAGCTGGAAAACACAAGTGCAGACCAGACCTTGGCAAGTCAGGTTATGACTGAGTAAAAAAAAAAAAAAAAAAAAAACCATAACAAAAAACCCCCACAACTTTGGATTGAGGAATTCATTTTTCTTTCTTAATTTGCCCTTTGGATTGGGAAGCTTCCTTTCCCTCCTCTGTCCTGGGTTCTGCACAGCTGTGGGGAGGTTTGTGTTTTCTCTGTTATTTCCCTTTTGTCTGTCTCCTCTCCTGACACTTTGTGGTTCCTGCTGCTCTCCAGGAAATCGGATAAGCAGCTTTTCCAAAGTGCTGTGAGCACTGCCGTGCTGTTCGGCACCAGCAAGCAGGGAATATTTGGTAGATGTTGTTATCGTCGGTCATCCTCCTGTAAATCACTGCTGTGGGCTCTGCAGATTGCCTTTGCTTCTCTGTCATTTTTTGTTTTATCAAAATGATAATAAGTCCAGGTTTGCTTTTTCACTGCAAAACAGTTCTTGCATTTTGATTGCTGATTGCTGGCATTCCCCTCCCTGGAAGCATTCAAAGCCAGGCTGGATGGAATTGTGAGCAACCCGGTCTAGAGGAAGGTTGGAACTAGGAGATCTTAACAGTCCCTCCCAACCCAAACCGTCCTATGATTCTATGATTTGACTCATCATGGCAAAGCCATGCAGAACTTCCCCATCTCTGCCTGCAGCACTGCCGTTACGGGATGTGTGTGCCCAAGGAGCGCGAGGCGCCGGTTGTGGATGGAGCCTGGGGCACCTGGAGCCCTTTTGGGACGTGCTCAAGAACCTGTGGCGGCGGCATCAAGACGGCCATCCGGGAGTGCAACCGGCCTGAGTGAGTGCCTAGATGTGGGGGTGAGGCTGAGTCATGGGTAAAGTGCACCAAAATGGGAGAGGGGGAAAGGAAAGAGCTGTCACATCTGCATTAATTTATTACCTCCTGTTTTCCCACTTAATCCTGATGGTGTTTTTCTTCCCCTAATGATCAGAGGAGTTTAGGGTCAAGATGGGCTGTGGTTTTCATCCATTTTTCACCATTTTAGCCCTGCTCCGACTGCTTTTGCAGCTGTTTTCCTATAGGCCAGACCCTTCCTAGGCCTTTCTGCTATCCTACTGCAGCTCTGGCTGGTTTTGCAGCTTTTGGCTATATTTGCAGCTGATCCTTTATCCTGGTATGTTTCAGCTGGAGCAGACTAGCAAAATCTCTGTAGAAATCTGTGCCCCATTAGAAAGTTATGCTCAAAAACGTTTGTCATCAGCCTGAATTGCTAAATCTTGACCCATATGGAATGGCAGGGAATTTGGCCGTGGGCTTCAATGAAAAGAATGTGTGAAATATTAATAATTGGTTGAGCAACTGGCATGAAAGCAGAGCGTTTGCACAAATTGTGAGCTGTGCTGGTTGCTGTTTAACTGCATCCTTTTGGCCCCAAGAACAAGAAGGCATGGGCACAGCACTTCCCAGGCTCTCGTAAGGGGCACACAGTCAGGTGGTAGAGAGCAGATGGGTCTGGCTAGAGGAAGGATCTTAAAAAGGCCAACCAGGTTCATTGTGTCTCACCTTTGGTGTCAGGCAGCTTATTGCCAAGGGAATTGCTATTAGTGATGCAATAGCTTTTGCATCCCTCTGTGAAATCTGCTGCAAGCCTTTGGGGCTGGCCACGGGAAGGGCTGGTGGGAGAAAGGAGAGCTCGTGCCTGCAGAGGCAGAGTGGCAGGAGGGCTGGCTTAGCTCAAGCACCAAAAAGGAAGAGAAGCGGTGAGGCCAAGGGAGTTGGACTCCAGCCCCTTAATTTAAGTGATGCTAAGAAATGCACAAGCATGAAGGAGTGCTCATCATGCTGTGCTGAGTCAGCACATGCCACACAGTCTTCTGTTAGCCATGGAGACACAAAATAAGTACTTTTCCATGCACAAAAAAAAGTTGTGCAGCCAAATGTTACATGTCATCAGTGGGACATATTCATGGTTTCCAGGGCAGCATCCATTTGGACCGATAGCTTTTCTGCTAGAAAATCACCTTTATCCTAAAGGCTAACAAGGGGATTTTAAAATTCCACTTGTCTTATAGCTCCATCAGCCACAGTGCTGTGCACACAGCTTTGTGCCAAACCTGGTGTATTGTCCCTATAGTCTGGCACCATAGCGTGTGCTCCCACCACATGCCCTTCCCTTAACGTGAGCCTGCTGGGGTGATGCAAGTGAATGAAGAAGGAATAAAACATGGAGAGGTGTTGCTGGGTGTTCTCACTGCCTCTCTTGTTTTTCAAAGAACTTCAGAAGTATACAGAGCAGGTCTCATCTTTCTTTTTCCTGCTCTGTTGAAGGCACCAAAAACAACCTGGAATAAGATCTGAAATGGTTTTCAAATCTTTCATATTCAAAGGTGTATATTCTGGGTGCTCCAGGATCTGGAATGATATCTTACATGCCAAAAGAATATTATGCTGAATGTGGCAGTCCCATTCAGCAGAGCCCCCCATACCAAGATGCAGAAGAAAAGGCTGCAGCTCCTGACTCAGTCTCTACCCTACTCTGGCACCCATGTTGAAGGGCACTTTGCAGTGCTGTAGGAAACTCTGAGCCCATGAAAAGGAAGCAGACTGTTCGGGTATGGGTTTAAGGAATCTGTTTGCTCACCAGAACAGACCCATGCCACCAGGGCCACCCCTGGGAATTCGGGGCTGGATGGCCCTGGAGGAGCTGCTGGCTGCAGCATGGCATGTAAAGTAAGGCATAGCTGCAGTATTACAGGGGAAAGGAAGTTTATCTTGAGATATTAGTGCCAGGAGCCCTGCTTGTGGGGATGCTTTTCTGCATGGGTGAATGCTGTCTGTGGACATGAGTCAGATCATGTCTGCATGTTGGTCCTTCCAAGGGATCCACCTGTGCTGGGAGCTGTGCTGCACATGTGAGTGTGTTCAAGCCCCAGGGCTCCCTAGGGTGCTGTTAAGGAGATGTCCAGCTTGAAAGCAGGTGTTTGTAAGGGGAGCAGTGCTAGAATGGTCCATACCATCCATTAGCTGATAAAATAGATTATTCTGAGATGAGCCAAACTGAGGCTAGAACAAGGAGGTTCCTATGTGTGCATTGCTCCTTCCCGTCTCTGTGGTATATTGTTGATTATTCATAGAAATACCACACAATGCTGAAGAATGTTGTATTATTTCTTCACAACACTGAAGATCAATGTTCTGTGAGGCTGATTTATTTCCGAGGGGCAGCTCTTTGTTTACTCAGCCTCTGTTGAAAGCAACACCGGTTTACAAACACCCAAAAATTGTCAGAGTGGTTTGGGGCTGTTTTGGAATGTGGTGCTCCAGCTCTCAATGCTGAAGAGATTGCATAATGTAAAGGCTTTGTCAGATGGCAGCTGTCCTACTGCAGTATAAATACTTTCAAAGCAAAAATGATGAATCCTGTTAACTTCCCCCATGCATATTTCTGGCTCCCCGATGTTTGGAGTGTGCTGCTGCTAGCACATTTCCCCACGAGCTGTGTCCTGAGATGGTCAGGATGTCCCTTTGTGCACAGAAATTCTGCTACTTGAGTTGCAAGTAGAAGAACTGTTCTTTATGAGAGAAAAGATGCTGCTGAGCCTGATGGGTGGTTAATGTGCCTGCAATTAAGGATGCTGATAAGTTGATATCAGTTGTACTAACTTGTTAGTTAGCAGGATGTGAGGATTTCCTGTTTGTTCAGCTAAGTAACATCAAATCTATGGGGACCAGTAGGGTGTTACAGAGGGGTGGACCCACATTATGGGAAGAGAATCATTTGCATTGGAGAAAGCCATTAAGATAATCCAGTCCAGCCATCAATCCATCCCCACCATGCCCACTAATCCACATTCCAAAGTGTGAAGCTAAATTCTCTCTGGCAAGGAAGATGTTCTTTTGTCTTCTCCCACTACAGCTGTATTCATTGGAGAGCAAATACTCCCTTTGTTCATCCCTTCTGAGCATCACCTTCCACAGCTTCTTTCTTTGTTCCCACAGACCTAAAAACGGTGGGAAATACTGTGTGGGACGTCGAATGAAATTTAAATCCTGCAACACTGAACCGTGCTCGAAGCTGAAGAAGGATTTCCGGGATGAGCAGTGCGCCGACTTCGATGGGAAGCACTTCAACATCAATGGGCTGCCCACAAACGTGCGCTGGGTGCCCAAGTACAGTGGAAGTAAGTGCCAGGGGCACAGTGCCTTCTTCTGGGCGCCTGCTGGGCGGTGGCATTTAGGTAACGTGCTCCTGATCTTTCTCCCTCCCCAGTCCTGATGAAGGATCGCTGCAAGCTGTTCTGCCGCGTGGCGGGGAACACTGCTTACTACCAGCTGCGGGACCGTGTCATTGATGGGACTCCCTGTGGCCCTGATACCAATGACATCTGCGTGCAAGGCCTATGCAGGGTAATGATTTTCCCTTCTCTTTTACAAGAATGGTTTCCATTTTGTGTGTTTCTCTATGGAACAACCAACTCAAGAAGTCTGCTTCAGCTCAAGCACTGCCTGGCGAAGGTAGCAGTCATAGAAAGAGTGGAGAAGACCACTAAGATCATCCGGTCCAACCATCGGCCCATCCCCACCATGCCCACTGACCATGTCTTTCAGTGTTACATCTACCCTTTTCTTGAAAACCTCCAGGGACAGTTGTGTTCCCGAATCTTGCTTTTTGTTTGCAACTGGTGTGGGATGGCCATCCTGCAAGTCAGCACAAAAATGCGGGGAAGGGAAGTGATTTGTCTCACGGCAGCCTCTTCCACACAAAGCTTTTGTGGGGCTTAATTTGGAGATTTGTAAGTGCTGTTCTAGTCTGCATTTGCTCCATCTTGTTTTTCAATTTTTCTCTTAAAGCAAGCTGGATGCGATCACGTGCTGAATTCAAAAGCAAGAAGAGATAAATGTGGTGTTTGTGGTGGGGATAATTCTTCATGCAAAACTGTTGCGGGCACATTTAACACGGTGCATTATGGTAAGAGTCCGTTGCTAAAAACTTTATTGTGAAAAATGCAGGTCTATAAAGGATCTATAAAAGCCTTTACCACACTTAATCTACAAAAACACTGATATAAAATGTGAAATCCTTCTAGCTATAGCATATATCAGGTTATAACTATTTATGCTATCCCTAAATGAAGAGTATTGGATTGTGTAATGTGAGGTAATTTTGCTCATCTCCCTTCCCCCCATAAAAAGCAAATGAAATATCTGTGTAATAGCCTTGACTTTGCGTTAAATCTGTTCCAGGCTATAACGTTGTGGTCCGCATTCCAGCTGGTGCAACAAATATTGATGTGCGTCAGCACAGTTACTCAGGGAAACCAGAGGATGACAACTACCTGGGTGAGTTGCGGTGTACATTTCAGTCCTAGATGCTGTTTTCTTGTTGTGTGAATAAGTCTGGTTGCCTGCTGTTAAGGGAGGTGAAAATTACACCAAAGGGGAGATGTTTTCTTATTGAGAATATATCCTGTATATCTGCCAGGCGTGGTCACCTTTGTTTTGCTCCTTCTCTTTGTTCGTGCCATCCTTGAAGCAAAGTTTGGGAGGCTCACATGATGGGAAGCGTGCCCTCACAGGGTCATGTCTGGGTATTATTTCAATGTGAGACCATACTGAGGTCTGCACTCAGTGTAAATGCATGTGTTAGGAAGGAGCTGGGCTTGGAGGTTCATAGCCCAGTGGGAGGTGAGGAAACTTGCTTCTTTGTGTCACTTGGGATACAAACAAGAGGAGGCCACCCTTTACCAAAGGGAAGCGATGCTGGTAGTTTTGGTTGTCGCTCTGAAAAGCTGAAAGTCCATGTTTCCAGACCCTTCATGGAGGCAAAAACCCAAGCAGGTCTTCCTGGCCCTGCACAGCCCTTGTTTTCACAGCAGGGAAGCAAAGTGGTGCAGCGTGGATGCACATCACTACCAACAGAATCCTGCAGAGATGCGATACCTTTTGTCCTGGGAGAAAGAGAGAGGGTTCCTTATTTCTCTTTTGTAGAAAAACAGTCATAGAATCATTGAAAAGTTTGGGTTGGAAGGGACCTTTAAGATCACCCAGTTCCAGCCCTACTGGGACACCTCCCACTAGATTAGGCTGCTCAAAGCCTCATCCAGCCTGGCCTCGCATGCTCCCCATGTGCTGCTTATTCGAAGTGGTTCAGTCCAGAATGAGCCCTAAAGAGCTTCTCAACTCTTCTTGGAGGGCTCTTTAATCTTCTTGGGAAGCAATGAAGTCAGATCTTCTTTAATGTTGCTTTAATATTGCTGGGAAACCATCTCTTCACATTAGGCCTGAAGAGAAGCAAATGAGAAGTGTGCGTTTGTCCACTTATTTTGCAGCTCACTGAGTGTGAAATCTTGGGCCCTCGGTACCGTGAACCTTACAGTTCCTTAACAATTTAGGAGGAATTTGATGTTGTCATCAAGTCCAAGGCACGCACCTACTGTTGTAGGAAGACACACTAAACAGGGAGGAATCCTTTAATAAGTTTTACTACTGCGAAATGATATTAAAGCCCCCACAGTATGGAATTTGGTTGAGCACAGAGTCTGCTTTTTGAGCTTTTGCCCATCTATAACTGTCTGCCCGTGTTTTGCTTCTTTCTCTCTCCTCGTTTGGTGTAAAAACCTTCCCTTTGGTGCTTTGGTGTTAAGTTTGGATTTTTTCCGTGCAGAGGCTTTGTAGTAATGTAGCTGTGATGGGTGAAATGGTGGGGAAACTAACTTAGGAAATTAGCTACATAATCGCATTAGTGTGAAGTTGTGCAGCAGACTGCTGTTTTCAGGAAACTGTTCCTTTTATAAAGCATTTAGGCTTTAAGCCTTGAGTGCTTTCACATACCTTAAAATTTGGAATAATAAAAAAGTAAACGGGGAGGAAGGTGAAGGAGGTGCTGACCAAACTCCCTGCAATTATCCACCAAAAAACAAAGTTTGGGCAATTAGGGCAGAGAAATTTATCTTAAGAACACACCTGGGAACAACGTGCAAATTATCCTATCTGCACAACTAACACAAATACTTGGGCAGAATGGCTTTGTATCACACTGCCTGCAGCAGCCTGCCCTTAGGTTATGGGGAAGCTGTTTAGGAACAACTTCAGGCATTCAGCCTTCACTTTAATGAGGTCTGTAAAATCTCTGCTGCTCTCTTTCCACCCTTTCTGCCTGAGAGTGCCAGTGGACTTTTCCTCCCAACCTAGTGAAGGGGAGAACTGAGAGCGCATGACCCACGTAATTATGTACACCTGAGTTAATTCTGCATCTTTAGTTCTTGTTTTTTGCACCTATGCAGCCTTATCTAACAGTCAAGGAGACTTTATATTAAATGGAGACTTTGTCGTCAGTATGTTTAAAAGGGAAATCAAAGTTGGGAATGCTGTGATCGAATACAGCGGATCGGATAATACTATTGAAAGGATTAATTCTACAGATCGGATTGAGCAAGAAATAACACTTCAGGTGAAGTATATGTTGTGTGTGTGGAAAAGCCTGCCAAGCGTTACTGGGCTGAAAACAACAGCAGTAAAGTCTGTTAGTTTACTCTGCTTTATCATTCTTTTCTCCCAGGTTTTATCAGTGGGCAATTTGTACAATCCTGACGTTCGTTACACTTTTAATATCCCCATTGAAGACAAACCTCAGCAGTTTTATTGGAATGCCTATGGCCCCTGGCAGCCCTGCAGTAAGCTCTGCCAAGGTAGGTGCTCAGGAAACCATTACAGGGTTCACCTGGGATCTCAGCAATGTTTGCAAATCCTTTTCCATGTGCTTTCTTGGAGACTTTTACATTATGAGCTCGTTTCCCTGCCTGCAGCAGTAGATAGATAACCTGTGATGCCCTGCTTTTAAGGAGTAGCACTGCAGTGGTGCTTTTCAGCTGCAAAGCAGGGAACCTTTGTAGCTCATCTTTTAAATACTACTACTAAGGGAAGAGGAGAAACAACGAATTTGATGGCTGTCCTGACGTGTCAAACTCTCTTTTTACTTGCTGTGTAGGAGAACGAAAAAGGAAGCCTGTGTGTACGAGGGAGTCAGACCAACTCACGGTGTCAGACCAAAGGTGTGATCGGATTCCCCAGCCCGACCCAGTAACAGAGCCTTGTGGCACAGAGTGTGAGCTAAGGTGCGCTCTGATCACTCGTGTATCTGCGTAGCATTTATTGTTTACTCCTCTTTCACCCCTGGCCCTCATCCTTTTCTCAGCAGCCTGTATTTGGTTTTAAAAGAAAACAAAACAAACAAAAAGAAGGATTAACCGTTGTCTGTCTGTCACCCAAGAGTTGTTGATGTCAACCAGCTGTGTTTTGGGAGGCAAATTTCTGCTTTTGCAGGTTTGCTATGTTGGATTCAATTAGTGCTAACTATAACAACAAGTGCTTGACGTTTCAATCTGCCTGGATAGAAATGTGGGCTGTTTGTAGGGTAGTGTTGAGCAAAGAGGGGAAAAAAAAACACGTGCTCAAAACAAAGAGTCACTAAGGCTTGGATTTATCATTTGCTTAAAGTGAGAAATGGACTGAAGTGTAGAGTGAGTTTGGGGCTGTCCCCAGACTACTACTGGAGAGCTGGAATTGATGGAGCGTGCCCTAAGTGATCGCAACCCATTTTCCTTTAAGCAGCAATCTGTTGTTATTTCAGGAGCTTAAAATATGGTGGCAGTAATCGGCTGCTGGCGAAGCAGTTTGGATTGCTAAGTTTTTGGAAGGGTTTCTCTTGGTTTGTTAAATCTAGGGTGTAAACAGCCACTGCAGGGCTGCTGTGGGACGGGTTGTCGAGGTAACAGCTGTTGCCATTGTGACAAGTTAGAAACCTGAGAAGGGGAAATGCCCAAGTTTTGAAAAGCAGTCAGGGACACAGGGGCTTCTGTAATTCAGGAACTATTGACTCCAAATCCCCCTTAATCTTATTCTTCTCCTAGCCTTGCTGCAGTTTGCTCTCTGAGCGTAGGAGCGGTGCTGTGTGCTTGCTGCTCAGGTGGCTCTCCTGCACTGGACCATGGGGCAGAAAGCCCCCAAAGCTCCACTCTGTGCTTGGCTGTGCAGACTGAGCAGTCCCCTAGGGCGACATCACCTTTCCTTCCCATCAGGAGAAGCTGGAGGCTGCTCCTTTCTTCCCAAAAGCAAAGCCAGAGCTGACTACCCAGTACTTACAAATTGCTTGGAAACCATCGGGAAGGATCAAAACTTCCCATTCAAGGTTAAAATTCCCATTTTAATGTCAGACACCCCCAAGCACGTTATCCACCATGTTCCAGAGCTCTGCAGCTCCTCTGACGTTCTCATTGGTTATATCACCAACGTTTGCTCTCAGGTGGCACGTGGCGAGGAGGAGCGAGTGCACAGCCCAGTGCGGGCTGGGATACCGCATGCTGGAGATCTACTGCTCCAAGTACAACAGGTTGGAGGGGAAGACAGAGAAGGTCGATGACCGCTTCTGCAGCAGCCAAGCCAAGCCGAGCACAAGGGAAAAGTGCACGGGAGACTGTAATGTGGGAGGCTGGAGGTACTCTGCCTGGACAGAGGTGAGGGGTGCTGCTGTCGCGTCCTCTCTGGGGGCTCTTTGGTTTGCAAACAGCGTGTGAAAGTTAAATGCAGCAACTCAGTTTTCCCTGCTCTTTCTGGAGGACACCGCGATGCGAATAAGCCCAATGCTTCCTATTTTCCACTGTGGTGAATTTATGCTTTGAAGCATCCTGATGTCTGTCTGTTGTGCTCGGCGCTGCAGGCTGTCCTCTCCCATCAAAGCCAACGTGCTGCTGGGAGGCGAGAGGACACGGTGCCATCAGCGGAGGACTTCTGGAGTTTGTTTCCTTTATGCTTTTCAGCAGATTGGCCAAGAATATCCCTGGGTGCAGATGTGGCACTGAGAGAATGATGAGCCTGGGGCTTTCCGGGGAGGGCACAGCAGGAGGGTGGGCTGTTTGGGGGGATTAATCTCTTATAAAATGAGAACAAGCGTCAGCCATTTGGGGGGACTGAAAGGCAACAGTTGTAAAAGTAATAATGGGGTTATAACCTGAGAGGGAATTGTGAAACCCATTGCTGCGAGATTTTTATTAAGGTTAGCGAGATTGGATTTTTAAAGGAATATATAAAGTAATAGCCTGTTACTTAGAGTACAAATTGTTCTGCTGGAGGTTTCCTGCAGTCTCTTCACCTGTAAGGAGGAAGGAGATATATGGGCTCACAGAACACGCGTGCTTAGTGTCTGCTCTTTGCAGTGCTCCAAGAGCTGCGGTGGGGGCACGCGGCGACGGCGGGCCATGTGTGTGAGCACCTATAATGACGTGCTGGATGACAGCAAGTGCAGCCAGCAGGAGAAGCTGACAGTGCAGCGCTGCAGTGAGTTCCTGTGCCCCCAGTGGAAAACTGGAGACTGGTCTGAGGTAAGGGCTGGCAGGGATATCCCTTCTCCTGCTGCTGTTCCTATTGCGCTGTGTTCTTTCTGATCCCCCCCGTCAGTTCTCCCCAGTTTTTTCCATGCTCAGCCCTCACCTTGTTGTTTATTACCATTACCTCTTCCACTCAAACTGGTGCCCTTCTTAATGCAACAGAACCTCATCTTAGCAGGCTGATCCCAACGGCAACTGGGATGGAGGAAATAGTCTCCAAAATCTGCTTGTCACTTTTGCGTCCAAACAGCTTGTTTTTGTGAATCACATTGTTTTAGAAAATAATGGAAGAAAATAAATGGAAACAAGGGCTGTTAACTGACTGTTGTTCTCTGCAGAATGTGTCTGCCATCCATGGCAGCAGATAGGATGCTGGATGGGGTGATTGCAGCCCTTTATCATGTGTGCTTGGAGTGTGAGCCTCTGGCACCTCAGTGCATTCTCCCAGAGAGCAGTGCTGCAGTTTTCCCTGCATCTCACAGTTGTCAGGGGCTGCTGGAGGATACAGCCAATTCTAGAACCAGGCCATATCTGCCTTGGGATGGTAGTAAGCTTGGCTCTCCCTTTTCTCTTTCTGGCCATGCTACTTGGCACTCACGTTTGCTGCACTTTTCCCTATGGCTGTTGGCATACTGGAAGAACTATTGTTTGGAATAATAATAATAATAATGAAAATAGCCACGAGGCCACATTATACCAGGTGTGTTGGCCTAGTTGCCTCACTAGCAGCATTTAAGCCAAGATCTTGGGTCTGTTATCAAGATTTGGGGCAGGAGCTGCAAAGAGCTTGTGCCTTGATCAGAGAGGTGTTGGAAGCCCCATCCCTGGATACATTCTAGGTTAGGCTGGACCAGGTGTGCTGATCAACCTGATCAGACTGTAGCTATCCTGGTTCATTGCAGCAGAGTTGAACTAGATAACCTTTAAGGATCCCTTCCAACTCAGTGATTCTGTGCTTTCCCCCTGGCAGTGCCTGGTCACTTGTGGGAAGGGGCACAAGCATCGCCAGACCTGGTGCCAATTTGGGGAAGATCGGCTGAACGACAGGTTTTGTGACCCCGAAACGAAGCCGGAGTCGATGCAGATGTGCCAGCAGCAGGAGTGTGCAGCGTGGCAAGTGGGGCCCTGGGGCCAGGTATGGAAGCCAGTTTCATCCCAGCAATGTGTTTGTGAATTGGTTGGCTTGGGTGCAGCCTATGGGCAGCAGGAACAGCACCTGCCCTTTGTGCTAAATTTAATGTGGCATACTAAATCGGCTGTGATTGTCAAAAAACGATTGCCAAGGTTACGTTCCTAACTCCATATTTAGGCACACAAATATGTGGCCTAATTTTCACTGAGGAAAAAAAAAAAAAAAGCTGCTGCCACTCAGTAGCAATTGTTGCTTTCAATGTTTTCCATCTCAGGGTGGGAGGGGGGGATGGTGGTGGTGTTTTTCACTGTTAAAATGAGAGTTGCTCATTTCTCCCGCAGAGTTCTGGCATCTTATTTTCCACAAAGCTGTTAGTTCTTAAAAATAAAAATCAGCAGTAGGGCCAGGCGAGTCGTCCTAGCCAGAGTAATTGCCCATGGGCAAAAAATATCCCTTAGTGCTTCTGCTACTGCAGTGCTGAGCAACTGGTTTTAAAGGAGAATGTGGTGTAGCTTCTCCCAGGCTGTGATTTACTGTGTGTAAATCATTGAAATGCTCACACCTTCATTCCTGAGGACAGTAAGTGAAGCGTGCGAGGCTCTGATGGGCTCTGTGAATTAAAACTTTGACCTAATTTAAAGCTGGAAATGTGTGAAGTGGAAAGAAAGCAGAAGGGAAGCTGGGTTTTATAATGTTGCTCGTGCTTCGTGCCTGGACGTAGGCTGGGCTGATTAATTCTCTCTAACTGAAGCGAACACTCAGACCCAGCACTTCTTTCTTCCATCTGCCCTCTCTCAGTGCACGGTGACCTGTGGCCAAGGCTACCAGATGAGAGCAGTGAAGTGTGTCGTGGGCACCTACATGTCAGTGGTGCACGATAATGAATGCAATGCCGCAACCAAGCCAACAGACACCCAGGTGAATCCTGCTGTTCCCCTCTCCACCTTAGGTTCTCATTCTCCCCTGTTACTGGTAACAGTGTGGGACCTTTCCTCTTAGCTTACTGTCCTTGCTGCTAAGGGATCAATGCTTTCCTCAGCTCTTTTGGGGACCAACAGGCCAGGTACTCACTCAGGGGTGTAAATCATTGCCCTGTCCTAGCCTGAAAGAATGACAGTGGTTGACCCTGTGTCTAGTATTGCTGAGTTGTAGCTTAGCTGCTCAGTGGCCCATATGGGACGTCACTCTGGCAGTGAGGGAAGGGTGTGGGTGAGTATCCCTGCTGGGCTGGGGCAGCTCTTGTTGTATGGCTGTTATTTCTGTCACACTCTGTTTCAGTGCAGAAACATTGGCTATGAGAACCCCAGTTTTAATGTTCCCAATAAGTCTAAGTCCATTGGAGTTCTGCCCATAGGAGGGAACTGATACCAAATCTTGCTGATGCAGCAAGAGCATGCAAGAAGAAAGCCTGCCAGCACACAAACATGCAGGTCACATTCTTGAGAGATTGCGTACTGTTAATGTTTGCATTGAAGAGGGGGTGGTTTAATTGAAACATCTGCAAATCTTTCATCACTTGCTTTATTTCCCTCTTTTCCCTCATGGATCTCACATGCAGGACTGCGAAATTGCAGCATGTCCTCCCCATCCAAATAGTCCTGAAGCCAAGAGATCTGTATCAGGCGTTCACAGGACGCAGTGGAGATTTGGATCCTGGACACCGGTAAGCACATGTCGTAATGCTTTCAGGATTATTTTACAGTAGATGGTGTGATGTTTATGAGTGCATTTGCTCAGCTTTTTGTTCTAGTATATAATAGGAAAGTTTTCTAGCTCAGTGCTTGTTGCTCTTCCCTAGTGCTCTGCGACATGTGGGAAGGGGACACGGATGCGATACGTCAGCTGTCGGGATGAGCAGGGCTCAGTGGCCGATGAGTCTGCTTGTTTCCACCTTCCAAAGCCCTCGGCCACAGAAGTGTGCACCGTGACACCCTGCGGGCAGTGGAAGGCCTTGGAGTGGAGCTCTGTAAGCATCACAGTGCATCTTGCAGGAAAGCCTTGTAGGCGTCGCTGCTGGAGACTTACTGCATTAATCTGGTGCCTTTATAAGTGGGAAGATGATGGTTTTGAGCAGTGTTTTATTAGCAGTAGTTGTTGGTCTGGTGAATGAAGCTGGAAATGTGACCGTGTCTCCTTTTCCCACTGTTACGCAGTGCTCGGTGACTTGTGGTCAAGGTAAGGCAACGCGACAAGTGATCTGCATCGATTACAGTGACCAGCTGGTGGACAGGAGCGAGTGCGACCCAGATGACCTCCCTGCCACCGAGCAGGACTGCTCCATGTCTCCTTGTCATCCAAACAGCCACGATTATGGCAGGCCCATCCACCCCTTCCTCTATCCGGACCATCGCCTCAAGCTGCACCCTGGAGGCAGCCCCAACCGAAACCGTGCACATATACCAGGAGGCAATCAGTGGAGAATTGGTCCCTGGGGTGCTGTGAGTGCACTGATTTTTCTTATTTCTGTTTGGTTTTTTCTAGGTTAATTCAAACATTTTTCTTTTTTAAATATTACTACACAGGAAAGAGAGAGACCCTTGCTCCTGCTTTCTGCTCCCTCCTCACTTCCCCAGGTGCTGCAGTAGGCTGTGGGCATTGCCTCTCATCCCTTTGCACCGTGCATCTGCCTGCAGATAGCACTGTTTTCCACATGCCAAAGGCCAGCCTCTGCTTCTTGGCTGCCTCCTGGGGCATTTACAGCTTTGCAGAACTGCTGCCAGAGCAGAACCTTGATGCCAGCTCCTCACCCCCCCCAGCCGGTTTGAAACACTTTATCGTGCAAGTCCCTAAAGGGAATTAAGCACAAATGTGGTGTTAAACACTGTGCTAAAGGTAGCAGGGATTACTCACCTGCTCAAAACTAGGCTCATGTTTATTTTCTTTGCCTAGTCAGCACCTAAGTCATTGCACTGCTATTAGCAAGAGCAGAGGTTTGAAGTTAATAAAGCCTGTTAGCTGTATTAAATTTCTCACCGTGCATTCCCACGGTGCAGCACTCTGGGAAAGAGCTGGGAATGCACAATTACTCCTAGGCTCAAAGAGGCTGTGGGCAATTGTGTCTTGCAGTGCTCCAGCACGTGTGCAGGGGGGTTCCAGCGACGCGTCGTGGTGTGCCAGGATGAAAATGGATACACTGCAAATAACTGCGATGAGAAAAGCAAACCTATGGAGCAGAGATCATGCGAGTCCGGCCCCTGTCCTCAGTGGGCTTATGGCAACTGGGGAGAGGTGAGCACACCATCTGTCTGTTCCATCAGAATGGTTCCGAAGGATGTTTCTCAATGAGGTGATAGGTTCTTTATACATAAAATTGTAAGTATAAGGGGGGAAGGGTGGTGTTAGTGGGTGGCTGAAAAATGGGAGAAGAAGGGGGAAGTAACGGTTAGAAATGAGAATTATCAGTGTGTGAATGGCAGCCTCTGATAAATGGGTGAACCCCAGCAACTGCTTGGCATTGTTTTTTATTCCATTTGTCGATTTGTTTCCAGACAAAAGCAAAATCTAAAGAAATAGAGATTTTTTTTTTTTTTTTTTTTTTTTTTAAAGATATGTCTAGTTTAACTGAAAGCTTTCTTTGTAATTAAACCACTACTGACTCCCTTCTGCAAATTCATCCGAGAGAAGCAATAAGCAATTAGAGACGTAACCTCTGGCACCCCACTGGGCCCGGCAGTGTCATCACAGAGCAGCACAAATGGCTTTGGGAGAGAGAAGCATCATCATACATCACTGCAGGGATGTGATGAGAGGGAGGGGTGGGAGCAGGAGCAGCCTCAGAGTTAGAGTGCTGTAGGAGCCTGGTGCTGATTCCTGTCCCCTGTGCTGACTTGCAGTGCACAAAGCCATGCGGGGCCGGGACAAGAACGCGGCTTGTGGTGTGCCAGCGTCCCAATGGAGAAAGGTTCACGGATCTGAGCTGTGAAATCCTCGATAAGCCACCGGACAGGGAGCAGTGCAATGTGCAGGACTGTCCTAGAGATGCTGCCTGGAGCGCTGGTCCCTGGAGCTCGGTACGGCCGTAAGCTTTCTCTTTGTGAACCGTTGTGTGGATGTCCCGTAACAACAGATTTAATGTGCTTCAAACCAAGGTGCTAACGCTTCATGTCTTAAAACTGCACTTAAGAGGATTATTGATGATGTATTTGGAAAAACACCGATTTGGTAAGGGCTTGCATTAGAGGAACTCGAGTCCTTCAATTGAAAGGCACTTTCTGCTCAGTAGCCAACTTTGTCCGTTCTGTTACACTGTGCGAGTGTCATGCATTACAAGTCTTGGTTCTCACTGAGTTCTTTGCACGTGGATTTGAACCTGGCCTTTAAGCAGTACCTTTGCATTGAAGTTAAATTGGACTGATGTTTAATGGTAACACTGCACTGTGCACCTACTGGTTTACAAGTCGCATGTTCTGTGCCAAAAAGAAACTGATGGGAAAATCCGTACTAAATTTCATCAAATTCCAAGCTCAGCAAGTGTGTGTGGGTGCGTGTGCCACCCCGTGCACTTTGATATAGAAATCTGTGTGTGTTCACACCCATGCTGCAGCTCTACACCCATACAAAACATGAGTGTGATGTGCTGTGCAAAGGCAGCTGTAAGCTGTCTGCGTGCATCTCTTTGCTTCTGGAGTTGGCCAGGATCTGCTACAGAGATGCTTTTGCAGTGGCTTGTGAGGGCTGAGTGCCCAGAGCTGGGAGCTGGGATGTGTTCTGAGTGTTCTTTGCTCTTCTCTGCCCCTGTGCCAGTCAGGGTGCTTCTGGCACACTGGAAACCACGGACCTGCCCATTTTTGGAGTGGCCTTCAAAGAGATGTTGACCTTTAGTGTTGTTGTAACAGCTTTTCAAGATTTTCTTTTTTTTTAAAAAAAAAAAAAAAAAAAAGGAAAAGAAAAAAAAAAAAAGGAAAAGAGAATTTGACTCAAAAGCACTTTATAAGGAAAAAAAGAGGCCTGTTTGTGATGTATTGGACTTCCTTAATTGTCATGGTTTGGAAAGCTGTCTTGCTAGCACGTAACCTTGCTAGTTTCTGTGGATGCTCTTAATAACGCAGATGCCTTCAGTAACATTTCTCAATATTTGTATCATACCTCAGTGCATTATGCAATAGCCATAAAACTGCTGGACTAGTGTTTCTACGGTGCTTCACCAGTACAAGGGACAGTGACATGACACGTCCCCTTCGAGGTGCTAATGTATCCCTCGTACCCTGATAGCTGGTGCTACAATGAGGGCGGTGAGCTCAGCAGAACTAGCAGCCGTGCAGCAGCTTTCCTGCAGCACTCCCAGCTGAGGACTGCTGTTAGCCTTTATCTCAATCACCTGTGCTGGGACATTGGCGAGATCCACAGGTGTGGACAGAGTTGTGTTGTGTTTGGTGCCACTCAGCATTCAGCCTTTTCGCTGTTTGGCAGCAGTCTGGAGGGCTGCATCTGCTCGTTGGTGTTGAAAATGCAGAGTGCAGTCCTTTATGTTCCTTTTTTTTTTTTTTTTTTTTTTTAGTTTTGGTGTTGTTGGGTTTCTTACCCAGAGAGAAATTCCTTTAACTCTACTAATAGTTATCTCATACCTGCATGGGTCTTGAATGCCTCCATTCAAGGCCCTTGGCAGGCTGTTTAAAAGACTGCGCTGTCTCTATCTATGGGGTCAACAGGACGCCGTGTCCCTCCTGCAGAATGCTCCACATGTGTGTCTACCTCGTGCTACTACTGTAGGTAGTAACGTCCAAATCTTTTTGGTTAGCGTGGGATCACCCAATTTGCCTTAGCTCTGTCATCGGTTGCAAGCATCATTCTGTAGCTGTAATACTTCATCTCTTTGGATGGAGTGTCACTACCATATTTTTTTGGTCACTTTTGAAACAAGAGTATAGTATTAGCTGAAACTTTTCAGCAGTATGGATTTATGTATTTATGTAAAAGTGTATTTATTTTTCCAATATTGTTATTTAATTTTATATAAATATTGCATACATTTACAATGTTTAATGTTAATGTTGAACAGTGAAAATTAAAGACAAGTAGAATGTAATCATAAATGAATTTGTATAATGATTTCTTGAGTCTTTTGCTAAATTAAGATCGTATCACTTAGTTTTGGTAACCTTTACTAATTTTTCTGAAATGGTTTACTTGCTTGTTCTCCAACAGAAATTGTCATTCTTAATAATTAAACAAACACAGTTAAAAGTGTACGAACTGTGAAGTTTGGTTAAACTAATTTCTCGCAAGCATCTGATTGGCTGGGCTTCACACAGGTTGGAATGGAAGTCAGTTGAGTTTGAAGGGTCCAACTCTTGGTCCTTAAGGCAATATTCCGCTGCAATCTTATGCAGAAAAGAAGTGATTTTTATCTGGCTAGTTAAATCCAGGTTTTACAGAGATAGTTAAATGAACAAACAGGTTCTGTATGGAAATGATAATCTTAAAAGAGGAGACTGGTGGCATGCCGTGTTGTTCTAATGTATGTTCAAAGAGGGCTCAGAGGAGGTGATGCTTCTATTTCCTTGCTGATTTAAGAACATGTACTCAAACACTGCAGAACTGTAAGCCATGTGGTAGACTTGACTTCTTTTTTTTATTAAAATAGTATTTCAGAAAACATGCAGAGACTGTCACCAGGAGAGAGAGTCTTTTTTCTCCTCTGAACGCCTTGCAATGTGAACACAGATGTCTGTCCATGCACTCGAATAACGAGAAGAAATCTTGCCATGTTCTCCAGAATGAGGGCGATGCTTATGATGTGTTATCCATCACTTCAAACCCAAACCTCATGCCACTTCTCTCAGGGCAGATCTGCTCCTTGAAATAGCCGCTGTGAAATGTCAGTGGTGTAGAGTTAACCCTAACATGCACCATGCCCCGTTACCACTTGAGAGTAATGACAGATTCCCTTGTTGTGGCCTTGTCGGTCTTCCCAAGCCAGAAAGCAGACACAGATTAGGGAATACAGTTCTATCTGACAGCACCTTGCCCTGGTAGGGGCGAGTGGGTTGTTGGGACACCACTGCAGTGGGATGGTAACACATGGACGATGGGTAGGTGGCTTTTTTCCTAAAAAGTATTATCATTTCAAACGTAATCTGCTCTGGCAAGTGCTTATCGCTCTTTGGTATCAAGAATTTGAGCTTTTGTGTAGCTCATGGTGCCTAGAAAGCTGTGCTGTGTGCTTCCCAGCTCCTTATCAAACAGGCATAAAGGCCGGTTGGGTTTTTGTATTAATTTGTGTTTTTTTGAAGGCCTTTTGATCTAACAGTGAAGAATTGGAGTTGGACTCGATGATCTCTAGAGGTCCTTTCCAACTCCTACAATTCTATGATTCTGTAATTGGAAGCTTATCATAAAATAATTAGGATGTTAACTGGATGGCATCCAAACGCCTTTGCTGTTGATGTGAATTCTGTTTGGGTTTGCAGCACGGTGCCATTAGCTGAGAGCTGGTGGCACTAGTGGCTCTGTGGCTGTGCATAGAAACATGGGGAGTGGCAGCATCTCTCTTGGGACCATAGGAGCCCTGCCAGGAAGCTGGTACCTAGGAATTTTAATCCTAAAAATGGTTGTTGTTGCAAAGTTCAACCAGTTGTTTACAAAATGTCTTCCCCATGAAGCTTGCTGGAAATGGGCTGTTCTGCAGCAGTATTCCCCATGTCATTGTTCTGATAGCATTCTTAGAAGACAATGTGTCAACTCTTGCTAAGGCATAAGTGATAACCAGGGGCAGATTTAGCTGCAAGTGTGTTTAACTCTGCTGTTCTCCTCTTCTCTTCGGCAGAAACTGAATTTGCTGTGACAGCAGCATTACTGAGCTGCCGTATGATTCCTTACACATGTTTTTTCAGTAACAAAGCCATCCTTGAAAATGAAGTGAGAGGCATGTGGACACTCCAGTCACTTAGAGATTCATACTGCTTTTCCTGTCTTTCACTCAGATGATGCTGGTTGAGGCTCTGGGCTGCAGCAGCCAGTCTGTATGTCAGAGGTTGTCAGAAAATAAATAGCAAGTCAGCCTGGGTGGGGGAAGGACCAATGTTGAAGCAGTAGATGAAGGCTGGATATAAGGTCCCAGCACCCATAAACCAGGCAGAGGGATGCACTGTGTGACTTGCACTTCTTTGGAAAAACATGCAGAAAGAGATGCTTTGATAAAGCTGATACAGACTAAAATGAGAACGTTAGCCTATGGATATCCTCAGCCATCTGTCTGAAGCTGTCTCTGTCTTGGAGCTGTTTACTGTTCATTCAGACTGGCCCACCAAAGCTGCTGTCTCCCTTGGGTTCCTGTTTGTCTCCTCTTTAGGATCAGGCAGACCTACCGACTCCAGGGACTGCCATTCTGGTGTGCTGATAAAAGGCAAAAAGCTGTCTGCTTTGGTTCCCCAGTCAGGAAAAAAAAAAGCCTTTGACAGTGCAGACCTCTTTGCTTTTGTCTTAAAAAAAGCAAACCAGACCTTCCCCAGCCTTTCTCTGCTATGTGTGTCATGCAGCCAGAGCACACCAGCGGTCAGCTTCATCCACCTTAAAACCACTGGGATGGGCAGAGCCTCATCAGCCACCCTGCAGCCCTTGTGCGTGGGTCCCTCTTCTCACCAGTTGTCTTTTTTTTACTGCTCTCCCTAAATAAGGAAAACCCCAAAGATACACTCCTGCTATCTGTTTTGCTGTGCTGATGCAGGAATACAAGCACTAAAGTAAAGCTCGGACTTTGCTGGATCAGTTCTTTGCAAGGTTGTTTTCCTGCTGCTTAACTCTGCTGTTGCAGAGTCCATGCTTCTGTCCCTAACCTACTGTCAGAGATCTGCTTTTCTCCTCTCTGCCAGTGGCTTCCTTTGGGATACTCCATGGCAGCCACAGGCACAGGGGCCATGAGACCCCATAGAGGGGAAGGCTGAGTTTTGTGTGCCTCCCTGATGATTCCCTTTAATACTTCCCTTCTAATACATTTTCTCACCAAGAAGGTTATTTTCCAGGCCCCGCACTGCTGGCCTGAGCTTGCACAAAAGGCTGAAGGACCGCTGCTCTAATAGGAGTGGCTTTGATCTGCGTGTCACAGTTGGCCCCAAGTCTGCAGACCGTGCTCACAGACATGGGAGAAATAAGCAGTGCATACAGAAATGAGCTGTGAGGTTCAGCAGGTCCCTGTGCTGTGCCTTGAGGGGTCTGCATGGATTTTTTTCCCGTGTTCCAGGTTCCTGCTGTATAACCCCAAATGCAGTAATTGCTATTGCTGGAATCCATGGGATTGTAGCATCTAGAAACAAGAATGTGAAATGATGAGGGATACGAAGCACAGTGGTGTTTTATGTATGTCTGACTTTCATGGTGTCTCATTAGTACAGTCGTTAAGGAAAAACAGTGTAGTTAATCTTGCTCCAAAGGCACTTGATGTTCTGTTCATGTTTTAATTTTTCCTAGCTCACAGAGGTGAGCATGCATGAAAGTCTGTCTGATGCCCAGGGACTGTGTGCAGTCTGACACAGTGTTTGATCACTGGTGCATCAAGCAGAGATTTTCCTTCATAAAGCTGGAGAGCAAGAAGCAGCCCCTTGCTCCTGCATGTGCCCAGTGTGAACTCTCTATTTTGTGCTTCCATCCATCCAACATGAAGAAATTCTTTTCTTGAATGAGGCTTGTAAGTGACATTATCACACAACTAAAGAACCGAGGTGTCAGCCTCAGCTGCGTGCTGCTTCAATTGCTACCTTCTGAAAAGTGCCACAGCATGGAAAATAGACTCCAATCAGCCCTTTCCACATCCCACTATACCAGCTTCCTTGAGTAACTGGCACATTTCCTCCTCATTTGAGGGCAAAAAAGATCCCTCATCGCATCCCTCATTGGAGGGTCCTGCCATCACTATTTGGTGGTTTTTCATTTGCTGTTCAGGTTATGTAGCTTGGAGCAGGGATGTAGCTTTTCGGGCAGGATCTGTGTTCATGGCCCTGCTGATTGCTGCACCTGGTGAAGTCTTTGTAAGGGATGTAACAGCAATGTGGAAGAAGGGATAAGGTGCTGTTTAGGCTTGTTGTGGTGGTATGTGTTCCGGTGCACTTTGTGCTGAAGGGAATTCAGATGTACAGATGTCATAGGGCTGCATCAGAGTTTGTGGTGTAAGTTGCAGTATGTGCTGGTGTGCACTAAGGCGATGCTGAAGTGTCCCTGTGGGAGTGCCTATGGGGACTCTCCTGGCAGAGGAAGGTTTGCTGATACCCAGAAGCACAGCTCCTAATGCAGAGGGGATGTGAGTGTGTAGGACTGTTGTAGGACTGTCGTTTTTCTGTTTTATTTCATCCAGCACACGATTCAACTCAGATTGTTTGAAAGGATGAAGGAGGGCTTACTTAGGAGCACTTACTTTCCGTATAATCCTTAACGTGTGGAAATCTAAACCTACAGGGATTGATTTTAATTTCCTCTGAAAAGTTGCTCCTGGCACAATCTGATAAAGACATTTTTAGGTTAATTCTTCCCAGCCCCCTCCGCTGCCCTTCCCAAGCTATCTGAGCATACCTATCTGGGGGAATTCGTTGGGCGATCACCACATCTTGCATTCGTTACCTCAAATACCTCCCAAATCGCCGATGCGAGGGAAAGTGGTCTGACAGCATTTTCTGAAACTTCCTCCTTCTTGGTGGAGAACTTACCCAGAATCTTGCCACCGGTTGACTTTTCTGCCCCCTGTTTAGCAGTGCTCAAAGGTAATGAAAGCAGAGCTGCTCCATCATTTTTTGGCATTTTGGCAGCTCTGTACTGCTTGTTTCCTTTCACTGCTGTTGAGCATCACGTCCTGATCTTTCTAGAATCAGTTGATATGGAAATATTTTTCTTGTTTTCATTTAAAATCTTTTTGTTGCGTTTATTTAAGCTGGATGGTATATTTATTTGGAAAAATCAGCAGCATGCCAATCCATGGCTCTTGGCATATTCACAAAACTAATCATGCAATAAACATAATTCCCTTAAATTTGTGTTCAAGCACTTTGATCCTAATGCTGTTAGGAAGGTCCTTTCATTCTGATTTTCTTTGTGAAGCACCAGGTGTGACTGCAGTGGTTTTAGGAGATGATGATGATAACAAGAGGAAGGTTTACAGTGCCTATAGCATAAGGGCTGTGGCTTATTTTTTGAAATATTGCTTCTCTATTAATTTATGTACCACAATATTTCTGGTTTTTTTGGTTGGCTGGTTGGGGTTTTTGTTTGCTGCTGTCTGTTTTAAGAAACAACACCATCTGCTGTTTTCCCACCACCAGCATGGCTGTCCAACCAGGGATGCTGACGTTTGTTGCCATGCCTCTGCCACAGGCTGGAAACAGCTTTTCAGCAGTCACGTTTCCAAACGCTTTGGCAGGGACAGGTTGATCATGGGCATGCCCAAGTGCACGTGATCTTCAATTCTAGGGAGCTGGTCAGTGGAAAAGGCAATACAGTACCTTGGTTGCACCTTCAGGGCTGCATCTGGAGACAAGTCTACCAGTGCAAGTCTTTCTGTTGACTTCAAAGAGCCTGCGATGAAGCTGCTACTTCACAGAGAGACCCCCATCCGCCCTCTGGAACTTTGAAGTATTTTTTACTGAGTGGGGGGAAAGGAAAGGAAGGAAGAAAGGAAGGAAGGAAGGAAGAGAGAAAGAGAGAAAGGACTCTGCGGAGTGTTTTTTGTCTGTGCTTTTCAAACCTTTAAAGAAAGCAAGGTCAAAGCTTACCTCACTGCAGCATTGTTATTGATGGACGTTGTGAGCGGGTGGCAGCGTTTCCAGCGATGAAAGAACCCTGCTAATGAAATGCAAAGTTTCTTGGGGTCAGGGCTAAGGGATGCCTGCAGCAAGGAGATGTACCTCTGCCTTCGATCACGCGGCACTGAGATAAGTGTGCTATTGAGTTGTTCTGTGCATATGGCTCACATATGCTTAAATTTTACGTGCCAAGTAAAAGTTGGAATTACCTGAGAAGAATTAGAAGGCAGTTAAGAAGCAGGCTCTTTGCAAAGGAATTTTCAGTCTCTAATACTTGCTTACATCAGGTTATCCAACCTCTCTTTTCTGTCAGTGCAAATGAGATCATAACTCACATGTGCATGAAACCAAACGCGCAGCTGCCTCACTGTAATATATATTAAAGGCAGACATCAAAATGATTAATTCCAGCATCTCGGTAATTACATTTCAGTATTAACAGAATTAGTCTAATTATGCCTCCATCTCTAGGTGCGCCAAAAAGTGCATGTAGACCTGCCACATCTTGGCGTGGGATGCCAAGATAAATGTCACAGTCTGGCTCCTTACCAAATTCAAGTGATTTGTAGAAGGGGGATGGCAATTTTGGAAATGGTACCATATTTGCAAGACCTAGTGTCTGTCAACCAGCTTCATGGTAGACATGATAGAAGTTGATAAGTGGGTTTGGTAGGAGTTGATGTTTCCTTTTGCGCTGCCGATGTTCGCTGCCTGTAGAGAGATGTTGAAAGAATGAAAAAATGAACTTAGGATGAAATTTGAAGGCTTACAGAATTAAGATAACATTAACTCAATCTTTCTTCCCGTTGATACTGAAGAGGAAAAAGTGAAGTTTATGAATCTCAGTAACTTGTGGAAGTCTCATTTGGGAACAAGGGACTGCATATCCTCTGTTTTCCAATGTAAGATTGGGTGTTGGTCTTGGTGAAGAGCAGCTCCCAGCTTCCTGCTGTTAGGGGCACACTGATGTTTGGGAATGCTCCACGAACCTGTTGTTTGTGCAGGTGGAGAGCAGCAATCAGTGTTTCCAGCAGGAAAAGGGACCTCAACAGCTGTCCCCTCACCTTCAAAAGCGGAGTGGCTCTGGGTTTCCCTATGCCATCTATACCAGCACAGCACACGAGTCAGTGGCCAGATCTGTGTTGACCTCTTGAATGGCCCTGAAATCCCATTGAACTTGAGGGATGTTGGCTACCTTGGCTACCTCTTAGTGGCCTTACAACAGGAAAACAGCCTTTTTCAGAGCATTGCTTATGCAAGCTTTTAAGTAACAGCAGCTGATCTTATGAGTTATACCTCTTTCTTGCCATGTCTGCCTGAACTTTTTCGTTTCAGAGCAGGCTTTCTGCTCTCTTGTTTTTCCATATACCTCTAAACAAAATAGGGGCTGAATGATTTGGAAGCAGTGCTGTAATTTAAAATGATCACAGTTGTCAATGCAAGTGCCAATTTCTGCTCTAATGGATCTTCCAGAACCGCTACACATGTTATCTCTGTAGTGTGTTAAGTTTCAAAAGTATTCACAGGCTGGGAAGAGTTTGGGCTGTAATTTATTTCTTAGCAAATACAGTGATGGAGCAGCTCCAAAAAGAAGGAAGAAAGCTGATCTCTGCATGGTTGCTCCTCTTTGACAAGAAAGCAGAATGTTTTATATTGAAAGATGGATCCGTGTGTTTGCGCTCAGGCTGCCTGTGATACAGCATGTAATGAGTTGCATAACGTGTAATGAAGAAATTGAAACTGAGTTTCTGGGTGCATCATGCTGAGTAAGAGGCTTGTTCTACAAGAAACTGTCATATTAAATTCTTGTCGTGATTCCAGACCCCTTTGATTCCTAAATCTTTTGGAGGAGACTAATCTGAAATCAAAGTGAAGTTGCTTGGGGTTTGCATGCCAGAAGCGGTCACATTTGAAAAAGTTCAGTGAACCTGCAGAGGGAGGTTGAAATGCGTTGCCTCACTACAAAGCTTGCAGCTAACATACCTGCTGCTTTGCTTTTTGCTTTCATTCCTCCAGCTCTGCCTTCTTCTGGGTTGCTTTCAAAATGCATAAATCTTAAGGATGAGCGTGTCCTGGTTTTCTGCCTTTGTTTTATTAAAAAATAAAAATAAAAAACAATCAGCCTATGCTGGTGTAAAGTAAAACAAACAGCAGCTTTACTACTGAGGACATGGAAAAACTGTGTTTTTTGCCCCTCTGCCTGGTCCTCTGTGCAGTTACTTCCCTCTGTCAAGGTGCATATCACACTTTACCCCCTTCATATAGCAATTTTTGACCTCCCATTGTACCAAGGTAAATGGAAACGTTCTTCTTGGTCCAGCTGAAATAAAACATAGCCATGGCCCTTGCTGAACCACATAGGTCGCCCTGCACCAGAGCTGATTTGTTGTTACTTTATATTTACAGTGTTCTGTCTCCTGCGGAAGGGGCCAAAGGCACCGCACTGTGTACTGTTTGACAAAGGAAGGGAGGCATGTAGAAGAAGATTATTGCAAGCACCTTGTTAAGCCCAATGTGCAAAAGAAATGCAGAGGGGGCAGATGTCCGAAGTGGAAATCAGGAGATTGGGGACAGGTGAGACTTGTTGTATACCCTTTTGCACACTTTGATATTCCTCTTCTATCAAACCGGCCAGAAGCCAACATGGTTTTCCCATCACTTCTGTCCTCTTTGCAAGGGTTAAGGCTTGAGCCAGCTCTTCAGGTGGTGTATAACTATGTTAACTCCGTGGGCAGCAGTGGAGCAGCACTGATTTGTACACAGCAGCTTGCTTTTGGTGTCTAACTGAGAGCAAATTCCTTGTATACGTTAAGCTTCTGCTAGGAAAGCTGTTAGTGTGTAATATTATGAAAAAACATTATTTATTCGTGTTTTTAATGTTGATGTTATTTAAATTTGTCAGATCACAAGCAAAATCTGCTTTAGTTTTGAGAAATCTGAAATTAATTTTACTATCAGCCTCCTGCGGAAGCCTGATGAAGAATCAGAGCTGCTCATTAAAAATGCTTTTCGCTACCTTCTGTTTCTTAATATCATCATCGTTTCACTTTGCTTCATTAAAACGTCACACACTGGTTAGGTAGAGCAGAGGCTGCTGGTGTGGGAAAGCACATGGAGCTCTTAAGCATCTTGTTTGCTGAGAGCATACCTTGAACCCTTGTTCTCCTGAAAAGAACGTTTTTGTTTTCACCTTGAGTCCAACCGCAACGGCATTTTTAGCTCTGAACTTCAGTTCTCTATCTACCTCATTAGTGTGCAGAATTATTGAAAGGCCCCGACTAAATGAACTGTTACCTTGTAAAAGCATCGCGTTCTCTCGCGGTCTGTCTTGCAAAACACCAATTCTCACTGCATGCAAGTTGCCTACCAGATAAACCATTAACACACCTGGGCACACAAGGCAGCGTTAGGATGGAAAATAAAAGGCCATTAAATGCGCTTGTCATTTCCCATTTGCACCTCATTTAAAGTGAGTGCTGCTGAAAGCAGTTCTTCTTACAGCTAATAATTGTAAGCATAATAACGCAATGCTCTGTCGATTGCTTTAAAATGCACTCATAATAATTGATAAAAGTAAGTAAGTGCTCTAAAATTCCAACGTGATTGGAGTTAATTTTATGCAAGGGGAGAAAGTAAGGAGGTGATTTATGGCCTGCAGTATCTCCTGTGGCTGGGCAATTAGGGAACACTGGGATGCCATGAGCAGCAAGCAGCAGCGCTCCGCTCTTCTGGGTGTTCTGCATTCAGAGGCCGGGGCAGTTCCTCTCTATGTTACAAATCTGCTGTCCTACAGCAAAGCATTTCTAGTATCTGTAATAACCGGGGGAAAAAAAAAAAAAAAGAAAAAGGCTTCTTCTCCAAGATCTAAGTGTGTTTGTGTTTGCAGTGAAATGTCAGATGTGTTTGGATCTTGTAATTGCTATCAATTATGGCCATTTACTTTTCACCAACGTTTCTCCCTCAGTCTGATATTTACACCTTCTAGCTACAGGCTGCAGTCATATCTTGTGTTTTTACAAGGCACAGCTTCTCCACATCTGAGCTGCTGCTCAGCAGCTTGGTGATAAACCTCAGGAGGAAAGTGCACAGACTGCATAGAAAGGATGAAGAGGCTGCTGGCAGCCCCTAGGGCATCACACCTCTGTCTCCCTCAGCCTGAATAGCTTCAAGCCACCAGCTCCTAGGGTTGAGCAGCCCACAGCTGTATGTTCCCAGGACAGGCAGAAGCTGCTGACCAGTATTTGGGGTTGAAACTTGTTTAAGATGCTCTCTGGGCAGCAGTTATCCCCCTAGAAAAAGGTGTAAGGAAAAGCTTCACCCTGACTTTTCAATAATGGGCTAAAAACTCGTTTTCTAAGTTCCTAATGGATCAATAAGGATGCACATATTAATTGTTAATTCAGCAAAGAGTAATTTGGTAAGAGCCGTGATTTAAATGAATGCCTTTTGATTTTTAATGCTTTCTTTCAGAAATACACATCCTTTCTCTTCTGTCTATATAATATCCCTTAAGACCTAGCAAGAAAGCATTCACATCAGGAGGAAATTAAGTACTGCCAAACGGGTTACAGTGTGCAGTCACAACAGTAGGAAATGCTGTCTGAAAGAAAAAACAAGCTGTTAGAAGCATTGTAGTGCAGATAATAACTTGAAGATGTCTGAGAGAGAGAAATTCGGGCTGTTCCTGCTGTGCCTGGAAGCAGGCAGAAATGTGCCCACAGTATAATAGGGATAAGAAAAGCAATTCATTTACAAAGATGCTAATTTTCACAGTTCTACAGTGTATCCTGACTTGAGTCATGTGCGTGTTGGAATGTGTGCTGGAAGGAATTGCAACTGCATTATAACTTTACATCTAGGTTGCTGTACACCTTCTTCTATATAACACAAGCTTGCTTTTCCTTAAAGCCTGCTGCAATGACAATTGTGATGTATTTTGAGCTGTGTATATTGAACTGCTGGAACTACATAATACTTAAGGTCCCTTCCCAGCCAAGCCATTCTCTACAGGAGAAGTAACACACAGAGCTTCGCAGCTCTGGGAAGCCGTCCCATTGAACTGCGCATTCAAGCTCCGAGCATTTCCCCCTGCTCGGGCTTAGATTTGAGAAAACCTGACGCTGCTGAAACCAGCAGCGAGAACTCCTGCCTTCAGCTGAGCCAGAATTCAGCCTGGCTGGAGGCACAGCAAAGCACAGACCCCCGCAGCAACCCGTGCCGCTCACCCACCTCTGTCCCTTCCCGCAGTGCTCGGTGTCCTGCGGTCGCGGTGTCCAGCGGCGCGCGGTGCAGTGCCACGGCGGTGCCCCGACGGCAGCGTGCGACCCTGCGAGCCAACCTGCAGCCCAGCGGGACTGCCAGCTCCCCGAGTGCCCCACGCATCGCTGGGCTGCGGGCGAATGGCAAGCGGTAAGCGGGACCCCTCCCGCCGGCCCCCGCTCGGGCTCTTAACGGGGGTGGGGGGGCCTGGGTCTATCTGCGTTGGGGTTTTAGGGGTTGCATGCTGGGTTTGCCAAAAAAAAAAAAAGAAAAAAAGAAGGCGGGGGAGATGCTAATGCGTGCTGGCTGTGATTCTTCCCTTGCTGCGCTTAAGGGAGAGCAGAGGAATAGCACAGTGGTGTTAGTTTATTGGTTCGTGCTGCCCTGCGTTTGGCTGGGGCCTATGCAAATATGGAGTGGGTTTGGGGTGCGGTGTGCTTGGGTCTGGTTTGTGAGGTTTGTGGCCCTCTATGAGTAGAGCCAGCCCTGCTGCTGCGGGCACATAGTTCTGGAGGAAGTGGTGAGCGTGGTGGTTCTTGCTTCACTGCCCTGTTCCCTCTGACAGTTGCATGGGTGAGCTGCCTGGTGGTGCTGGGGTATGGGGTGATGGTGTGCAGGTGGTCCTCAGAAAGTGGCTGCCTAAAATGCTACAGAGGAGAGGCAGGGAAGGGTCAGAAGTGTTAGGGACAGGAGGATAAAGCTGTCCTTGGGCTGTGAAAGGAGCTGCCAGCCTTGGAAATGGGAAAGATGATGAAGCTGAATCCCATAGAGGGGTGTCCTTGTCCCATCGAGGAGATGGGATCCCCATCACGTGCCCTCAGTGGGGGATGCAGAGACAGAGGAGGCAGAAGGCCCCCTGTCAGAAGCAAATGCCTCCCTGCAGAACCACTGCTAGATTCTGCACCCTTAGGGCAACAAAGATCCCACTGGTAGTGCAGGTGTGGGATCAGAGCCTGGTCTTCTTCACCTCAATGCCTGCAGTAGTGATTAGCTCTGGAGAGCAGGATAAACATGAATTATGGTCACTGTTATGAAACAGTTAATGCAAACAAGCTCAGCTTCGTTCCATATGATGTGTTTATAATCCTAAGTAGTGCCTCCATGCATAAGGGTGTGGGTCCTTGAGAGTCCTGCATGGTGCCCTGTTGCTACCTGCCATGAGCTGAAGTGTCCCAACACAGCACAGGCGTCCCAAAGTAGCAGCAGCCTAGAAGGCAGCAGCAAAGCTGTGGCAATGAACTTCTGCTTCAACAGAGCCCCTCAAATGTCCCTAACTAATAGATTTACAGACAGCAAACAGCACACAGTCACAGTCCTTGTCCAACAGCATCGTTAGCACGGAAACGTTGTTTGTCCTACATCTTCCTTTTGCCTTCTTTCCCTTATTTCTGCACTTCTGAAGCTGGTGGTGATAGCCCCTGCCTCCCACCCTAACCCTAAGGTGGATGCTAATGTGTTCCAAAGTTTCCCCACTGTACCAAGGAAATCTCAAACATTTTTAAGGTGCTTTTTATTCCTGGTGTTTCCTCACCCAGAGCTTATGGTTAATAGGAATGTGTAGGTGTCACCTGCTGTGAGCTTAGCCCTGTAGCTGATTCCAAGCAGTTCAGAGCACTTATTTTGTTCTGAGGTACCCGGTATAAATGTAGCATCTCCTTATCCCCAGCCATAAGTCCTGGCTGTGCTACCTGCAGTGAGGAGGCACAGATTGCATTAGTATTCTCCAAGCAATGAACCCTAATTGACATGAAAGCAGGATGTAAAATAACATCCCTGTGCTGCCCTGTTCTTGATTTCTTATCTTTAGAGGGAATCTGTCAAGAGGGTTTCTTGTTGCCCCATTTTGTTGTTGCTTAGAAAAAGTTTGTTTTGCCAATGAGAAGTAATAGGGAACTTATTGAAAACCATTTACCACTTAGTTGTTGGGTCAGTATTAATTAGCTGTTCTCAATTCCCACAGCAGCAAGGAGAACATCAATAGAAAAGGCCCAGCTATGTCAGGGATCACCAAGAGGGGAAAGTAATAGAGAGGGTCTGAGTATGAACCTGTGGGAGGGACAGTGCACAGCTCTGGAAGCTGCGGAATCTTTGACATTTGCTTTTTGGGGGAAATGAAGGCATGCTTGCATGCTTTGGATTGCAGAGCCACCCAAGGGATGTCTGCAGTGCCTCTGGAGTGGGGCTGTTCCTCATCTGCGCTTCACTGTTTGATTTAGAAAAACAAGAAGCACAATGAATGCTTACACAAAGCAATGCCTTTGGGATTTTTTTTTTAATTATTATTATTCTAGAAGAGTTGCAGAACTGCTTGAAACAGTCCTTAATTTGATCTGTGGGGAAAATAGTTCACAATTTGGGAAATGGGGCGAAAGAGATGATTTTTGTCACATGCCTGGGCTGTTTTTCAGCTCTTGCTATCCATCTCCATTGTCCCCTGGCCTTGCTGTTTTATGTGAGATTTAGATGGGTCATGAGCATGAGATTTCTTACAAAATCTGTCTTCATACCAAAGGAAAAAGCCTTTTCATGCCAGCTGATCTGTCTGTTTCTTGTGCGAATTATGTCTTATAACCTTGCTGTGGCCAATTGGAATCTCTGCAGTGTTTCTTTGATTTGTTTTATTATTTGTATTATATCTCACTGTCTTTGTGTTGTATTTAATGTCTCAGTGGGATTATTTTAATTGCCAGTTATCCCCAAAATGCCAAAAATCAAACTGCAATTAACTGATGAGGGCAAGATGCACAGAGCTGGTGCAGCTTTAGTTGGCCGTATGACCATAATTTGCAGAGAAGACTAAAGCAAGGTGACATATAAGGTTGGATGTTAGGAACGATTTCTTCTCAGAAAGAGGGTGATGCAGTGGCACAGGCTGTACAGGGAGTGGTGGAGTCACCATCCCTGGAAGTGTTCAAGAACTGTGGAGATGTGGCACTGAGGGATGTGGTTATGGGCATGGCGGGATGGGTTGATGGTTGGACTGGATGATCTTAGTGGTCTTTCCCAATCTTATTGAACTATAGTTCTGTCTGTCTGAGTGTGTCACTCTCAGCAATCAGTGATTTTATTTGAGTATGGGCTTTCAATGTGGTTACTGCTCATGACCAACATCGGAGTACCCACTGATGGCAGAGACAGTTCATTCATCAAAAACTATCAAATTTAGGCTTAAATATATGTGAGGAAGGGGAAATATGAGAGCAGGGAAACTGAGCATCCCGCTGCGCACCAGCGATGCTGCACTCTGTGCAATAACCCAATTTCCCATTTTCCTTACGTAATAGGGAGCTATCAGAGGGAAACACATACAGCATGGTTTCTTTGCTCTCTGGGCAAATCACACTCCGGCAAATTCCTCTAGCCCCTTTAGCATTGCTGTGCTTCAACACAGACCTAGGAGCAACTTCCACTGCGAGGACTTAAAGCGAGAGAGTAAATAAGGTTGAAAAGCTCACGAAGCCCTTGGGGTTTCTTGGCAGACTGCGGGTTTTGCAACATTGGCTGTTGCCTAAGAGCTGCTGAGTTATTCCTTCAGAACAAGGCTGCTTTGTAGGGCTGGATCCCCCTCCCATCCTGCGTGGTTATTGCCAATTTATGGCAAATATTACACTGAGTATTGATCTCATTACCCAAAGTTATCAAATATTTTGATTCTGACAGCGTTTGGCAATTAGGGGGACCTGCTAAGATCTGCTAATTGCAGGTGAGCTGGGAGTGCGGGAGCTGCTGTAACGAGATTAAACTGGCACAGTCCTCCGAGCCTGGGAGACTTCAAACAGTGCTTCTGTACCACCGGGGATGGTCTGCTTGAGTGTTTTATCCATTCCTGGGGAAAAAACATCCCCTGCACGTTACATAAAATGATTACCTTCACGCACTTTTTCTCCTTCTTAATCCAGTTAGTTGGAAGTGTTAAGAGCTCATTACAGACAGGGACTGAACAAAAATATGGTTTTGCGGAGACGGTCATTTGTGTGCTGATTTATTTTGTTTCATTTGCATTTTTTGGCCATACGGATTGCTCCCAGGAGCATTGCAAGTGCTTTGTGGGCAGCAGGAGCAGTCTCACAGCCAGGGAAAGGATTTGAGCAAAGAATCAAAACCTTGAGGTCTTCATTAGACCTTAGGGAGGGTTTGTGCTCAACCAGCCTGGGTCGGGATCAGGCAAGGCAATGTTTAAAGAGGAACAGAATCAGAAGATGCATGGATGAAACTGGTCACAATGAAGGGAGTGGTGTTGTATTGTGCAAGGGGCAGCTGTCTCTATTTAGTGGGGGCAAGATGATAGGGTTGGCCAATTTCTTTCTCACTGTCCTGGCATGTTCCTTTGCATCTCCTGGCACCACCACAGCTGGATCCCATCCTGCTGTCTCAGCTCCTCTCCATCCTTGCACTGCGCCTTGGCACCTCCATAGGTTGGGGACAGATGGGCACCCGGGATGCAAGTGATGGCAGTGTTCACAGATATGCCCCCATGAGATGCCCAGTTCACTCAGGCTGCTGGAGGAAGGCTTGCTGGGTGTGGGGATGTGGGTTGATCTATCGAAACCTCCGCTGGGTTGGGTGAGCCGCTGTTTCTTGTGAGCAGTGCATGAAGACGTGTGGGGAGGCGGCGCGGTACCGCAAGGTGTTCTGCGTGGATGAGAGCAAGCAGGTGCAGAGCAGCACCCACTGCGACGCCAGCAAACGGCCCCCAGAGATGGAGAGCTGCGGGCTGCCGCCCTGCGAATACATCTGGATCACCGGGGAGTGGTCAGAGGTGAGTCCTCATCCCTGTCTCCAACCCCAGGCTGGGACCTGGCCACGCTGCCCCGCTCCCTCCTCTTGCTGCCCACCTCACTGGGATATTGCAACAAGGGCAGGGCTGCATGGTTTAACGAGTAGTTGTTGGTTTGTTTCTGTGTGCAATTTCCCTGCTGGACAGAGAGGAGAAGGGCTGCAGGAGATGGCCAAGGTACTAAAACATGAACACCAGTGTGCTCAAAGTCCTGGCTGCTATCAGGAGGCAGTTTTCTTCCAGAGCTCATCACATCCATCAGGCACTCTCCTCTATTCTGTTCTATTTCGTTCTACTATGCTCTACTCTATTCCTGGGTTCTGTTTTGCTCTGTTCCGTTCTATTCATGGGTTCTGTTCTATGCTATTCATGAGTTCAGTTCTGTTCTACTCATGGTCTTGGCTCTATTCTATTTCATCCTTGGTTTCTTTTTGTAGCAGGCACTGTATGCAGAGGCATACAGTACCCAGGGTATAATCTCAGCCTGCTTCCCTCTTCAGTGAGCACAGGATTACTTTCCACTTGGAAGGACAGCAGAAGGAAGTGAGGAGACAGCTGCTGACATAGCCCTGATTAAAAAGAAAGAGCCAGGATAAAGAAAAAAAAAACAAACATTCTGGGACTGAGGGGAAGGAAGGAAAGGCATGCCATCCAAGAAAGCACAGGAAGGAGAAGGACAGAGAAGGGAAAGTCTTGGGCACTGGTTTTCTTCTAATTACAAGGAAAACCGCCTTTCTTCCATCACCTTCATTTCAGCATTTTGACCATTTTCTTTCACTATGGGCAAAAATAAGTAAATAAATAAAAATAAAAGGAGAAAACCCAGATAGTAGATATCTCTGTTCCCAGGGGATTACCTGCTCCTTTCTTGGCACGTGGAGGATTGTGCCCAGGAGCCATCTGGGCACGGGTCCTGGAGCAGCACTGGTGTCCAAGGCCTTGTAGCTATTCTGCGTACTGATGGGCGTAATAGTTACAGCATTCCCTCACAGCAGTTTGCTGTTCCTATAAGTGCTGACAGATGCTTCCCCTTGCCCTCAGTGCTCCGTCACCTGCGGCAAGGGCTACAGGCAGCGCCTGGTGTCGTGCAGCGAGATTTACACCGGCAAGGACCACTACGAATATGGCTACCAGAACACGGTCAGCTGCCCCGGCACGCAGCCACCCAACATCCAGCCCTGCTACCTTGGGGAGTGCCCTGTTTCTGCATCCTGGCGCGTCAGCAACTGGGGAAGCGTAAGTTTAGCAAACCAGTTTTTTTTTTTTTTTTAGCCAAAAGAATTCTAACAAACCTGTTTTTCTTTGTTACATATTCCTAAGGTTTGGTAGGGGAGTGGTGTTGGAGAGTTGCGTGAATGAATGCATCGAGTGCCATTGATGCTGTGTAGGGTCCTCTGCTCTGTGCTGAGCCCTGTCGTATGGTGGGGTCATGACACCCATGAGTGCCACAATCGTCATAAAAATTCAGTTGTCCATATTTCTGGGCATGTTGAGGGTCTTGCTGATTGCTTAGTCAGAATGTGAGGTACTGCCAGAAAAGGACCCAAAACTACTGTGCTAGAGTAGAGGGAGTGATGGATAGCTGGCAGCTGGGGCAATACTGCTTGTCCATGTGTGTGAGCAAGGCTTGGGAAAAAGCAACAGGCTGAACTCTGGTAATCTGAGCCTTAAAAGCTCAGAGCCTCTGTCTTTCCCCGCCTTCTTCCTTCTCCTTACAAATGCTGGGACGTGGCAGGGGAAGAAACTTAACCTTTCTGTTAAAGTTATTTGTACTTCAGGCCCCAGAAATGGCTCCACACAAGATCAAATTTTGGTTAAGGTGATAACATTTCACTTCTTTGGGCTTCTAACATTCTTTGAAATGTGGCAGTTCTCCCATAAATTTGATTTATTAACCCAGCTCAGGCATTTGTAGGAATTTGTCAAACCTTTACGAGGCAACGAGGGTCAAGTCAAGCAAGATGTAGTTGTCACAGTAAATGGCAGGGCTGTTTGAAACCCAAGTTCCTCATGCCCCACAGGAAGCCTCAGGTCCTCCCTGAGAGTCAGGGCAGAGGGATTGCAGCAAAGAGCTCAGTCTCAGTTTGTTGGTGTTTCCACCCAGAATTTCAGTGCAAAACATTCAGCTTGTTAATGCAGCTCTGTTGAGAAGAGTATCCATTTCAGAGAGCACGTTCTTTGCGCTGCTGAAGGTATCAGAGACTACAAAGTGCCATGACCCTGCTCACCTCTGATTTTCAAGGGGTTTACTGTAAATTACCTTTTGCTCTGCTTCATGGTGAAGTGTCATGGATTTGGAACTAATGAAGAACAAATGCCAGGTTGCAAATGGTGTGGTAACCTTCAGCATTTCAGCCTTCATTTGGGCCATCTGAGCACACAATTTATGCAGATTTTTCCACTTTTCTGGGCAGTGAGGGGAAAGGGAGCTTGGAGATGGTACAGTTTGGTTAGAAAACAGCAGATTGTGCCATGCTTGTTCAGAGGCCTCTGCCAACGTCCAAGCAATGCTTCCAGCCACCAGTAGAGGATATCTAGCATTCAGTCCTTCTGGTGAACATTTCTTTTTGTGCAAGCTTCCCACTGCAAAAAAAGAACATTTTTTGCTTGAGCACAGTGTTGACCTTAACCAACATAGTCTCATTCACTAAGTAGGTAAGTGCTAAGAGAAGTACCATCTTCTTGAAATAATGAAGGATGACGATATAATGAAGGGATTAATAATCGAAGGGGCTACTTCTGTGATTAAAATTCAATCCTTGCAAAATGGAGACCTTTGCCGCTGCCTCTTTATAGAAGGAAATTGGTTCTTATGGTCCAAAGCCCAGAAGCCCTTGAGATAAAACACGACCCTCTGCCTCTGGTCTTGCAGTGCTCTGTGACCTGTGGGGTTGGCATCATGCACCGCTCGGTGCAGTGCCTGACCAACGATGACCAGCTCAGCAACTTGTGCCTTGTGGATCTGAAACCCGAGGAGAGGAGGACGTGCCACAACGTCCACGACTGTGAGTCTGCAGCTTTGCACCTTCCTTTGCTTTTCTTATGCCTTGAGCATCTGTTCCTGTCGAGCTCCTGGAGGTGTGCAGTATTTCCAAGTGTTGGGAGCCATCCAGGAAAGCACTGAGGCGCTCCAGGGACGCCTCTTAGAAATGAACACGTTGCCTTGCTGCTTGAGGTGCCTTGAAAAAGAAATGTGCTATATCATCGCTCAGTGATGACATGCAGTTCTGGTTTCTTTCAGGTGAATTACCGAGGAGCTGCAATGATGTTAAAACTCTCCAAGGTGTCACTGAAGACGGTGAATATTTCCTTAAAGTCAAAGGGAAGACATTAAAGGTGTGTTTCAGCTGCAGACTGATTGTACATTTTCCCAAGGGGTAGAGGACACTGTGTGTTCTCCTCAATTTCCACTTGCACTTCCTACTTTCAGTTTTCTGGGCATTCCCTTTGCATACCTTGCCTGACAAAATCACGACTTCTCTCCCCCAGGTGTATTGCTCTGGGATGCAGACTGACAGCCCAAAGGAGTACGTGACCCTTGTAAATGGAGATGCAGAGAACTTTTCAGAAGTGTACGGATACAGGTAAGGAATCCCTTTAGTTCTGAGCTTCCCGATGTCTTTGATTGCTGTGGCAATATTTTCCAGTCATGAGTAGAAAGGGTTTTCTTTTGATTCAGATTGCATAACCCGACCGAATGTCCGTATAATGGGAGCAGACGAGAAGACTGCCAGTGTAGGAAAGATTACACAGCAGCTGGGTTTTCCACCTTCAGCAAAGTAAGGCTGGACCTGAACACTATGCAAATAATAAGTGAGTAAATACAGGGCCTTGCCATTAAAAACAAAATCATGTTTATTTTACACAAATGTAGCTGTAATTATAAGCAGGCAGTAGTATCTAGTGAGACTGAGCTCTCTCTTTGAAAGCTTTTAGACCCGGTCACCTTTGCACTTAGAAGCTGTAACCCAAGTGCATCAGAGACGCCTACTGGCAGTGCTGGTGTGTGGAGGAGTGGAAGAGACACTTGGAGGGGTTGAATCTGGGGAGATAACTGGTGGGGAGAGGGGCTGGGGGTTTGCAGGACAAGTGGTGACTGTAGGTGTGCAGAACAAGTGGTATCCTGAGACCAGCACATTGAGGAGCTGGGAGCTTCCCTGCTGCATGGGGACAGTTTCAGTCCTTTTGACTTCAGGGATGCTGTCAGTTTCCAGCAAACGTTTTAGAAACATAGTGCATTACTGGGAGCTCATTCAGTAAATAGTGACGATTGTTAACAAATCAAAATCCTTTCTCCTGAAATGACTCTCTCTCTGATAGGGTTTTTGTCATTGCTTTATTTCCAAGCCAAAAGACCTTCCAGTCTACTAAACTGTAAAAAGCTGCTATAAGAGCTTCTAGGTTCAGATCCTTAGAAAATTCGATACCAGCTCCCTGATGAATCTCAAAAGATGCTGGGCACCCCCATCAGGCAGGAGCTGTTATGCATCCCCATCAGAAAGGGGCTTCAGATCTAGAGCAACACATCCGTATCCTTTTCAATCCCTGAGCCCTGGGCTGGGGGCGGTCTTTGGACAGTTTTTTGGCTTTGTTCAAAAGGAAGATTTAGAAGGTCTCAAGTCCTTTTTCAAAATTTGAAATTGTCTGATAGAGAGATAAAAGCAGAGTTAGGGCTTCTGGTTTTGTTGTTATTTACATCTAGGCCTTACATCACCAATGTATTTGAACCCATCTGTAAATGTGAGTGTATGGGCATTCTGTGAAACTCAGTGCTGGGAGTCATGTCTGGGATGAATTGGGGATTTAGTATTAAAAGTCTAGAAGGTGAGGTCTTAACTAATGTTCAAAAACAGCTTCAGTGAATTTAAACTCTAGCGAAGAGCATGTTTACGTGTGTTTTTTTTCTCTCCCTGCATCTTTCTTTCTGTGTTATTCACCAACTCCTCTCTGCAGCAACTGACTTACAGTTTGCCCGGACGCATGATGGACGACCAGTTCCTTATGCCACTGCTGGGGACTGCTACAGCGCAGCCAAATGTCCTCAGGTATTTGACAATAGCGTTTCAGAATAGGAATTGGTGCCTTTTGTTATGTACAGTCCCCACACCTTGGACTCTCCGGACTTCATTTGCAAATGGCACTGAACAGTAAGTCGCACTCACAGGCAGCAGAGGGCATCCCTCCATCTCCTTCCCTCTTTGCTTTCAGGGCTGGGACCTTACAGCCGAGCTTTGCAGCTTAAGGATTGGCTTCTCACCTCCGGTAGGCTCCTGGCTGCTTATGTCCACCCACCGACCAGACAGCAGTCATGGGGAGCAAAGCTCACAGCCCTCTGGTGCTGTAGTGGGTTGGGGCTGTGACCAGAAATGGAGTGGGATGGGGTTTGCCAGGGGAAAACTGGGAGATCTGTGTTGGGTGCTGATACAGCCATGAATTTTGCATCCATTTTGTGTATATTGAAATCAGGAGGATAAAGGACAGAACGTATTTAAGGAAAAACGAAAAGAATTTTTATTTTACTGAAGGCTGGAAAAAAAAAAAAAGCTCAGCTCAGCTCAGTGGAAAATGTGGAAAATAAGAACAAGTGTGCCCTCTCCAGTTGAGGAAGGGAAAGTGAGAGCAGCTGCTGTGTTCCTGGGCATTTTCTCCATCAGCTGCTGGAGCATTTCAGGTTCCACCATTTGCCATGGGAAAGCAAAGAATGCCCTCAACTGGCAAACCATGAAAAAGCAGCAGAAAACTGAGTGAAAACATTGAAAAACCAAGCAAAGCCCCTCCTTCCCTGCAGCTACAAATGAGAAAGAAATTCCTAACCAGAGACACGCTGCGATTTGTGCAGTGTGTGCAAATCACTGTCAGAGTGATGGAGAAATTGAAAACACCGCAATCAAGATCCCATTATACAGTTGATGCTATGAGAAGTGTGGCTGTGGCACAGGGCTCTGGGGGTAACCAGGCTTCTCTCCTTGCTTTTTAGGGTCGCTTCAGCATAGACCTGTATGGGACAGGCCTGTCTTTAACGGGAACGGCAAAGTGGCTTTCCCAAGGGAATTATGCAGTGTCAGAAATTCAAAAATCCCCAGTAAGTCATAATGCAGTAAGTCATAATGTTAATTATGGTTCTGCCCGCTCACTGGAAGTTTCTAATTGCCGACATCTCTCAAGGAGACGCTAACAGAAATCTAACATCTGACATGAGAAACGAAGTGTTGCCCGTAATTGTAATGGGGGGACCCTAGTGGGTTTAACTTGATCAGAGTTATTGCAATTAATTAGTGAGCCTGCTTAGTGGTGAAACTGCAGGCCGTGAGTGCTGTGGGACAGGGCTACCTGTAATTAGCTGGCTAAGGTGGGCAGCGCTGGATTTGATGAGCAGGGATTGACCCCAGGAGGGTCCCAGGATGAAGATTCAGTGGGCACGGTGGGGATGAGTTGATCTTAGCGGTCTTTCCCAACCTTTATGATTCTATACATTCTACCTTAAGGAGGTCACCAGAGGCGTTTAACAGTAAGCAATTCGTAACATATCCTCTCTTGGGCTGCTTTCAGTTTCCTTTGAGAGAGTTGGCCTTGAGCCTTGTTGGTACTGGAGCTGTTAAAGGAGTCTTTTTGGCAGCTTTGGATGCTGCAGGTCCATGCTCCAGCACAGCAGGTGTCAGGGAAATGGCACAGACCTCACATGTTCACTCTGACCAGTGCTTGGCAATTCTTCCCTCTTCAGAAAGGAGAAGCCCAAGCAGCCCTAGGGGTTGCAGAGCAGATGCAATCAGAGTTAAAACAAGGGGCAGGGAGGCTAAGGGACAGCTCTTGCCTCTTTCACCCGGTGGCATCTGTCAAGCAGTGCTCCAGGGGTGTAATTGTAGCAGGATCAGAAAGAAAGGCAAAGCGAGAAAAGATGACAGCAGCCTGCTGCAATCATGGATCAATTGTGTCAAGGGTGGGATGGAGCTCATTTAAAAATAAATGCTTTGTGCAAGCTTGTCCTGCACTTAAGTCCAATTTTCTGGTAATTGAGGGTTGAATTCACCCCAAGGACTGTCTGACCATTGAAATGACCAAGAGGAGAACTCTACAGAGGTGGGACAAACAAGGCCATGTGTAGGTGTTGCTGATGCTGGCATCAATCCTCTGACTTGAGGCTGGAGCTGCCTGCCCCACTTGCTGCCTCATTTGCTGAGCTCTCCAGCCCAAGGTCAGCATTCTTTTGGGGTGTGTGCTGACTTTGGAGATGAAGAGCTGAGGAGGGACAGCACCAGAGCCCTTCTGCGTCCAGGCTCTGCCCTCCCAAACAGGTGTTTCTCTACAAATGTCCACCGTGCCCTTCCCATGCTCACTCACCACCAAAGTGCTGATGCTGCCTAGATGTGTTCTTTCTCCTGCATGATCCAAGATTTGCGCTCATTACAGCAGAACAAGGGATTATTCACTGTGGAGCAAGTTGAAGAAAGTAGATGCCCTTGAGATATCCCTTCAAATGGCCTTCTCCTTGGGCATCTTGCAATGTGATAAATCAAAACTGCCCTTTCTTATTTGTGTTCAGCACCTGAGCTGGCAATACTAAAGGGACTTACATTTGCATACATTTAAATATAACTATAATTTTGTAGATTGATTCAGGCATTGTTTGTTTTTTCTTCTGAGACATTTCCTATTAAAGCCCTGACTGGAATCATAGAATCGTTTGAGTTGGAAGGGACCTTTAATGGCCATCTGGTTCAGCTCCCCTGCCATGAACAGGGATACCTACAGCTCCATCAGGTGCTCAGAGCCTGGCCCAGCCAAGGCATATCTGCAAGAACGGGGCACCCATCACCTCTCTGGGCCTCACCACCTTTATTTAAAACTTCTTATATCCAACCTAAATCTCAGCTCTTTTAGTTTGAAACCAATAGAATAACCCAGAGCTGGCTTTTTCAAAGCGTGGAGTCCTCACGTGAGATGTGATTTCTGCTTTTGCCTGCAGGATGGTACCAAAGTCGTAGGAAGATGTGGTGGTTACTGTGGGAAGTGTACCCCGTCGTCTGGAACAGGCCTCGACGTGCAGGTGTTATAGCAATGGTAAGGCCATGGCCACAGAGCATCTGGCTCCCATTTCCCAAAGCCAGCTCATTGCTCAGCCCTGGGCTTTGGGCTCTAGGATTTGGCCTCCAGAAGGCAGAGCCCATGACGTGTGCTCCCCATCTGTGCCTTGCAGGTTCTCTGAGAGCAGCCCGCGGAGATGAGACGGATGAAGGATAGCGATGCAATACCTCTGCCTCCCACTTTTTTAACCTGTTTATGTGTGTATATAGATCGCATATTCTTAATGTACAGTATAATATTTATGTTTGGAATTATTTATTTTGATTTAATATTTTTGTACGTAAAATCATTATATTAAGGCTGCTTTTACTATTTTTATTTTTTATTGTTAAATCCTGCAGTCAAACCACTGCATTTTGCGTACTCTACATTATATGTAGCATTATGACAAGTGATACTTTATTGTCACTGTATTCAGTTGTTTACTTCCAATCAGTAATTTTCCTTCAGTTACGGGCTGCTTTAGCCCTCCACGGTGCTACACAATCTGCATTGGGGTATTTTTGGCATTTCAATCTGTCTTGATGTAAGGAAAACAGACAAGATGTGCTTAAATTTTAATTTAGCAATTAGGCTGACAGCACTCAAGGAAAACATGACAATGAATACAGTGCTCGTTGCATTAGCAATCTTTATCTTTTAGGTATGTTTTGAATTTCACATGACCTCTGTGGCCAGTGCTGAAAGCGCTGGTTTGGTGCTAACATGGTATTTATTAACGCTCAGTAATTTTAGTTAATCCGCTGCCTTTATCAGTGGGAAAAGGAAGAAAGCAGAGAAATTGTCAGGAGATTCAAATAGAATCAATCGTAGAATCCATCATCAGTAGATTCAATCATAGAATATCCCAAGCTGGAAGGGACCCATAAGGATCATTGAGTCCAACTCCTGTTTCTATGGAATAGATGGAGATCTGCTCCGCATTCAGGAAAATTCCTACAGACAGATCTTCAGCAGAGCCCTGTTTTGTGTAGAGCTCCAAAAAACACCCATTTCCCTGCTAATTGCATGTGCCACCGTGCTTCCCTCCTCCATCTGGCAGCAGGGCGATGGGACCGTATGTTCCCTGGGCTGAGGAGCCACAGCTCATTAGGGACACGGTCACAAAATCCTAACGTACGTTGGCTGTGTGGGGTCCTGCCACCCGTGGGGCTGGTGGGGACGCAGGGGCAGAGCTGGGGTACCACATCCCAGTGATGCTTCCCACGCACCGTGCCCATCTGTGGTGCCGTGCAGCGTCAGCGCTGCTGTGTTTCCAGCAGGATCAGCTTGTACTCGCACAGTGCTTCCCCCCCCCCCACAAACAGGCTGCTTGACGCCTACTTCTGTACGGCTTCCTATCCTCCTGATAAGGCATCTGTGCTCTTTGCTGTCCGCGATCCAATGTACAACCAGAACTTAAGTGTTTTCTGTAGTGTTTTTGTAATGGAGAAACGCGGCTGTGCAATGCCCTGCCTGTACATAGCCTGCTGCTTGCAGCACTGCGCAGAGCTTCGTAGCACGTTGAACGGGGGTGATGTGACCAGATAATTTTTGTAGTCTATGACTATGTCCCTTAATTCTTTCTCCTTGATTCTACGTAGCAATAGGAAAACGTTGCCCCAGCGCCTTACGTCGGGGCAGCCGGGAGCACGAAGGACGAATTTGCAGCACAGAATTGCCAGCATTTCAGAAGACTCGCCCAGCTAAGTCTTTAAATTTGGGCTGCAGATATTCAGCAAACCCGACCTCAGGATTTTCTGCATAGCTCCCCAAAGCAGAGCTCCCTGCACTCGTAACCCATGCGTTTGGCAGCCCGCAGAGTGAGACTTGTCAGCCTGATGGTTGGATGTTAATTAGTGGGCATCCAATTTGGGAGCAGGGTTGGGTTAAAATGCAGCTAAAGAATTGGTGCTTGGCACTCACCAGTGTGCCCTGTCGCTCTCGTTAATGTACAGTCTTAAAGGGGAGAATGAGAATTGTACTTATAATTAGGGGTGTTTTTTTTTTTTTTATTTGTTGTTTAATAGCACGTACAATAAGTGGATGTGATTATATCTTAGGTTGCTATTTCACCTATGTCTTCTGCCTATATGACAATAAGAAATGATACCTCCCTGTGAAAAAAAAAAAAGCCAAAAATACCATTTCAAAGGTCAAAGAAAGGGGAAAGGGAAAAAGGGAAAGGGAAAAAGGGAATGGGGGAGGGAAAGATGGAGAGAAAAGGGAAAAGTAGCAAAATGGAGTAAGTGATGTTTTTTTCTGTAATGATAACTGCTCATGTGTAACTTGTGTAGGGTAAAAGGGAAAATTGCACTTTGAACTTCAGAGAGAAACGGTGGTGCTTAGAAAGTACAGGCTTATTATTTTTTCTGTAATGAAAGGAATGGCTACTTATAAAAGGAAAAATTATTTTGACCTGTTTACATTCCTTTCTGCTGTATGGTTTCATAACAGCTATTAGCAGAGCCAGATGAACCTGAAAAGAAGTATCAAACTGTAAGAATTGATAGATCACTGATCTTATGGTTCATCACTGGGCTTCGTTAAACGGGATCAGACTTTGAGGAGCAGAGACATGGGACACTCCTAGTTCAGGAAACAACTCCGGGTTTTGTATGTCAATGCCATTATTTTTCTACAAACTGTTGTGGGGTTTACTTTGTTGGGTTTGGGGGGGATTATATTTTTCTTTTTGCAAGCACTTTCCTGTACAGTTGTTTTTTTTGTTTGTTTTTTTTTTGTTTTGTTTTTTTTCTTTCTTTCTGATGATATTCAAAAAGGAAATGGAAAGATCTGTAAGACAAGTCAGTTTGGTCTTTCTGCATTTGCCATCGTATTTTAATGCCTGTATGCTATTGTAGAGGCAAAATACTTTGTACACAAGGGAATAATACAGTGAATGGTAAACATTCCGTTCTGTGCTGGTATTTATTTGCATGCTCTGGGTTCCCTGTTTGCTTGTCTCATGCAAAAGGAGTGTGGGGAGGAGGAGAGCTGCATGCACAGTGCTGTGCCCGTGGTCTGGGGACCTTCAGGGGAACACAGTGCTCTGTGACTGCTCTGGGTGCTCCCTGACTGCTGTCCAGGAGTGGGATGGTGTTCCCAGACGGGACTGCTATGGGGTGATAGGGGCAACAGGGAGCCCAGCCACTCTGGACAATTGTTCCTGTAGGGTGAGCTGGGGTAACCTGACCTCTCAGCAGCGCAATTTAATAAAATCAGCCAAAATAAATCAACTGAGAAAAAGCCACCACAGCCAACTCCAGCAGCATTCCTCAGAGCAGCCCCATGCCTGATTTAAGCACGCTTCTCTTTCAGTTGTACCAACCTTCTCCAAACAGTGAATCCCAAATGGCCTGGACGTTCCATCCCTGCGAAGATGACAGCCTGGTTTTGCCCTCATTGATAAGCAATAGGGCATCCACGCAGATTCACCAATGGGCTCAAAGGCCAAATTTAGCATATTAGGAAACCAAAGTATTTCTCTGTTCCTGTATGCATTCTGATTTGGAAACTGAGCCATATGCAAGCGTGCATTCCAACTGCATTCTTTTTGCAATTATGTAGCAGTAGAGATATAAATATACTGGCCTATTTCCTAAAGTATGATCTTCTTTATTGTAAACTGGCAAGTACACGTTTTAAAGGAGACTTATTTTCCTTCACAACTTTTCATTAACCATTTCCAGATTTCTTACTTTTAGCAAATTTTGACTGTGTAGCAACTCGCTTTGCTTGGCAATTTCAGGGATGCCAGCAAAGAAACATGGTTACAGATTATTGCAGAAAAGCGCTTCTTTCTGAGCTGAAGATCTGCATTTCTGTGTTGTGGCAGGCAACGTGAGTCCCAATGAGCACTGCTAATTAGTCAACTTTCTATAAACAATTTTATGTCAACACAGCTCGAAATAAACTTCAATGCTTAAAAATGAGACTCAAAAGCAGAGATGGATCAGGAATTAGATGCCCCCGTTAATGGTTTACTGCAAATCTTCACTGATTATCGAGGAAAAAAAAATATGCAATTTCTACAGTGTTGCTTTGGGGAGAATTGTGAAGTCAGGTTGAGGATCTGTGACCTGATCATGATCAGCTGCAGCATGGAATTGTCACACCGCCAGCTCCCAGTACCTGGAGGTGGAAGAAGAGCCTTCTCCTGGCTGTTTGGTTTACAGCTGGAATGACCTCAATGGCCCCTGCTGGCACCATGGCCATTAGCCTGTGACCAAAAGTGTCCTTCTCTACTGTCATTTTTCTTTAATAAATGATTAAAAAGACTCCAAATGTGGGCTGCTGTGGAGCCACGTCACCATGCGTGGCTCCTGAATAATATTTCACTTTCCAGCCCAATATAATGATGGGGTTATTTTAACACTTTTGACTGTTGGCTCCAGTAATTCTGTGAAAATTACAGTGCACTTCTCCAGCCTTGTTGCACAGCCTACCACTGCTAATTGCTTCAGAGGCACAGTTGATCTCTTCAGCTTTCTCTCCTGGCCTACTAGTGAGCATTTTTTCTTCTCTAGACAAACACAATGCATTTTGTTGAAGGCTGATGGAAATGCCTGTCACAGAGAGCTTGGCTTAAATTAAGAAGCTTACTAGAAAACAGTCTTCTGCATGGCCACGAAAATTGTATTGAGAAATGGGGAAAGGTGGAAAAGACTGAAGATGGTGAACATTTCCCACTGAGGCACTCACAGACTGGATCTCCTGACTGAGTCCTCTTCCCAACAGCTGACTGAGAACTGGCTTAGGGAAGGCATTAACAACCCAGCCGAGTCAGAAGTCCTTCCTTGAACTCCTCGCACTGAGAGAAACGCCTTTTTGAGAATGACATCTGAGTTCATCCAGAAGTCTCTAAGCTTTGAGCTGCTGCTTATTCACTGGGAGGGGATGGGTGCCTTCCCAGTACAAATTCCTGGCTGCAGCTCTGTAGCTTTGTGCAGGAAGAAGGAGCAGGATGCCCAAAGCGGTGCCTGTCGGTCTCTCAGCATTTTCCAAGTATTTTTGCCTGTTCTGGAGCAATCCACGCAGCAGGGATTGTAGCCTTCCAGAAGCAGATTTAGTTGACAAGTTTCTGACCTCTCTTTGCAATAGTGAGATGAAGAATGCTGGGAAGTTATTTTTGGCTTTCTCAGAAGAGTCTGACTTTCCACTTCAAAGCTGGCTTAATTTTTAAGCTATGTTCTATTACCAAACATGAGGCACCGTTTTTGAAAAATCAGAACGAGAGCAGAGTACGGCTTTAACCTAACCCACATGCTTTTTGTATTTTATTTCCTAGGGGAAGTTTGGTTTGTTTGTTCCAATAAAAGAAAAAAAAAAAAAAAAAGCCATCAGAACTGAAATTTCTGTGAAATGATTTCTGCCCCTCTCTGGCTATAAATGGGATTTCTGAAGTGTTTGGAAACACGACCTGTTGGCTGTCAGTACACAGAGACCTGATGCAGGCTCCAGGAGAAGGCAGAAACACGTTTGCCCTTCATGAAGCTGATTCAGGGGTTGGTTCTTCATGGCATGGGATGATGCATGGCCGTGCCCATCAACACACTGTCACCAGCAAACACCTCAGCTCTGCTTTGGGGTGAAGCTGTGCTGCGAGCCGTGACATCTGGCTGCGGGGTGTTTGCTGGTACTTGGCATCTCCAGCTTTGAGAGCACGAGAAGAAGAGCCAGGAGTCTAGAGAATCCTCTCCTTTGTATGGGAGGCAGAGGGTGCCAGGGGAGGCAGGGCTTTGCATACATTCTTCCTTTAAATCATTATTTGGCTCCATTCATATGCTTACAATTTCTTCATCCTACTCTAATCTGTGACTACATTTCAAACAAGCAATTAAATTAATCAAGTCTTTGCTGCATTGTCCTTTTCTAATCCATCCTCTCCGGCTTGCTGACCTTTCCCTTTGAAGCTGTTCTCTGCTTGCTGCTGCCTTCCCCCACCCTACTCAGAAAAGAACATTTGGTGTGAAATGATTTAATTGCTCCCATAGCAGGGAAGGAGGACAGCTTCCTGCAAACAGCCCAGCAAAAGCCAACACGGCCAAGAAAAAGCAGGGGCATGTTTGCTCCCATGCCTCTGGATTTAGAAACGGAATCATAGAATGGGTTGAGTTGGAAGGGACATCAAAGATCATCTAGTTTCAACTCCCAGCTTTGGCCAGCCTTTGGGAGCAGGGCCAAATGGGTGGTGCTGGGAGTGGGCATATCTCTGAATCCTGGCATTCTGGGGGCCAATGCACCCAGGTCTGTGACACATCTGATCTAAGGGACCCTCGGCCAGTACATTCTATTTTAGAGGTGTTGCTAAATTCTGCTGACTGGATTGCATAAAGTGCCTTGGAGCGTCTTAAAATCCTTCCAATGCTTTTGTCAACATCTACAGCACCATACAGCTCTGTGCATGGCTCACCTGGAACGACCTGGGAGCTGCCTTTGTCAGATGCCTGAGATAATCTGATAATTTCCACCTCTACATCATCTTCACTCTGCGTTATGCAAGTGGTATGTGAAGCTTTCTAGATATGACTTGCATTTGGATTTTTCCTATTTCATCATGCCTGGGCCTTTCAAGAGCCTAAATGCACAGAAATATGTCACCTGGGAGCACTACAAGCTGCAGGCAGCAAGTATCATAGAATCATCACAGAATCATAGAATGGCTTGGGGTGGAATGGGTCTCAAAAATCACCTGGTTCCAACCTTGCTGCCTCACTCAGGGCTGCCAACCACTAAACCACTAGCTCTGGCTGCCCAGGGCTGCATCCAACCTGGCCTTGAGCACCTCCAGGGACGGGGCAGCCACAGCTCTGGCCACTGCCTCACTGCCCTCTGAGCGAAATATTTCCCCCCCAACACCTTACCTGAATCTCTCCTTTTAGTTTAAAACCATTTCCCTTGTCATGTGTTACCCCGCGTATGTTTGGTATATTTCTAATTTTCAGGAACGCTCCTGAAATGTTGAAGTAGCCTGGAAAGAGTGCAGCTTTAAGGTGCAAAGCAGATCATCCTGCTGGGTAGCAAGCAAGCTCAAGGGAGTGAGAAATAGCAAACAAATTGCTTGTTGCCAAAGCATGAGGAGGTTGAGTACCAAGTGGCAGTGCCCCTCTGCATGGCTCTGTGTAGCCTCCAGTTGAGCACAGAGCAGCACAATGTAGCACATCTCCATCCTCAGAAAGAAGCAAGAAGCAGGGCTGACCTAGACAGCAAAGAAACTCGGTTCTGGGGTAAAAAAGATATAAAGCAGCAATTTGAGGGGGTGAGGATGGGCCATGCCCAGAGGATGCACACAGTGCACACTTCGCCACGCTGGCACCAGAGGGCATTGGAGCCTGAGCTTAGCTCCATCCTGCAGAACTTCCCGATCCCACAGCCTACAGGGGAGAGGTGCGCTGCTTCTTTTTCTCCCCTTTATTCTCTCTTGTTTTATTATTATTTTTTGGGAACGTTGTGTTCCCTCTTGGCTCCGTGCTTCCCAGCAGGTGCTCGCCTCCGCACAGCGGGGCTGGGCTGCAGGTTTTATTGGTGCAGAGCCCAACTCCTCAGCGCTATTTACAGGGAAACTGAAGACTGCCTTCAAAATTAACAATATCTGACTATAAATCTTGCTGCGTTCCCTAGCAACTAACACAATAAAACCCTAAGGTTAAAAGGAGAAGGGTTATTTGGAGATACCTTGGGGAGCGCGTCATGGCCATTTGCATTCCTGGTTGGGAGGACAAAAAAAAAAAAAAAAAAGAAAATGATCCATGTGATATTTACAAATTGCCGTATTGATGGAGAAGAAAGGTGGAATTACTCCGTGCGATTTTAATCAAAATACCTCAGAATCAACAAATCCAACAAAAAACTGCCTGCAGTAGTCAAACGGCGGTGATTAAAGAGCGCTCTGTAAACATGCGGCGATCTGCAGAAATGGTGGAAGGGCTTTGTTGAGTTGCTAAACCCACTTTGTTACTGGTTTTGACATCTCAAGTGTGTGTACCACAGATTAAAAATGTTCCAAGTAAATCTGACCGGAACGAGCCTGATGGAATATGCCCTAGAAAAGCCTACGCAGTACAAAAAACATTTCAAACTGAAGTAACATAGCATGATTCATCCCAGCCTGGGTTCCTGTTATGCACAGCACACAGATTGAAATCCCATATCCCCACCTCAAACTGAGGTTTATGTGCAATCTTTTCTGCCTGCAGTCATTGCAAATCTCGAAGCTGGAAGGAGAGGAAATGCTGACTTGTTCCCCTCCTGAAAGACCCTCACAGGGGCACAGTTATCCAGGGAGGAGTTCTGGGAGGAGAAATAAATGCCTGGTCCCTTGCATGCTCATTCAGCAGAGGTGGCATTGAGAGACATTTTTAAGCCCTCCTGTTGCTGTTGGAAGGCTTTAGACTGTAACTGCTCGACAACAGTTGGGCATCTATAGTTTTTAGGGCACTAGATGGTGGCAGGATCCATGTTGGGCTGTATATCACAGGCTGCTGCCAAGAGGTGCACAAGAAGATGATGGGACTAAACTCACCTGGATGTGGCACTGGGGAGAAACCTGCAGGCAAAATGAGGCTGCTTCAGAAAGGAAAAGGGTCCTTCTTGCTGTGTACAAATGGAGAAAGATGGGATTCAGGCTGCCATAGTCACGAGAAGGGCTGTTTGTGTCATCCTGATGCAGGTTTGGTTGAAACACAAATGGGAGGAGAAGATGATGTATAGAACAATGTAAGTGACAGCAGCAACAATAATTTGTCAGACAAACTGTCTGGCATAGATTATCCATGTGTCTCAGTTTCTGAGTCTATGTGACAGCAGCATCTGACAGCCCCCACCTCCAAGCTGAGCCTGTCTTTTCCCAGAAGGAAGATCTACGTGTTTAGGAAAAAAAAAAAAAAAAAATATATATATATATATATATATATGAAAAAAAGTAAAAACTTTAGGATATACTTCATGTGCCAGCACAGGTAGGTCCAGAGCTGTGTGCCTGTCCCCTGCCCTCCCAGCCATGCCAGCATTTGTGCATCATCCCCCTGAATACAGCGAGCACAAGGGTGTGGGAGTGATTTCCTGAGCTGTCTTCACTCGCAGCAGCTTTTCCGGGGGAGTAGAAAGGAGCACTCAGGGCAGTGAGATAATATCTCCCCTCCCTTTCCCAAACACATCCTAGAGATGATGTTCTGGCCTGATTTTCTTCTTATGCAGCATTTGAGCATCCAAAAAATGTGGATTGAATTCTCCTGACAGCCCTGGACCTGAGGAGGACAATGACTCCTCCTTTGTCCTTGATGTCTCAGGTTGGAGAGAACAAGTGCTGGCCTCAGGAGGCAGTGAGATTTCCCAGAAGGACCTGACCCCATGGGGGCTGTGTAACCTTGATGTGCTTATGGCTCTGGGTGCTGAGCACTCCTCTTCCCTATTGACCTGAGGCCGGAGGACACGGGTGTAGGGCGATGGGCAGGTTTCGTGGCCCCATGGACACCTCGGGTTGGAGGACAGGAGACCAGCTTCACTTCATTGAATTTTCAGACCTGCCTCTTCATCAGCAGACTGTGATTCAGCACAGCCACACCTCCAAGGACTGTACCCTCCAACTTTGACTTACTTTTGCTGTTTTAAACTTAGAGCTGATGTCCTCACCGGCCCTGTTATTGAGGGCACACAGCATCTCTTGCAACAACAAAGCAATTAAAAGGATTTGCAGGTCACCTTTAAAGCATTTCCCACAGCACGTCGAGTCTTGTTATAAGTCCTCTATCCATTAATGCTTTTATTTCAGCAGTTCTAATTGAAGTTTTAAATATTCTGAACCTTATGCAAGACACCCAAAGTGCTGCTGAATTTCAGGTCCTCTTTTGCATGAAGCTCGTTCCCTGAAACCCTATCGACCTTCAGTGGAGATGACAGTCACTCTGTACCATGTCCACACCACTGTTACCATGTCCTATATGGTATACCATATGGTGGAGTCACCATCCCTGGAGGTGTTCAAGAACCATGGAGATGTGGCACTGAGGGATGTGGTCAGTGGGCATGGTGGGGGTGGGTTGGGCTTGGTAACCTGAGAGCTCTTTCCCGACATGAATGATACGATGATTCTATACAGGTAGGGAAGCTCCAATGCGACAGAATCCGTATGTTTGAAGAGTTTGTCACTGAGTTCATAACATATCCTTGCAATACCACAGGAGCAAGAAACAGAGAGTGAAACCAAAAAGGAAAACGATGAGAACATTTGGCAGAAAGGAGCAATGAGAAGAAGCTTGGGGGGGGGGAGGGGGGGGGGGTTGGAGGGGCAAAAATAGCAACTGCAGAACAGAATGGGGAAGGAATGTCAGCGTTTTCCCACTGCCATGAAAAAACCCCGTGCAACAGGACTATCTTTCAGGATCAATCACACTCGAACTTTTTGCACAAGACGTTCAAAAGCCGACCACACCGCTCCCAGCCGGTCACAGCTGTAACCTCAGCCTTTGCCCCTTCGGAGCAGCACGATCCCGGCCCTTCGGGGTCTCCGCTTTTCACCCTCGTGCAGCGAAGCGCTACGGCGGCGCGGCGCGGTGGAGGCGGGCTGTTCACTCTGAAGCGGAGCGACGGCAGCCGGCGGCGCGGGGCGGGGGGCGGCCGGGCCCTCCCGGGGCGGTGCCTGGCGGCCCGGGGGCGGGGAGGAAGGGGCGGGGGCCCGACGGAGGGGCGGGGGCGGCTCGGGGCGGCCGCTGCCGCGCACTCGGGCTCGGACTCGGCTCGGCGGGGCCATGTTCGGCCGTAAGCGGCTCTCGGGCCGCTCGGTGAGTGCTGGGGACGGGGGTGGGTCTGTCTCCCTTCGGCCTTCCCCGGCTCCCACCTGTGGCTCTGTCCCGCTGATACTCTTGTGTCCCCGCCGTCCCCGAATACCTCTTTTCTGGGTGTCCCTCACCTCCCCGTGTCCCTGCGCCCCCTATTTCCCCCCTCCCCTATCCCCAGGTGACCTCCGCTTTTCTTGCAGCTGACGGCTTCGGGGGAGCCGGAGCGGGGCCAGCCCTGCAACACCTGCGGGGACCAATGCCCCGGCTTCGTCCTGCACAAGTGGAGGTAAGGCCCGGCGACACGCGTGTCCCCACCGCTCGGAGGCAGCGCGACCGCGTCCCACGGGTAGGGCTCCCTCCGGCGCTCCCCCCACGTGGAGTTTTGGAGCTCCACAGAGCATCTTCAGGAGTGTAAATGTGGCTTTTAGGGGAGTGTTTGTGTTGGTCTCGATTCCCCTGCTTCAACAGGTGGGTCTCTGTCTCCCGTGAGAGCTTTCTGCCCCCTGGAGCAGCACCCGGCTGTGCTGGCACCTGCTGTGGGATGCAGCCCTGGGGAAATTGGTTTGCTCCATATCATGCACTGCACTCAGGGGCTCCTGCTGCTGCCCGTGGAGGCAACCCTGGCAGGAAACAGCAACAGTGGGATGGCAAGAGGTCGTTGTGGGGGACCCGTGGCTGCTTGGAGCTCCTGCCTGGCCCCGTAGCAGAGTGTTGCCCCCTCGCTGATGCTGAGCAGTGATACAGCTATTGAGATGGATGAGCCCTCTCCTCCGGCTGGGTGGGGATGCGTGTGTGGGAAAGACCAAGTCTCTACTTATTTATTTCTCCTGTGTTTCCATAAAGACAATAATGTGGTGCCTATGGAGCACAGAAGCCCTGGCTTTGTGCTGGGTCAACTCCATCTTTCCTTCCCACATTGTGAGTTCACAGGTGACTTGGGATTTAGCAATATTAAACCTTCTGGGCTGGGGGCTTCAGAAGCTGATACTGACTTAGAGCCCTCAGTGACCTTTTAGCTTTATTTTATAGGCTATCCCCATTTCTCCAGTATCTGCTATGCTTCTTGCACGTGTCCTACTTCTCAAAGCTGCGTCTCAGCAGATTAAAGCATGGATCCAACTCAAAGAGAGGGACACTGAATTGATTTATTAGTGCTGCGTTGTATGTAAAGCTCTAGCCTTGCAGATGAGCAGTGCAGTGGGGCCCATGGGTTGTGCTCTGCCCTGGGGAGATGGTGCTGGTGCAGCTGCAGGTGGTGGATGAGTGGAGGTGATGGATGAGCCCTGTTCCTCCACCCTACACAGATGCCAATCTGAGTGTCCTGTGCCCCACCTCAGACCTTCAGAAGGTGAAGGTGTCTCCTGGCTGCAGGAGCTGTGCCCTGCTGCTAATTGGGATCTGCCACGTGTGTTAGATCTATGAGGTCACCCCTGAGTGTCTTTTTTCCAGGACTTATAAAATGCTTTCAAGAGCTGCCCTACGTTTTCTCATGGCTGAGGTTTGGGGCAGCAGGTGTTGTCACAGCAGTGCCTTGTGATGCTTTAAAGTGTCACGGAGAACTTTCAAGTGTAAGATAAAAAACAAACAAACAAACAAAAAAAAAAAAAGAGGTGGTCAGCAGAGGGATTTTTACTCTGGTCTGAATAAGGTGCTGTTCCGTGTGAGTTATGTTACCCTTAGGTTTGAGAAATGGAGTGGGGAGTCGATACAATCTTACTAAAGGCCACTGAGCTTCTTGGGTGGTGTCAAACGTGTGGCACGGTTGTGATCTCTGCAGCAGCACGTTGCCTGCTGTGCTGCATCCTGCGGAACCCTTGAGCAGCAGGCTTCACCCTGCTGGGAGCACCCACCCACCTGCAGCTGTCCCCTGGGGGTCCCACCGTGGATTTGGGTTGAAATAGATGGATCCTTCTCAGGAAGGAAGGGGTTACCTACCTGGGACAGCAGTATATAGGGCTGGGTGTGCATCCTTAGTGCCCCTGGCTCTGCATCCTGCAGCAGGGCAGGTGTGCTCCAGCTGCACGCCTTGCACCAGGGATGGTAAGGCTGAGCCCTCCTGCATATGCATTCACATTTAATTGCCTCGATGTAAGAGTAATTATGCAATTAAAACAGAAAGGCAGCTTGTTTGCCAAAGCACAATAGAAAGGAAGGATGCTCATGTTTTACTAGTGAATGGTTTATTAGTGCACAGGATGTGTAATAGCCATTCTGTCCTTCCCCAGCATGCTCAGGAGCAATGCCCTGCATGCATGGGGCCATGCAGCTCCTGCTGGGGATGTTCACAGGCGCTTTAACTCCCCAAATGGATTTGGAAAATAACAATGGTCTGTAAGGAGATCTGCAGATTAAGGATACAAACCCAGATCAATTAACCACTGGGGATTCGTAAAGCTTTTTAAGATCCTTTAACAGCGGAATTTCACTGATAAATGGGGATTGGGCTTTTTTCTTCAAAGATGGGAATTGGTGATGTGCTCTGGGGAGAAATAAAAGGATTTATGATCTTGTAGGCACTGAAACCAGAGCACATCCCTGTTGCTGGTGTGCACGTTGTCCTATATGCGATCGTGCAGGACTGAATTGCCTCGTTACCTGTGATTCTAGGTGTGATCTGTCCATCAGGCAGGCAAATGGCTTTGTCAGGCACCAAAGGTTTCTGTGCCCACATGCTCTCTTAAAAGCCACTTTGCTCAGACGGAGAGGTGGCTTTAAGCGTTGGCTGCATTGATCATTCCTAGGAGCACAGGCATCCTTCTGAGCCAGAGAAACCACTTGAAAATAAATTACATTCTGCAGAACTGCTGTATTTTCAGAATAAAACCAATCTCTGTGATGTGGAGGGAAGAAAAAAAAAAAAAGATGAAAGGGGATTCCCAAGTAATGCAAAACTATCCCTGGTCTTAGAGTACATTTCTGAATATCCTTAATCTTACCCTTAAACTCTGATCTCGCGTTCAGGCTGGTGGATGAATTCCCTTGATAATGTGTTGCAGCAGGGAGCTGCAGATCCTGTACTGTTAGACCAGGACACACTGCCTGCTTTCACTCGGAGCTCCCAGATCCCATCTCTGGTTGTAAGACGCAAATTCCATCCTTAGTGCTAAATCATTTAACCCCAAGGAGAAGAAAGCAAGCCACATCTGAATGGACTGAAGGTTGCATTCCATCATCTCTGGGTGTGAAGTCTACAAGGATGCAGTTATAGGGGTACAGCCAGAATAACCTGCAATTGCTCATGTCCTGAACAGCAGAGCAACTCCTTCCTCTAACCCTGTCACTTTATTTTATGGCAGACTGTCAGTAAGGTATGTAAGGACCTGTGTGGGCCGTGGTCTTGAGAATGGAAATTGGGCACACACAACAAAATCCCCGTTAACTCTGGCTGATACTTGAAAGGTGGCTTTGTGTGTGGGAGAAGTGAAATCAAATTCAATAAAAATCTTCAACTCCTTGGGAGTCCGGTTGCCATTTTCTAATCAGATCTGCATTACATTAAGCTGTGTGCCATTCAGCTTGTTAACAAGCTTTGGTTTAAATAAAGCTGTCATTGGAGTTGGGTGAAGGGATGGCCATTAGAAGGGTCTTTTGCATAATGTCCTGCAGAGAAGAGCCTGCAGAGAGGTGGGCTGGGAGGAGAGAGGCGGATGGAGCTGCCAGTCGCTGCCTGGCGCAATTAGCGCGGGTGTGCCAACCCTAAAAGTGACAAACAGCTCCAACACCACCCAGATTGCTGAAGGCTGAACGCAGCAGAGCTGTACTGGGAGGTGTGGGGGACACGAGCCACCTGTGCTGCAGAGCTCAGGGACAGCAGAGTGCTGCAGCTCCCGGAGAGAAGGCAGTCAGGCGCCGTGGCAGATAATTTTAACAATTGTCTTAGAACATTGAGAGAAGTCTTTGTTGCCATAGTTATTCTTCTCGCTTGCAGAAGTGGTAAATAACAGCAGTAAACATGACATAAGGCTGCCTTGCTGGTTTGCATCTTTTCTTGGCGTCTCTTTTTCTTGTGTGTGTGTAATTGTTGTCTCTTGCTAACACATGGGGTGAGGAGATCTGCTCGGCGTGTCCCTGTCACACTGCAATGTGGGCTGACGTGTCCCAGGTCGTGCCTGGCCCTGGGCTGCTGTTTCTGGGCCAACTGACTCAGAACTCAGCAATATTCTGGGTTATTATTCAGGTGTTTCTTTGCTATGGTAACTCATTGCTTCATTGTCATCTATACAGAAGTCTTGTGACATCTGACCTTGCCAGGTCTGGGAGCAGGAGAACGTTGGGAAAAGAGTAGATGTGGCACTGAGAGCTGTGTATTGGTGGGCACAGTGGGGTTGGGCTGATGATTGGACTGGATGATCTTAGTGGTCTCTTCTAACCTTAATGACTCTGTGAAGCCCGGGTAATGCTGGCTCAGGGTGCTGAGTGATGGTGCATCACAAAAGCCCGTGGACAAGGGAAGAGGAGGTGTGTAATATGGCAAACCACCAAATAAGTGGTAGACCAGAACTTTGGAGATGTGGTAGGTTGCTGGATGGTGGTGGCTGGGTGGCGTTGCATCGCATGCCTCTGTTTTGTTGACAGTAGCTTGGGAGTTGCTAGTGGCAGTGTTTTTTCTGCTCTTTGCTCAGCATGTTTGTACAGTTCCTGTCCCCAGACATGATCCACCCTTGTGTGGAGGCCAGCAAATACGGCTATGGGGTGGCAGGAGGCTGTGTGCATCTTCCTTCCCACTGGTGACTCGTACCTCATCCAGAGAAGTGATAACATTTGTAATGCAGCACGTGAACGAATAGCACCAAATCCTGAAGCATTTGTTTCTACTTCCAAAAAAAAAAAAAAAAAAAAAAAAAAAGTACAGATTATTGCTTCCATATGTTTTCAGCATTTTTAGTAGGTTATGTATCTCTCACATGCACGCTCCCAGCTTTTCCCTTTCATGAATAACATGCTTTGTGCCTCTTTCTCCTTTAGGATTCAGATATTCTTCACTTCCTTGTATGTTTATTTGAAAGGCTTTGGGGATATGAGAATAGCAATGCCTTATCTTGAACAGGCTTACGCTCTCATTGCTTCCCCAGTGAGCAGCGTTGGGTCCTGTGGTGTTTTGTACAGATTTCCATTTTGCAGCGGGGAGCCTGCAGGAATGGGAAAGCTGTGCCAGCGGGGAGTGCTGCTGGAGAGGTGAGTCCCCATGGGGCTGTGGGTGGCTGTCCCACCAGTGTCCCACCCATTGAGGGGTGCAGAGTAATCAGAAGTGGTTTCTGCTGGCTGATTTCTGAGCTCGTTCTTGGGGTTGGTAGAGTGAGCTCGTTGTTGGGGTTTTTTGTTGTAAGCAGTTTGGGCAGGGAGAAGCCGTTCCTTGCCCGGTGACTCATTGCCAAAGCTGGTGTCCTTCAGCTGCTGTTGGGGCAGCTTTTGGGATGGGTGGCTGCCCATCACCTGCGTTGTACCTCCCTTGGTATAAATGGCTTCAGCTGTCCTACTCACCTGCATCAGTGAGATTAAGCAGTTGTGCAAGCATTGTGCAAGCATTTGAAAAATCAAGGCTGAATTTTACTCTGAGAGACTCAGAGCAGAGGCAGAGTTCCCTGAAGATGTTTGAGCCACGTTGAGGTCCCCAAATGCAGGCTAGGACTTTGCCTTGGGTGGGCAGCGGACACATCCTGCCTGTGGTCTCACTGTACTTTGTCAAGGGGCAGCATGACATCCGGATATGGCTTCGGGCACATCAGGGAGTAAAGATCCCCGTGGATTTTCCAGCTTCACCCTGGTATAATCCTTCTTTCCACAAATGCCCAAAGGAATTTGGGGGCTCTCAACCAAATTTTTTTGGCTGTCCCTTACACACTGTCATACCCTGCTGCTAACACAGCCCCTAAACCAACAGGCACAGATAAGGTGTCCTGTTTGTATTGGCTGTGAGACCCCATATCCATTTTAACACAGCACCACAACGTTACAGGCAGTGTTGTCACTGGCAAAAAGCCTAAAATACATTCTTTATTTTTTTTCTATGTGATGTACAGAGGAGAGGTGAGGTACGTGCCTGTATCTGGGCAAGCCCAGGGAGCCTGTCTGAAGTCCTTTACAAACCATTGGGGATTGGATTGCAGGAGCTCAAAGGAGCTGGGACACTTCTTGATTAAATTTCATCTGAACACAGGAGCCCCAGTCTGCAGCTGGTGTAACTAGAGTTGCTGCAGGCAGAGCTGCCCAGGAAAGCCCTAAAAGCAGAATTTCTCACAGGAAAGAAAATTTCTCACGTGTGGATATGTTTCCTGCGTGTTTTGAAGCAGCCTCATGTAATTCTAGTTTGAGGAATGGGGTGAAAAAAGGCTAACAGTGTGATGTGGGGTTTAGTCTGGTTTGGAGGGGTCATTCTGTTCTTGTGATTGTAAGTGGACCCGATGAGTGAGGGGGTAGAGCAGAAAAACACTGAACTCCCACTTTAATTGATATTTTGCTCTTAGACTAAACAATTGTTTTGTAAGTGTGAAGTTTTATTTTGTGGGATTTCTTTATTGTTGTTGTTTGCTTGCACTATTTTTTTGGAAAAATGCCTACAGCAGCATTTCAGCATGCAAAGGTGGGATGCTCCTGTGCTCCCTGTCTGCTGTGAGCGTGAATGTTTGCATCCTGCCCTCACGATGTCAGCAGGGCAGCAGCCACCCTTTCTCAGTGCCTGGGTCCAACCCTCAGCAGGGCAGCAGCCACCCTTTCTCAGTGCCTGGGTCCAACCCTCAGCCGCATCACTGAGCTGATTGTCATCACCAAGCACATCTCCATCCCGGATGAAATCACTCAAGGCAAAGCTTGCAAAGCGCGTGGCCAGGATAGATGGGCTTGCATGAGGGATTTCCTTCCTGACAGCTGACAATGCTGGAGGCTACAGCTACAAATTCGGGTGCCACCTTGCATGTGATTTAGTGGGAGGTGGTTGCACTTGAACAGCTCTCCGCGGCTGGGTGGGCAAGGTGCTGTGCTTGTGCTCCCTGCAGCCCCCAGCCCAAGTAATGGGACGTGTCAAAAACCTGGGAGGAGCTGAGGGATGAATGCTCTGCTGACAAGAGCTGCTCAGCCCTTTGGAGAGTTTCTCTTGGTTTTTGTTCCCTGTTTGCCTTTAAAAAGTCAATCGGCAGCCCTTTATTCTGTTCAGGCTCCCCGCCCTCCAGCCCCAGTAATCCATCCTTATTACACCACTGAGTCACTCTTCAAATAATCAATTGTGTTTTCATTGTCTGCCTTGTAAGTATATCACCCTGCTTAAGGACTGCAGATAGCATCAGCCTGGCTCTTGGGCAGACGGTTTTGCAGTTCATGATGATGCCCGTTTAGATGCTTACTTTTTCTCTGATGAACAAACTCCTAGGAAAGTTGGGCTGGGGATTCTTCCCCATCTTTGTGCTCTGTGGTCGCTATGTAATGTTGGAGGAATTCGTAACGTTTGCAGGATTGTCCAGTGTGAGGGAAGCTGATTATGGGGTGAGTGTGGCCAGTGTTGTCATGAGCCTTTATCTTGGGGAAACCCCAATGGCCAGAGTTGTTCTCAGATTTAACAAAATAGATCCGTAAGGAATTCAGGGTGCTCTCTGCCATCGGAGAGGCCATTTCTTCCCCTTTGCGTGGCTCTCTGCAGGGCCCTGATGCTGGAGCTTAGCACTTGGAGCGCTAAGGACCGCAATTACTGTTCTCACCACCGAGGGAGGCACTTTGTGCTCTGCCGCCGCAGCAAATATTTCATCCCCTATCCATTGCCCTTGTGCGGATGCTGCTGCTGTGGCGATAAAAGACATAATGGCTTCTCTCACTGATAAGGAGAGTATATAAATGTAATTACTGAAATCCTTACGTGGGTGGAGGAGTCCCTGTGAGGGGTTCTCATGCTCATGAGCCCTTGGCTGTTCTAGGGAAGCTGCCTGCAGCTCCTGGCAGCCTGGTTGGAGCTGCTTGGCCACAGCTGGGAGCAATTAGGAAGCACTGTCTTTTTTCCCTCCCTCCCTCCCGACTTTTTTTCCTCGTCCTCTTGTTGAAACCAACCCATGGGCCCTGGGGAACGAGGAAGGAAAGCCCCACAACTGATAGTGCGTGCGGCTCTTCAGTCTGACCCTCACGAGGAGCGTGTTATAGCCAAAGGGAGAGGTATTATTTAGAGCAGGCCAACAAAAAAAATATTTCCATGGCAGCAGTAACCATAGGAAACCTCCCCAGTGTGTGCAGGGTGCGTCCTGTTTCCCTGCCTTCAGCTGTTTGCTTTGCGGTGTGCCCAGTGTGGCTCTAGCAGTGACCATCCACACTACAGTCCCCTGCTGTGGCCATAGGGATGTGTTGCTGAGCCCGTGTGCTGCGCTCTGGCTGCTAAAAAAATGTTTTCAGAGGGTTCCTCAGATACCAAGAAGTCTCAAAGCCACCTTTCACCTTCTGTCATCTCTCAAATGCGTGTTTGATCCTTAAATACCTAAGGCATGACAGTGAATAGGCTTCCAGGATCCAATTCTTCCTTTTTATAGTGTCTTAGAAAGATACTGTTATGCTCCCTTTGGCTCAGCCAGTGATGCTTGGCCTACAACCAAGATGGGGAAACTAGGACGAGAATCACTCAGATGAGCAAGCTGAAAAAGTTGTTAAAGATACCAACTTTTTGTTGGGGGAAAATATTGATGGATGGTTTAATTTAAATGAAAAAAATGAGTATTTTTCATGGAATCACAGAACTGTTTGAGTTGGAAGGGACCTTTAAAGGCCATCTGGTCCAACTCCTCTGCAATGGACAGGAACACCTAGAGCTCGATCAGGTTGCCCTTTTTGATCAGCTTAATCTGAGCTCGTGTACAAGAAGGCGTAAGAGAAGGACAGTTTTGGGGATGCTGCCGCCTCTAGGAAATGTTGGCTGGAAAGTGACTGCCTATGTTGGGAATGGAGTCCTTTCAGCAGGAGCATGGGCAAGCAGCTGGGATTTGTGGATGCTGTGCAGCTTTAAGCACTGTTCTTGCAAAGGCCGCAGCCCTGCTGGAAGCAGGTTGTTGCTCAAGGCTGCCCAACTTGTAAGGAACCTTCAGGAAGAGGAGGACAGAGGTGATCAGCTTTCCTTGCTCACGTGCCAAACAAATGGTAACATTCATCACCAAGACCTGTCTGTGCCTTATTAAATCTGTTTTTGGATTTAATAAGGCCATGGGCTGGTAGTTCGGCCCCTTTAAATGTCAGGTTGGAAAGGAGCTGGGAAGTGAGAAGACAATAAAAGTTAATATTCTGAAGTCAAGTATGTGCAGTGTAGCTCAGATTTTTAATATCAAGTGCGTAATTTATTACAGGATGTAGAGATTTCCAATACATACATTTGAATATGTTTTAATATTATCTTTCCTTCCAGTAGCAGGAACAGTGGTGTTTAACAAAAGAAGAATGATTTCATGTTTCCATTTGATGGTTCCAGTGTGTACCTCTAATAGGTGTGGGATTCACCGAAGCATGAAGGCTATCTGATAAACGCCTGGATGATAAAGCTGTATTGTTTGCTCTGATTTCCTTCAGCTATTTTCAAACATATAAATAAAACATTTTTGAAGTGTACACCATGCAGTTGAGCACAGGCTATTTACTTTGTGCTGATGTGCCCTACGGGGGACACCATGAGCCCTTCGGTGCCCGAGAGCAGCAACCTCATGGCATTAGTTCTGCATGTTGCGCTCGAGGTGGTTGCACATCATTTTAACAGATGTTTTATCCTAAGTGAAGGTACACATATTTGAAATAATAACAATCTCCTCTTTAAATACAGAAGCATTTGTCGTCTTGTACAGCAGAGGGCACTCGGTGTTGCTGAGCTGGGAGGTTCATGGAGAAAACCACGGGGCTGGCGTTCTGTTTTGCAGAAATTAAATACTGTGTGTGTGTGTTTGGTTATATATGTGTGTGTGCATATAAAAAGATGTAGGGTGGCACGTATATAAAAATAATCCTGGCGTGTAATATAAAACTGAAATGCTTGTGGTGTTGCTGGAGATGGATGCAGTGCATGCTGTGTTGTTCCATGCTCGGTGTGGGAAGGCAAGAAGAGGCCCTGGGCAGCAAAGGGTAGCAAGCTTGCAATCACAGTCTAGAGATTAACTTTCCAGTTTTCAGTTGTTATTTCTTGAGGAATTCAGATGTCCTGCATCATCCCCAGTGAGCTACTTATCATAGAGTCATTTGAATTGGAAGGGACCCTTAAAGGCCATCTGTTCCAACTCCCATGCAGAGTGCAGGGACATCTACAGCTTGATCAGGTGCTCAGAGCCTGGTATATTTGGGTTGGGTTAATCTGAATCTCTGCCAGCAGTACTTCAAGAGGTGGACATGTTGGTATCTCTGTGTGAAATGCAGGTCAGCCAAGCAGTGTGAGAGAGCATGAAGTTGGAAATAACCAACAAATGCCAAGCACACAGCCAGGTGGATTTTGCCATTGGGTGTTGTGGAGTGTGGAGATCAGAGAAATGGGAATGTTGGAGGGGCTTTATTGTAACAGGTACTAATTAAGGTTTGGATGTTAGGGAGTAACCCAAGATTAGTGGTAGGGGTTTTGTAAGCAAGCTCTGTTGATGGAAGGGCAGCAGGCCATGCTGCAAGGCTGTAAGCAGTCTGTATGGGGTTGTCGCAAGCAGCATTCATCCTGTCTGAATGTTTAGTAAGACCTTGGTGCAGCTCAGGCATGACGCACATGAGGGTGCAGCTGCTGGTGTGCTGCAGAGCCCCTTCCCACTTGGGTAAAATTGCAGTTACATTGATGAATACTGATAATAATCCATGGGCAGTGTTCCTGGAGACCTTGCTGGGCTGTGGGATGGGATCAGACTTGTTAGACTGATTCCTGTTCTACACATTTCAGAGCTGTGCAATCAGCCAGGCACCATCTCACCAGACTGATGTCCCTAAGCTAACTGGGAGGCACTGGGATTTAACCCTGCAGCTTCAGGACACAAACAAAGAACAGAAGAACAATATCACAGCATAGCTAGTACCCCACCATGTACCCGTGCTGCTTGGTTTTGTCTATCTATAGGCTTTGCTGGTCATTATCCTGTTTTGGGCAGGCAGCTCACTGGGAAATAAGGGTTACAACATGTTTTGCAGGAGCTTTGCATCATTAGCACAGATTTGGCAGTGAGCAGTTGGAGAGAGTGTAGGAGCAGTTGTAGGAGCAGCCTTAGAGCTTCACAACTCACCTTAGCCAATGTCAATAAGCTATGAACGAAATGAAATGAAACTACTTAAATACACCATTAAAATACGTTGTTATGTTAGTGTGTGGACCTTCCTGCAAGATTGCTCTTTAACTGTAGCCATTAAAGGACCCCCATGGAAGAGCTATAGAAGGCTGCTAAAAACCATCCCTGGCCTTAACCACTTGCTGGCTACCGAGCGGATTTTGCACCGAGGTGAAAGCACTGTGGTTTGGAGCATTTGTATCAACTTTGCAGCTTGAGGAGCTTGCAGACAGTAAGAAGAAATGAATTTAGAAGGTGCTGTGTGTTGCTTTCAGGTGTCGAAGCCCAGCTGCCCTGTCTGTTGGCTCTTTTTGTCTTTACGTGTAGTGCCTGAATCCTGGTGGCAGAGATGTGTTTAAGGGGGTCCTGCACGTCGTTTTGCCTTTTGGGCTTTTCCAGATGATGCTGGAACTTGAGTAGTTCATAAAAGGAGCAAGTAGCCAAATGGACCAATAAAGGGAGTTGGTGGAAAGGCCCAATATATTTTATGAAGAAAGAAATGTATCCTCTAACGTGAGAGTTGTGTATTGTAAAATTTTGCAGGGCTGCTAGCGCTGTTAAGTGCTGGCTTTTCCTCCAACCGTTCTCTGAGTGCACGCAGGAACTGTCTAAGCTTTCTTTTTGGCCCGAACTCCTCCAGGTCTGGGTGGGATCTTGACCCTGGGGAAGTTAGTGGGAGACGTGCTTTGAGTTTCTCAGGGACCTGACATGTGGTCTTCAGCACAAGGCAGGTGATGACAGACTTCGAACAAAAAGTATTTGGCCTTTTATAGGCATTTTAGGCTAGGTAAAATATAGCTTTACATCTTCTTAATGCTTTTTGATGGTAAGAAGTGCAGCTAAAGGGCCAAAATCTGTCTCGATGGTGGTTCTCACTGGGAAATGCCTTTGTGCAAGCCAGGAAAAGTTAAGCTGTTTTGATTCAAGCAAATGATAGGTTTGCAGCATGGTGACGGTGCACGCACTCGCTGCATTTCTAACCATGGCAACCCAACAAGTGAAATTTCAGACCGGCCCTGAGGGTGAGCACAAGGCTTATCAATGATTCAAATCCTCCTGAAGTTGTTGGGGTCTTCAAGCAGGCTGTGATTGCTCAGGGGGAGCTGTCTGCTTGGGTGGATTTCATGCATCACCCACAGCTGCAGAGATCTTTCTCATTTTGCTGCCCTCAAGCACATAGGGTGGGGAAATTGTGACCTAGGTGCAGCATCGCTAGCCCCTGTGTATCATTTAAGACACACAGATTTGGGGAATAGCAGAACAAATGAGGATCTTGATCCAGATTCAACATTTTTTTGCTTTTCTACAGAGTTGTCTGCAGCTTCAACCTCGGTGCTGGCTGACCGGTGTGATTTTAACTGAGGCTTTTTAATATTCTCCTTGTGCAGCGTGGATTTGTTCCAATGGGCTGCAGAGATGTGTTGCTGCTGAAGCTAAGCTTGAATTTCTTCACTGATAAAAATTTCATGTCATTCTTCTATCATGGCCCCAAAGGGCAGGGTTGCTGAGCTCAGCTGATCATATGAGATCCATAGCGTTCTGATCTGACTGTTCCTGAGAGTGCTTTCTTCTCTACCCAGATTTTAAAACAGGGTAAAATCCCGATTTCTAAGCTGCAGTTACAATTTAGCTCAAATCAACCTTCCATCCCCTCTCCTTGCTGGGGCCACTCGCCTCCTGCCTGGTCTCACAGGAAAGTGATGATCATAGAATCACAGAATTGTTTGAGTTGGAAGGGACCTTTAAAAGTCATCTAGACCAACTTCCCTGCAGTGAAGAGGGGCATTCACAGCTAGATAATGCTCATGTGGAGAGTGGGGCTGAGACATAGGACATGGAGCTGCACCAAGTGCTGTGCAGACCACTATGCTCTTCAATCCCCAACCCCTTTCTATGAGCTTCCTCCAAGGTGATGGTGCTTGCTGCTGGGCTGGGCTGCTCTCGCTCTCCCAGTGTTCACCTTTTGAAGAGATCCGTGCTTGGCTTTATCAGCAGCTGTCCTAGGATTTTTCTTGCTTGCGAATGTGATCTTAGATGTCTTCAGGTCTGTGTGAGTCCTGGTATTAGAGCTGCTTTGATGTCTTCACCAATACTTCTTAAGGCAGTTCAGAATGATTTTATGCAGTAGCCCCAAGGTGCTTGCACAGAAAAAGGTGCTTTAGAAATACGAATTCTGTTTGAGGACAGATTTTCCTCTCCTGTTCTCTCTCCATTCAGGACAAGGCAGTGAAAATGTAGCATTTAATTAAAGTTAGTAAAGGTTTGGAAGTGAATTGCTATAAACATAAAAGGCATAATCAAATGCCTGCCTAATCCCCACCTTTAGGGCACATTCAATGCAGAAAGAGCATAATGTGCATGAGACTTGGATTGAAAAGCGCTGAGGATTTGGGAGCAGATCTTTTATAGCTGGAGCTTCTAAATTCTTTCACTTCAGGCTTAGGGATTTAAATATCTACATATTATAGGAAAGCATAAAGCTTGGTTGGTGCAGTCTGACACCATCCCATCGATCACTGTGGTTGTACACCTACATAGGTCCCACAGTGGGCAGTACAGTGTCCTGACCATAGGTGTGATGGTAACTGGCCCCCAGTAAATCACAGCCTCTGTCATGGGCTTCTCCTTCTCTGAAGCTCTTTAGACAAAAGCACCTGAAATATTTCCCTTATTAGCCTAAAGCAGGATTGGGAAGGGATCGTCTATTTAATGCAGTTTCAACCCGAGGAGCTGGGCTTCTTCAGCTGCCTTCTGCAATCTTGAGCTCCAGTTTAAAATAAATAAATAAAATTGAAACAATCTTTTATCCTGAAAGAGATAGAGAGAAGGAACCAAATGCTGTTATCTCCCCGGGTCTCCAGAGAAATAAAAGCTCGGTGCATCAGAGCTGCCCAGCTCCATTACCATCTCCCTCACCTGCCCACGTGTCCCCCGGAGCCAGGTGTCCTGCAGAGCATTATATCCCCACTGCCAAGCCCTCTCATTTCCCTAAAACAAATTTTCCTTTGAGCACTGTGTTATCAGTGCTCTGGCATGGGGCACAAGGGGATGTGATGGCACACGGTGTATTGCAAACCAGACAAGACAAGAGAAATGAGGAATCTTATATGCAAAAGTTTCTGCCCTATAATATGAGTTGGTGCCCGTGGCTACCACCCATATCTGTGATGTGGTACAGGAGTGCTGGCAGCAGGCTGCTGTTGCTCTGTGCAGGTGGGATGGCAGTGAGCGAGGTGGTGCGTGTAGCTATTGGAGATTTAATGATAAGGATCATCTATACACTGGTTTGAATCAAAAGGACTGCATAGTGGTAGTTTTGGAGACAGGGCTGTTGGGAGTGAGGCTGGGGAGTGGAAAGAACCCTGGTTAAGGCCAGGATTTGTGTTGTGATGGAGCGCTCCATGGTTTTGCTTTGCAATTAAATGGTATTTGGCTTTGTTTAGTTTAGAGTAGGAACCAGGCTTTGTTATGTGGTGTAATTGTGATTTCTTTTGCTGGCTTTAAGGTGTGAAAATCAGGAATATTTCTTTTGGTTGAGAAGGAGCAGTAAGGCTTCATTTAGATCCCAAGCCATCCATGTCTGCGGGAAGTGTTTCCTATACCATAGGGCTGCAGGGAACAGACTGGCAACCTGGAATTGCCCAGCTGAGACATCAGCAATGGGAGATGTGATCCAAGAGAGGATGAAATGATCCCGTGAATGGTGAGGGGCAGAAGGCAGGGCCCAATGTATCAGGTGGCCAAGATGAGAGGTGCCCAGCTCAGGGTAACATTAGTCCCATGCCTTCTGGTGCGGGGCCCCATGGAAACGGGAAGGGCTTTCTTTTTCTGTTGAACCGGGCGCTAAGCCAGGTGAAAGAAAACATTTTCCCAACACCAAATGGAAAAATGCAAGGCAGACGTCTTAAATGAACTGTTAAAGGAATAGAGCTGTGAAAAGAGTACGTTTTCTGTGTGCTGGGGTTATGCATTTAGCAGATTTTTGACTATTGGAGACCTCTGCAGTTTGTAGACAGATAAATCTGTTGCAGCAACTCAAGTTGTGGCAAAAACTGAAGACAAACACTGGGAACTCATCGCTGTTCCAGAGCTCACTCGGACAGTAGGACGGTACCATTCTGTCCTTCTGAAAATCTTCGGGCATTTTCCCTCACCCCTCCAGCCCCCTCCACTCCGTTCCTACAGATGACTGGCAGAACTACTCATGCTTTAAAATAACCCAGGCTAAAAAGTGTGATTTGTGTTTCAGCGATTTTGATTACACCCACATACTATTTTTATTGCCGTTTAAATCGTCTGTGTTAGCTCGAGATGTGTTTCTTTTAAGCAAGTAAAAAAAAAAAAAAGAAAAAAGACTTGACTGTTGCTAACTGTTGCTAAGGAAAAGAAGATATTTATTCATCAGGGCACTTCTTTCACATTGTGAGGTTGGTAGCTATGGAGGAGGAACATAAGGAAAAGACACGGTTATATATTTCAGCCTTTCTGTTATTGCTGTTGGATTGCAGCCATATCTACTGATGGGCAGCAGATGTCATTCCCCTCCAGGATCGTACATCTCGGTGTGGTGAGAGTTATGGGTGCCTGATGTGAAAACCCAGTGAGCGTCCCTGGGCTCTGCTGGGTCTCAGGCGTATGAGGCTCCAGTGGTCTGTAGACATTTCCCCAGCTCCACAGAGACTCCTTTCTCCTTAGCTTCAGCCTATCCTTTTCAAAAAACCCCATCAAACCAAAGAGCCAAAAATGATGCACATGGCCATGTTCCTTCCCCAAGCTCCTGCTTCTGGGAACGTGCGGCAATACCATTAGCTGCTTGTTGCGGAGTTAAGAGGTTTTCCTTTTAGCTGTCATAGCAACGAGAAAATATTGTTTTGACAGAAATTGAATTAAAAATTAAATTTGTCTTTTTCCTAGTAAGCGAATTGCTCACTTGTGAAAAATATAAATCACTTTGATCGGGATGGATATCGTTGTAAGTACCTCTGCGTGCTTCCAAAGTGAATTTTGCAAATGCCTCGTGCCACATTCTGTCCCTGCTGAGTTTGTTTGGAGCATCCCGTGAATCTGAGCTTTATTTAATGTCAGGCTTGGGCTGAAAAGCTTCCTTGGCAAAACTTCCCTGGTGCTTGCAACCTGCGAGAGCTTCAGGGGAAGAAACAGGTCTGTCGAGTTCCTGGGAGCAAAGGGAATGACTCCTCCAATGTAGCGTTTCTGTTCTTTCTACTGAAGCTCTGGTGTCAAAGCCCAGACAAACAGCAATCCCATGGCTGTGGTTCTTGGAGCACGATGCTGTCTGGGAGCAGGGAGAGGCGGTGAGTCAGGGAGCAGTGCGGTCGGTGAGGAGTGGGGAGCAGTGCTGATGGCTTTGAGTTGCTTTCCCCACCCAGAACATGGGCTGCTCAGGGACTTTCCAAGCCAGGTACGACTCAGAGCAGCTCTTAACCCCAGGTGCTTTTCTGTCCCATGAGCTGCCCATTCTCCTTGAGAATCCACTCTTGCTCACTGTTGGCACTCAGAGCTCCTTTTGGTGTCGCTCCTCGTTCTGTTGTTCTTCAGAGCTGGATGGCTTCCTGCAGCAGATCTTGGGGTTGCACGGGGTTGGGGAAACAGAGGAGCAAGGGAAGAGACCTACCCAGCTGGGATGCATACAATGCTGCTCCGAAAGTAATGCCTCCTATTTTATTATATTGGCCCACAGCATCAGAGGTGGATGCTGGTGGTATGGCAGCGGAGGTTGAACCTTACTGCCAATGTCCCGGTATACTTTGTTGCCATGCAACAGATGGCTGCAGAGAGGCAGTCTGACTACACTGTGTCTGACATGGAAATGCACTTGAAGAAGAAAAGGTCTGGAACTGAATTCCTCCAGGTGGACAAAAATGGCAGCCACTGACATTCATCAGCACTTGCTATGAAGATCAATCAGAGCATGGTAACACAGTGAAAGTTGGACTGCAAGGGCAGTATTATCCTAGCAACAGCACTATTATAGCAGCTGTGAAACAGTGTATCTGCCTCAGCTGGTGCAGATTTTTATGAGCATGCCATGCAGGCTCTCCTTCGTCATTGGTGAAAGTGCACAGATAATGGTAGAGAAAAGTAGTATGTTGAAAAGTAGTGTGTTACAGCTGAGAATTTGCTCTATCAGATAGTGTTATTGTATTATTTGTATTACTTTTAGAGCAACTGATGTGCACGATGTATAGAGGGGACATCCCAATGACCGTCTTAGCTGCTATCTGTACAAGCTTCGGTGTAGTGTTTCCAGAAGTAGGAAGAGGGGGAGAAAAACCACCTGGAACATCCCCAGGTCTAGCTTCTCAGAGGTGATCTGGGGGCTTTTGGCCATCTCAGCTGTTCAGGTGCCCAGCTTTTGGTTGAAAGTCAGCTTGCTTGTTTGAAATGTCAGCATTGAACTTATAACAGAAAATTTGCTTTCTCCTGATGGAAATCCACAAACAAAGCCTTTTCCAGCTTTCTTAAGCATTCAGTATTGATTTGTGAAATAAAATCAGGCTCAGTCGGCGGCAGTGTTATCTGCCACATGCTGATGCAGAAAACGATGCTGGCATTGATTCCCCTCTGCACACGAGGGTGTTGAGGCAGGCTGTGTCCATGATCACCCACTTTTGCTCAAACACTCCTTTTCCCCAAACTGAGCTCTGCAGCGGTGCTTCTCAGCATTTAATGCGGGTTTTATTTTCTTTTACACGTGTTTGTTGTCAGCAATGTGCAGAGCAGTGCAGGCGTGCTGTTGAGAATTATTACATTGCTGCTTTTTTTCTTCGCATGTTTGAAAAAGCAACACAAAATTACACATAAAAACAGCAGCATCTGTGACAGCAGCCTGGCCCAGGCAAATTACTACTTCAGAAAGTCGGCGTGGATCTCTTGTGATTCACTTCCCTGCTTGCCAGAGCCACATCGTGCCCAGCGCTTTATTCCAGCCGCGATAGGTGTGTCTTTTTCTTTTCCACCCACATCAAATTCTTAAAATAAGAGTGCTATAAAAGGAAAAAAAATAACTGGAGTTTATTTTCCTCTGGAGCACACTGGGCTCTGGAAGTTGTTATTATAGGTGAAGTCATCACAGAGGAGCTTGTGGAGCCCTTGGGGAAGGGTGGGAGCAATGCTGCTCTTCCAGAAAGAGCAGCACTGGTGATGTCCTTGGGCAAGGGGACGAAGGATGGAGAAATCAATTTCTCACTGTGATTTTAGCCAAAGATTGGGTATTTCAGTGTGCGTCCCCCTTCAGCACAGTGCTGAAGGGAGCAGAGCGGATCTGCCCTGCAGTGCTGTCCCTCTGCTGGCTGCACTGCCCAGGCCATGCGGACAGCTGGATTGTAGCTATTCTTTCTTTATTTCACATAAAAAGGAGTAAGATCCTTGTTGCCACGGAAACCAGCAGCCCTAATTATAAGGAGTTTGATTCGGTGGATGTAAAAAGCTACAGTTCTTTCTTTTTTTTTCTTGTTGAAAAAAAAGAAAAAAGAAAAGAAACCAGACATGAGATGATAACCCAATGACTGGTATGAGGCTCATCTCAAGTATTTTCCAGGAATACACAGAATAATACCACTTGACCTCTCTGGCAGCGAGCTGGGCTGGGATCAGCAATCCCATCCTTGGCTGCCCATTACTTGTGCTCAGCCACAGCTGCCTTCAGGCAACCAGCTCAAAACGAATCACAGTCATCATATTCTGCTTGATTTGCTGGGTTTTGCCATTGTCACTTGCAGTCAAAGGGCATAGGTGGAAATAATCTGCCTGGCTTAGGTACTGCTCAGGGATTTGGGAAAGCATCTCAGCACCTCTGGGTGCAAGAAGAGCTGTCTGTGAATAGCCCCATTGAGCAGCTGCTGGGCTTGGAGCTAAGCAGTGTTAAGTGCTTTGCCAGATCTGCAGGAATTTGCTAGTTTTGCAGACAGCAGTGAAGTAGGATTTACATCAAAACAGGATGTGAGCAGAGATGTAAATAATGCATAAAGAATGCAGTGTGTATGTAAAGTGGCCTTTTCAAGTGGCCTCTGAGTTCATCTCCCCATTGGTCTGCCCTTCTCTTCTTCTGAGGAAAATCAGCAGAAAATACAGAATTAGGGAGTGTTTTCTGTCTTGGCTTCCTGGCTTGTTTTCCTTCCAGCAAGCAGTGACAGAGGTGAACGTCCCGCACAGGTCAGAGTTTGGGTTGTATTTGGGTCACGAGGGTTACAGGGGGGGCAGAGATTTGCACATGGATTTCATTATTTTATTCCATTTTTAGAATGTGCTTACTGCGAGTTAAAACTCAAATTTGTCTTGTAACACAGATACTTAAATCCTGGCCTGGAACTTTAGCTGAGAGGGGAGCGTTTAATACTCACTAAATCCCTATTTCAAATAAACATGTGAGAGAGTGGCTTTCCGCTTTATTGGTGAAGAAATAAAGCTGATATTTTAGAATATACCCAATTAAATTCTGCAGAGTGGGCTTTCATAAGGGGATAAAGGACCAAGGCTGAAAAGCGGGGACCGATCAGGGCGTTCTGATGTGTTCTGACCTGAGTGGAGACCCAGGCCGCTCTCCTCTGGGCTGAACAGCCCAAGGGACCTCAGCCTTTCCTCTTTCCCTCCGGACCCTTCCCCGTTTTCACAGCCCTCTTTGGGGCCCTCTGATGGTTTTATGTGAGGCTGGTTCTGCTAATGGCTTCCCATTAGGGGTGTGCTGATACCCATGGTTAAGTGGCACATCCTAAAGTTGCACACGTGGGTGGTTTATCACAGGCAGCAGAGCCTCCTCCTGTGCTTAGTAGTAAGCATGTGGTTTGAATGCCGTGCTGAACCGTAGCAAAAGCTCCTCACCCCAAGCAAGACTCGAACTGGGCTTTTTCAGGACTGAAAGAATTTTTCTGCCTGTTAAATGCCTGGGGCTTTTTACAAGACATCCATCTCTGCTTTTAAAACCCCGCCACCGTGGTGTATCAGCACCTGACAGCTGTGACCAGGTAAGAGCTATGATGTCTTGAACGGAATTTATGAAACTACAAATTACCTTTTGCCCACTGAAAAATATAACAGTGCTAGTGGTTTGGGGTTAATACAAAGGAACCACAGTGTTTTTTTCATTTAGCAATCACCATGTGACTGATATAATTTTTTAATGTACCTGCCCTCCCAGAGTTTGGAATGTATAAATATATATAAGGTATTAAAAAAATTACAAAAAACCATTAGGCAGGAATAGCACGTTAAAATGTATTTTACATGTTTTTCTTAGCCCTGGTTAGCCATATGTTAAAATAAACTTCAGCAATGGCAACAATTCTCATTTGAGATTATGTCTTAATAAAATAGTATGTGGGTGGTAAATACAAGCAAATACATTGCTGCACAGGAATGGGGGTCGAGCTATTTTATATGATATTTATCTAAACCATCTCTTCTGAGCAGCTTCCACCTGCATCCCCTGTGCTGAGGGTTTGGTCCCCTTCCCATTGGAGTTGGTGGGACATCCCAGGAGGCAGTGCTGCCGATCCATTTCTGCTCATTTTAATTGTCTTTTTACTTTCCAAGTCTTCACAGAATTGAAGAGGAAACGATTCTGTCTGTATTTCATTTTTTTAAGCAGGAGAAAATAGCTGGGGTCAGCTGCAGGTTGGGTTTTAGTGAGGGTTTCTGGAAAGCTCATCAGCTGGAAATGTGAGCATGGTGCTGTGCTGTGAGGAGTCATCTCCCTGCACGCAGATGGTCACTCCCTATTTAGGTTTTGAGGGCATCGTTTCGTGTTGTATAGCTCTGGTCACTTCTGCTTACCTGGTGAAGGCCAAGCAGTGTTTCCATGCATTGCCTACATGTAGTTGCAGTAGTTTTAAATGGCCATGCATTGCTGTTTGCTCTGTTCTCAGAGTGGTGAATGGAGAACAATGTCCAGGTGATGCTCCTTCTGCCCAGAGCATAAGCCTTTCAACTCCTTCTGCCCTTGAACAAACAAGATTTGCATTTTGGTACTGCTTTTCTCCTAGCTCACAGTAAATTGCATTTCCATGTGACATTCTGCAGCTGTCTGCCTTGACCAATGCCCTGGAACTTGCTACAGCAATAGCACTGAACAACTAAATCTGCATTAAGGGCGAGCAATTTCCTTGTGTGGCTGACACCACTCTAATGGCCAGGACGGGAAATGGCTCAGCCTCACAGTGCTGTGACCTGGATTTCAATGGCACAGCCAGACCATTACTCCTCACTGCCTTTTCATAGCACCTGATTTTCTCTCCAGGTGATAAAGGCAGCAAAGTGCCATGGAGGCAAATGGGCTGAGCGTGTGGATAGATCAGGGGCTATCTATTAATAGATATCTGGATATCAATCGCCCTCCTGCGTTCTGGGGCTCGGGATAGCTTTAGGTTGCAGGACCCAGGCCTTGCAGGCATGGCAGGTGTGGGATTTGGGGATGGGTCCCATTCCCCTGCAGTGGCACAGTGTCCCTCTCCCACCCTCATTGGATGCATTGCTGGCACTTGGGCTTCCCCGTCCTATCTATCTCCACTGCTGATCATTTACTTAACTTCGCATTTATGTAAGAATTGAACTCCAGCAGGCTGTTTTAATTGGTGGGACTGTGGCAGTGTTGTGCTAAACTGGAGACAGATGGTGCTTACACACGGACCACACATGGAGGTGCTGGGAGGGGGGGGGCAGCTGGACTGGTGCTGGAAGCTCACCTCTGCTGTTTTCCTTCTTGCACAAGCGTGTGCTAGAAAAGCAGCAGTTTGTTGGCTCTGTCTCTTTGTCAGGACACCTAAATAGCTCTTTTTGCTGGGGGCGGATGGATGGAGTAGTCCCTGGTCCCAGCAGCATCACAGAGCTTTGGCAGACACTGCCTCACCTTGTAGCCTGCACAGGGTGTGGGGAAGAAGCCAGGCAAAGGCTCTCTAATGAGGCAATATAATGCTTCATTATTAAGCGTTGTGTACAGATATAATTAGCTCAGCACACCAGTTGCCATGGTGTCTGACACATGTTGGCATAAGTGCTGGGTTAACAATGTGTCCAAATGCTCAGCCAGTTCCTTTCATTGCTTGGAGCCAGAAGAAAGGAAAAATCCCCAAACCTGATGTGCAGAAAGGAGGTGCTGGGCAGGCAGGGATCTGGGGCTGGGTGGGCATGGGCTGTCATTATGGCCCCAGGTCAGTGGGGCTCATTGTGATCTTCACGGATCTGTTAGAAAATGCTGTTCCAAGTGAGAGGTGAGCACTCTTGACCCCTTCTGCTTTTTAGGAGTTATGTTTTGCAACTAAGTAGGATAAACCATTTCTCGCATGGAGGGGATTACAAAGTCTTAGGGTAGAGTTATCCCTGTTTGGGTAATGTGTTGGTTTGGTGCCTGGCTTGTCTCCAAGCTCCCTCCCAGTGTAGAGATGCCCTTCCTTCAGCCTCTACACCCCAGCTGGAGATGTAGGGCAGTGCCCCGAAGTGGTGATCAAGCAACCAGAAATGCTGCTTGGTCTCAGACTTTGCCTGGGAGGCTGTGATTCAAAGGCACCCTCCAAGATGAGATTTGTCCACCTCAGCCATCTTGAAGCACTCTGAGGAAGGAAAAAGGAATAAGCCTGTCCTCCTGTGCTGGGTCCTGCAAGTGGGCAGTGTGCCGGTCAGTGGTTTGGGGAGCTGCCAAGGGAGCCAAGAAAATGTGCTGACTGTGTGAAAGTGCAGGCTTGGTGCAAGGGTGTACTTGTCTCCCAAAAGGAAATTGTTTTGTAACTAGGAACAAAGAATCTGGGAATGGTGCTGCAATTAGAAACTCATCTGTCTGACTCTGGTGGGATAAGGCAGCTTCACACCTTACTCAGAGTAAATGGCAAAGTAACAACTGCTGGGAGCCTGGCAGCTGGATTAAGTTGATTATAACAGACAACTCACATGGCAATAAAATCAGACAGAAATGCTGGGAAACACCGAGAAGCGCAACTGGAGAAGCTCCATTCTGTATGTCTTCCTCCCTGACTGTATGCTCCCAAATGCTTGGTCTGGACTTGGCGAATGGCTGGAGAAGTGGGGACTGGTCTGGGGCTGCAAATCTCTGATAAGTGTGGTGATGGGGAAGGCTGAGAGCACTGTCTTGGGGTATGATTTGCCCGGGACAGACTGAAACATATTCCCTGGTTGTTTGCTTTGCTGCAGACAGGATGGTGTTACGTGCATTTTTATGAGGCATTTTATCCAGAAGTGCTTTTTCTCTCGAGGACTCTTTAAGTTGATTTTCCACATCAATTTATTTTTATAATTGCATCATGTTTACTGATTCTGGCTCATGAATTTCTAACATCTGAATGTTGTATCTGCAAGGCAGCCAGCCTTTCTGTGGAGATTGCATTTCATAAATACAGAGCAGAGAAACAGATACAGTCAATTAATTAGCTCACACTTAGCCTCAGTAACAAAGTGAGTCAGAGGGTGTTTCCACTGGGCTGCATCCTCCTCGGGGCTTTGCCACAGGCAGCTCCTTGCTTTATTTCCATCGGCAGCAAGTCTTGGTTGCACAGGGGATGTTCTCTGAAAGTGGGAAGCAGGTGTGACGTTGTTTTAATACACCTCGACATGTGGTGCTGCTTCCTCACACCGCCCCGTGCTGCTCCCCCTTCGCTTGGCATCTTGTCTGCATGAGAGCTTGCTCTGGCTGCAGACAGCTACAGTGATTTCGTTGTGCTAGCAGCAGCCACCAGGTACATTGCTCTTTCAAAAGGCATTGCCTTCCTCTTAATGGGAAGTACAAATAAACACAGGGAAAAAAAACAACTGTTGAAATGTTTATTAAACAAGCGAGTAGTAACACAGGTGAATGGGGAAAGGTTGGGAGTCATTAGTGATAGAAACAAGGATGAGCCAGGATTTGAATTAGTTTCTCTTATGGATTTGTTGCTGGCACCAAACTTGTATCAGCTGCTTTCTCAGCCATTTGGGAGTGCCATTTAACTTAGGAATGCTCATTTCCATCACCGGAGCAGTGATGGGCTGTACAAACTGACATTCCTCAACGGTGTGTCCCAGTACTTCAGCCATTGTCTGACCCGACTCCTGCTAGGCTCCATCTGACTCTGCGATGAAACAGTGCCGCAAAGCAGAAAGCCATCCCAGCTTTGCCATAATCTGTCATTTCTCCTCAGAAAGATGTGCCTTTTTTGAACCAAGTGGGACTTCCAGAAAATTGCTTTGCGCCTCTAGATGACTTGTGATCATTAGATTGCGATGTGCTACGGAGTGTTATGGCGTGTGGTGCTCGGGGGTATCCCCTCAGCTTATCCCCCTTGATGGCCTCGCATTGAGCTTTCCCACATCTCTCAGATTTTCTAGCAAAATATGAGTGCAGAGCTTCCTGGGCCTCAGCTCAGGCATTGCACTCTGTGCCTCCTGCTAATAAATGATATTTACATAAGTAAGAGGGTGGAATATTGCTCGCAGCCCTTGTTTGGTGTAGAGTAGCTCTCGAGCGATAAACTGTTTATGTCTGAGAGGTAAATGATGTTTAAATGAAAGGGATGAGCACATAGCTGGGGTTGGTGAACAGATGCAAGCAATAGAGCAGAAGTCAAATGTTCGATTTGCAAGGAGTAAAATCATTTTCTGTCCCGGTTCCTTCCCCAGCTCAGCACCCAGTGGGACGTGCGCTAACGTTCACCCCGTGCTGAACATTTCCTTACATTGCTGGCAAGCAGGACGTTTTTCAACAGCTTTGTGAACAATATGTCAATGGCAACTAAACAACTTTTTAATAACGTTTACAGAGGGGTGGAGAACAGCATTTTTCTCCCAATATCAGCTTCTCCGAAACACAAGTGCTGGTTTGTTCTGTGATACTCTGCTAATGTGATTTATTACCAGCCTCATCGTTTTATGGCCTTTGTAAATGATTTTTGATTAATTCCGAGAGTTTGTTTGGTGGCTTTCAAATAGCAAAGGAAAGAGCCAAGCTTGGCAGTTTGATAGTCTGACGTATTTATTGAGATCTGTGTACACTGATTATCACCCCCTCCAGCTCTGAAATGGTTTTGTTTACTCTAAATAGAGGTTTATGCACTGCACATGGAAGTACTATAAAAATTAAAACAACTTACATTTGTTTTCCTTGCTGTCTCAGCTCCAGCCTTGCAATCCGTCCCAGCCGCCCAGCAGGCTGGGAGAAGAATTTAACAGTGCAGAAGCAAGATATGGCCATTCTCGCTTAAAGTAACCTCTTCTGAGGTAAAAGGACCTATTCTTCACCAATAAAATACCCTAAACTCAAGTTACATGCATGATATACGCAAAGCAGTGCTGTTACAGAGTTTTCTTGGAAAAATGTGACCACTTTGTATGTGTGGTATATATTCTTTCTATTTTATTTAAAAAGAGCTTTTTGCAATCTCTGCTTATGAGTGGTCCCATCTGGAAACCATTCCATCAGACGTGCATCCTACACAATAGATCAGTATTTTGCTGTTTAATATCAGTCTGGCTCCCCTGAGCATACAGTATATCCAGGCACTGGATGTATTTCTTATCATCTATATTGCTTCATTAATACTGCACATACTGACCTTGTATCTGTGCAGTCGCTTTTGTGTGGTTGCTGTCGTCTCTTGTAGCCAAACAAAAGTGCGTGCCAAGTAACCGAGGTCACAAATCTGGGCACACAGATGCTTATGGGGCTGTTAACCACCATCGGCCAATTAAACGTGGCCTCCATTCTCTAACCCTTCGACCTGACAGATTGCTGGAGGATTTTTTTTTTTTTTAATGTATTTGGTTTGTTTTGTTTTTTTAAATCAGTGTAAGTCTCATGTTGGAATGAGTGAAAAAAAAATGTTCTCAGATCATGTCTCCATGGCTGGAGTTAGCTTTGCCAGTCTGTGCCAACGCTGCACTTTGAAGGCATCTGGATGTGGTCTGTATGCTTAATCTGATGCTCTTATCTCAGCCAGCAGCTTTTTTGCATCCGTGATGCTGAGCTGATTTAAATGACCCTCAAACAATTCTCCTAAATGTGGCAATGCCTTTTTTTTTCCCAGTCATAATATAAATTATAATGTGGTCCTCTGCAAGTGGATAGGAGAACATGGGACACTTGCAATATGGATGAATGCATAAGAAAAACCTCCCCCTTCTGCTAAAAGGAGAAGAAAAATTAAAAATGAGGAAAAAAAAAAAGCCAACAACAATGCAGAAAGGACCAGAAAAGGAGAATTGCTCAGTCTGATCTGGACCCACCAAGCCCTGCCATGGGTCGTGCACAGGTGAGGAGGATAGCGAGGAAGCCTGACCTTGCTGAAACCAGCAGGATTTGTTACTTCAGTGAAGAAGCATGCAAGCCTTTCCTTGTGTCTGTCTGGGAAGAGTTATGCACACCCAAGGAACCATAGAAACAACAAGTAATAACGGCGGCACTAAATGGCTTGCTCTAATCAAAAGCAGGCTGTTGTGGTTTATATTTGAGCACTGTCATTACAAGAAACTCTGTAATGAGAATTATTTTTCTTTTCACATGCATCAAACAGATTCCCTGTATTAACATTAACAGCCTTCCATGGAGCCCAAGGTATTTACAAATTGGACGGTGCTGCTTCCATCTTTCAGGAGGATTTTCAGTTCCTATTTAAATCACCCGAGGCAGTTGTGCTAGGCAGATTGAAAACATGAGCTACGTGGAAAATAATGTGCATAAGCTTTGCTGTCGATGAGTATTTGTAGTTCTGAAGAGACCCAGAGCATTGCCCTGTGTTCAGTTTTGACTTACTGAGCTCCATTTGTGATGTCGAATGTTTGGAGCGTCTGAAAAGATAAAGATGGAGCATCCTTCTGCAGGTGGCAATTGAGGCTGAGTTTTCCTCATTTGATGGAACCCTCAAGGCCTTATTGTAAGCAACTCTGGATTTTGATATGTGATAACTGGGTTTATGCATAGAGTGGGACTCTTCCTAGTGCAAGTGCAAGTTGCCAGAAGTACAGTGGTTAATCTTCCTTTTTTTTTCCTTTGGAGAAAATGTATCTCAAAGGCCTATGTTGTTCTGTCTAGCCCAGAATAGGCAAGTCTGCTTTGGGATAAGCTGAAATGCTTCTTCAACCTCATTTTTAAGAAGCACTGGTGAAAACGTTCTGCTAATCACTGCTGTGGCATTAATTTAGTTTGCAAACAAAAGGCGTGTTTACAGCAGATAGAGTCTGTCCTTAATTGCTTGACAAGAAAAGCATGGCTGTGAACTTGCAGGGGAGTTGCATGCATTTCTGCCATTACAGTGGGGCTGCCATCACTTGACTGGGTTTTTGCTTCCATCTCCAGTGGCTACTCAGAAGCAAACTGCCTGCCAGTTTAAACCTCACGTCTCCTAGATGTGTTAGCAGGGATTGCATGCTTGCATGTGGTTATTCCAACAGGTAGTCACACCTATCTGATGTGGCACGTGTGTTGGGGAGATGATGCTTAAGGCTGGGGCATGAGGTCAATAGCTAGCAACTCTGGAAAAAGTTACAATTTTTTTTCATATATTTTAAAAAATAAAATTAGTTATGATGGTGTGATATGTTGCGGTGAACAAGCAGTGTAGTGAAGAGAGAGCCCTGTTTGGAGGAGATCACAACGGCTGGAGCTTTGGTGCTGAGGGCTTGGAGGGAGCCTTCATAAAGGACAGGCAGTGAGGTTTTGGCTGTGCCTGGGGACAGCCAGCCCTGCTAAACACAGCAAGGAATTGGGCTGGGGAAAAGGTAGTGCCCTGGAGAAATGCTTCCTTGTTTCTCGGGACAGGTATAATGGGATAATGCAGATTGATTAGCTGTGGGTTAAAGCACCAGGATTATTTCCTTTGCCAAAGTGCTTAGCATGCAGAGAGCATGTGGTGTCCTCCAATAAAGCACAACCATGAGTGTTTAAGGGAGCATTACAAGTATTTTAATGATGTTTTCCCCAGGTGTGTTTGTCCATTTCCTCCTTTTGTTGTGTCTGATGGGCTTGTAAAAGCACGGTGAATCAATGAAGCTATACATGAGCAGTGTGAGGCTGTCTAACAGGGAAGTTTCCAGAAATGAAATAGTGAGGCCAATTCGTGGTTCTCTGGTTCCAGTTACAATTTTGCATCCCAGCCAGTTAAGCACTGTGATCACCCTGAGGAGGCAGCAGGGTCCCAGGTTGGGTTAATGAGCACAGGGACTTGATGTGTATCCCTCAGGGTCTCTTTCTCTGGTGAAGATCCCACGTAAGAGAAGGGGAGGCAGAGCTGCAGTGGCATTCTGCATCTCCATAATGTTTTGTTGGTGCATCCAAAGTTTGGGGGCTTTTTTTGCTTTTTGCTATTTCTCAGCTCCCCTTAGCTCAAAGGAATCATTCCACTTCATTGTTTTCCAGAAAATAATCCAGTCAGCTGGGTCATCTCTCATCAGTTCGGTCAACACTCTGGGTGAACACATCTGTAAAATATAGTATGTGTTTAAACTGGAAATGAAAAATTCTCCTTTTCAGGTCTTAATTCAGTATTTAGTATTTGAGGGTTCAGAGAGCTTTTGGAAAACACTCCTAGTGGCAGCTTTCATTCTCTTTTGGCACCTCGATGTTAATTAGGGCTGAACCAAGCAGCATTGCTGAGGAGCCCATTGTCCCCGGCCACGAATGCATATGGGGATAAAGGAGTGCTTTGGCTGCAACAAGAGCACGCTCTCACTGTTTGTGTGAGTTCACATCCGTCTCTTTGAAACTGATGCACAAATCCACGTGTCACCATGCTGCGTTCTCAATGTATTTAGCATGTGTGCCACGGGAGTAGTTGAATCACTGAGTAGTTCAGAGCAGCACAATCCTCATTATTGTCCTTATAATCTGTGATCTTGATTGGGGACACCAATCTTGCTGTTGGATACACGATGGCTGTTTTGTTGAGGTTGCTGTTTGCACATTTGTTTGTGGTGCTGCCGTTTTGGGCAACAACAAAAACATTGAATTTCCTTTTTTATAATACTGGTGTTTCTGCTGTGCATGTTTATGGTGTCTTGGAAGTAAAGTGTACTTTTGCACATTATATTTTACATGGTGGAGAAGTGGTCCAAGAATATTTGGTATTACCAAGTTGTTTTTTAATGGGAAACATCTCTGCAGATACAGACTCAAATTTTCATTGCATGCTTAGTAACTACCAGTTGTGTGCTCAGTTAAGCAGATGCATCCACACCCATTTCCTCCGGTTGATGTTCAATAGGATTATTTATTTGTTTGCAAGACCTGTAGGATTTCAGTAAGCCAAATTTGCAATGATAAGCAAGGGAATTACAATTTTTGCAGAGGTTTCTGTGTGCTGCTGTTGAGGTAGAGGAATTACTGTTTTTTCAGGTGCAACCTGGGCTATTACACACTTGTTCATGACAATGTGGTGTTGCAGCAGAGTTCTTCTACCTCATCCTGTAGCGTGCACAATTGCCTCTGCAGTCAGTGCATCAAACCCTCAGGGCATGGGGCTGGACCAAAGGATCTTGCAAGATCCTTTCATTTTTTTACGAGTAGTTGTTTGAAATAGTGACTTTATATCTTGTGTGCACCTAGTTTTGCAACAGGCTACTAGTTTTATACCAATTCTTGATCTTGAAAAGAGTTTTGCAAGGTGGTAAGCATTCATCAGAGAATTACTATTCAATTCTGTGGTTGTTCAAAGTTCACAGCAGCTGCTAGTGTTGAATCTCCCTGATAGCTATTGCAGAAACCTTTCTCCACAGCAACCATTATAGCAGGGAATATCTCAGCAGAGACCAGATCCGTCCCGCCTGGTTCTGAAAGACATAGATGAGAGACCCTACTGCATGTGTGGTGGGATTGCCAATGGGTGGCGAGAAGTCAATCTTGCATGGTGCCACTGCTTTTGTGCCCATACCAGAGCCCTGTGAGCCATTTTGAGCCCAGGTTTGTGCAGTCCTTTTGAAATGCATAGAGCTGCGCTACATTAATCATAAGCCATGAAAACCCAGTGTTTTCTTACACTGACCTTATGCACCATAGCCTTTTGTTGAGTATTGAAAGTCAATGGTGTGACTTATAGTTCAGCTGTTGATAAAGATGCCTGGCACTTTCAGCAGAGGCTGCGGTGATTTGTTTTGAATGTCAATCTCACTTCGCGTGGTTTGATAAACATCCTTAGTCTATCATGTCTTTCTCAGTCTCGCTCTCTCTCTCTGTTTCCTGGAGTGGTAATGGATTGTAGAAACCTTAATAAGCAAATTCAGACTGATCCATCAAATAACGGAGCTGAAAGGCGTCGTGTCGTTCTCTTGCTCAGCAAACAGACATGGGATATTAGGACTGTGAGTCGCAGACCTGTGTGAATTTAATGGGCAGGTTCTCGTGATTCCCAGGGCCTTTGCCTAGAGCTGTAAAATAAATTATCCTCCGTAATTTTAATATTTCATGAAATCTTGCAAAGTGATGGCATTCCGGGTAGATTAATACAAAAGCTATAAAATTCACGTGTGCCATATGTTATATGAGCACCAAATGGGATGCCTGGGATTCTTAACATCAGTATCATTTTAACGTTGGCATTAACAGTGATTAATGATGTACTCATCCCTAGTAAGAACCTCAATAACGTGAGTGTTGTTACTTTGCTGTGCATTTGCTTCATGCCAATATACTGATTATTTGGCTAGATTTATGAAGGACAGGGAAAGAAAACACCTGTGCCTTGGAAAGGCTGTTCTGTGCAGCACAGTCCTTCTGGCTGCAGTGGAGCTCAGTCACCCGTGGCAATTAGTCCTATCTGACTTGAAAAGTCCCCTAAAACCTGGCTCCTGAGTGTTTAATAGGATGTAGATGGTGCTGCTTTACCTCTCTAAGTCTGCAGGGACGTACAGTCATGACTGAATGGAGCAGAAAGACAAGAAAGTGAAATGTCAGGGAGGCTCAGAGTTCCTGCAGCAGGAGGAGCAGTTGGCAGTGCTATGATAGTGCGTTAATAAGAAGTGTAACTGTTTGGCTATTCTGCATGTGTGGTGTTTGCTAGGGTGGTCAAGCTGTAGAAGGTCTCCAGGCCACCAGAACCAGGTCAGTGTTGTGCTCCCTGTCTCAGCTCCGTGCACTAATGTCTAATTCAATCTGTTAAATAGCTGGGCTCAATTACGCCAGGTTCATGCTTGGTGCAGACGTGAGCTCTTTGACAATGCTCACTTCCACACTAATGAGCCGTCTTGGGTTTCTGCATTAATTCCATCTGTCCTGCTTTCTCTTCTCACACCGGCCTCCCCAGGCGCCTCTCATTTAAGTAGCCTTGTTTAAAAGTAGCAGCTGAAATGTGAGTGCAGTGATCCTCTCTTAGTCTTGTTCAGGTGTGAGTCCTTGCACCCAGCCTGCTCTACCCAGTGCTCTTTGTAAGCCAACAACACTGAAAACAACTTCCCTTTTGATCTTCCTCTAGAATCTGGGAAAACACCTTTAGAAAAGCATTTAAGCCAGTTGATTTGTATCATTTTTATTTTTTTTTTCCCCACTGGCATCAATGCTGCACTGTGCCTTAGTGTTTTGCTTATCCTCAGCAGCCGTTATGTCTTTTCCTTCCCTTGGGTCCCTCCTTCACTTCAGCCTATTGCACCCGGACTGCTTTCTCGCTTTCATCCAGGCTGCTTTTTGGGACACGAGGTAACGGGGACGTTTTGATTAGAGTTCACTTCTAACTGGGAAATCATTCTGCAGCTCACTGGAAGGTTTTAAAAATTCATCCCCTTTGTGCTGGGTCTTACTCTGATGACAAAGCACAAAACTGTATTTTTCTTCCTGTGTTTTCCTCGTGTTAACATTCTAGCCGGTGCTCTGTGTAAGGGGTAAACAGAGTTCACTTGTTAAATATTCAGTTGTCAGTGTTTTTAGGCTGCCGCTTTTGCTTCAAAACACAGAACCACAAAGAAATGCAAATGTATGTATTACTCAGAAAAGAGAAGATTAGTTGGCAACCTGCTTGTGTTCTTGTAGGAAGAATCACAGAGGACATGAGTCCTTAGCCCCGTGCAAGCATTTGTTCTCTTTGTGCTATTCGTTCAAAACAAAAAACAACTGAAGTGTATGGGAGCTGCTAGCAGCCGTCGTCCTTCCTCAGCACCCTTAGCTCTGGGTCTTCTGCTGGTGTCTTTGGAACGTGCCCATGGCCACCTTGGAGGGCACCCTTGGTTAATTCTGAGCATCCTTTCTCCCTTAGCAGAACGAGCACTAGCAGGGTTTTGTTTCTAATGTCATTTGGCAGTACAGGGAAAGTGATGGCAGAAAAACCATTTCTCAGTGACAGTGTGATTAATTTCTTCTTAAGGGAAAGAAAAGAGTTGGGTATTTTTTTCCCCAGCACTGCCTAAAGATGGACTGACAGTAAAGAACCCGTGATTAATTGCACCAAAAGACATATAATAGACACCTTTTCTTGGCATGATAAGCGTTTTGTCTGACTTTGCTGTTATCTAGTTGGCTCGATGCAGAAAAATAATCTCTGAGACTGCTGTAAGGAATGTTAACTGCATTTTCCTTATTATAGATTGATCTTTGATATCTGCTTTTCTTTGAGCTATTTTATTCCCACAAGTGATACAAACCCTCTGCCATTTTCCATATATTGTGTTTAAGGAGCTCAATACATTTTGGAGCCTGTATGAGGACATTTAATAAAGACTTGATGATTGCCTTATTCCAAAGGTTATATAATATGAAAAATTATATATTGTTTTAATAACTGTATATATCTATGCTCTCAATTTCAGATAAAACAATATTTTTCTAATAAGGCTGAGAAACGATACCTTTTTTTTTGTTCATTTGTGCCGTCTAGAGTATGAATATTTTTCCATCTGTGGTTTCCAGTAAAATGGATTTTCAGTCTCTCTGAAATTTCTGCCGAAGTCCTGGCAATATTTGCTTAAAAGTAATCAGGAATTACCCAAATCTCTGTTCAAAGCAACAGTGACCTTACCAGTGGTGAGCAATAATTGGATTATTTTCAGAGATGTAGGAAGATTCACTGTAATAACAAAGAAGAAATACGAAGTGATAACACCACTTGTCTGCAGCACTGTAAGCCACAGCACTTTCCATAGGATAGTTTAATAGCTTAGCATATTATGAATACTGAATAAGAAAGGCTTGGGGAATACACACTGCCTTGCGGTTGGGGGTGATGCAGTTTCACTGGGCTTGTCGGTAGATTCTTATTATTCAAATGCATTTACTGGGACACCTCCATAGGGGCAGGATGCAGAGCATCCCTGCACCATCAGGGTGAGCAAACACACAGCCTAAAAGCAGTAGCCTGGTGGCATAGTCCTATTCCATGCCCACCTGTCTGGATGGGTGCTACCACCACATCTTTTGCAGCCCAATGGGGCAGCCACTTACTACCCTGGGGTGCAGGATGGAGCTGATGGGGTTTCTCCTCAAGAGGCTGAGCTGCTGTGAAGACAAATTGGAAGCCATTTGGAAGAGCAAATCCATAACAGCACGCTGTCGGGTGAGCCTGATTGCCTGGCGCTCTGGTTTTAATTGCAGTGAGTTATGTGGCTCTGCACGACGGGGTGCCAAGCCTCTTGGCTGAATCTTGTGTAATTCACGTGTTTACACAAAAGCCAAGTAAATGTTAAGCTTCCTACAGACTTCAATATACACGAGCTCTAGTTTGTGTTCAGTTTTAGAGACAGGTGGAGGAAAAGCAGAGCGTGTGTCTGCCTATATGTGAGCTGCATGAGTTAAAAGATACAAAAAAAAAAAAAGAAAAGCATGACCTCTAGCTTTCCTTTTAGCAGGCTCTGCAGTGACCTGTCAGGTTCCCCTTCCCAAAACAGAATTCTGTGTAATTCAGGTTTATTAAGAGATGCTCGAGGGCTCTTGTGAATTTTTGCTCGTTGACCACTAAAAAGAGGCTTCTGCCATTGAGGGTTCCCAGTGTGCTTTGAAGTTCTCCCATGATGCCTCTAATTACTGCAAGCAAGCTTTCTACAGCACAGCCTGCCATGTCATTTAGCCCACTGCTGCTGTCCAGATGGGACCCTCCCAGCTATGGCCATGGCCACCATGTCAGGCACGTGGATCAGGCTTCGGTCTTGACCCTCAGTAGTGTCAAACTGCTGGGACATGACCTTGGCTCCAGCATCAGTTCCAACTATGTCACATGCCATCTCTCTTGGCTTCTCATTGACCTGAGAAGAACTGAAATTTGGGACCCTGCCCAGCAGCCAAGCCCTTGTTCTGCATCGGTAGGACACTGGTGGGGCCAGGATGGCTTTGAGATAGCGCAACCAACTGGGCTAGTTGGGAATTTGTGTTCAGATAATTCCCTGGGCATGCTGAAGCCTTGAGAGCTGTGTACCTGAATGTAATTTTATTTTTAGAAAGCACATTAGGGAGCATAAAGGCCTCACTAATGTGCCAACTGCAGTCTTACTGTTGGAGAGTCTTTAATTGTATCCATTCTCTGTGCAGGGCAATTTGTAGTGGAGGGTTTTAACTGGGAAATGTGAGGAAAAAAATGTTTGTGTGACTGGAAACCATGTGGACCTTGAAGTAGAAAGCCAAGTGCTTGTTTTGAAGCATCCCTGCAAGATTATCCCATGAAGCATCCAAATATTCAAGTAATTCCCAGTGTTAGGCTTTTCCTTCAAAGAGGAGAACCAGCTCCTCTGAGTGCCTTCAGAAGAGGCAAATTTTTGCTTTTTTTAAGATTATCTCTGGGTAAAAAATAAGTAAACGCATTTAAAAGGCAGCCCCATTTAAGCTCCCATTTAAGCAGGTGGATCCGGAAGCAGGGAAATAAGAGAATTGCCCCCCAAAAAACAGCAAATGCTTACGGCATGGGGATCACTGACCCAAGGATTTGTGCCTTAGCTACCAGGAGGACATCTAACCTCCTCACTGCTGCTGCATCAAAAAGAATGTATAAAAAATAAAAGAAATAGGTAACAGAGAGAGGAAGGGAGGGGAAAAAGAATTTATGTTTGTCTGGGACTGGTTTTCTAAGAAGCCCTGATTATTCAGCAGCAGTGGAAAAAAAAAGCTGCACAAGATGTAAATAATCTTCAGGATTATGCTAAAGCCAAGCTTCAGTCATTTTACTGGAAAAATGCATGAGGCCTGTCCATTTAATAACCATCAACAAGAATTTCTCTAGGGCTTATTGTATTTTCATGAAAAGGATCAGTTGTCTTTAAGAGAAATGGTAATTCTGGTATCTACAAATACCCTTTGGAAAGCGTGTTCCAGGTTGGTACACTTCTTTGATTGGGCTTTTTCTTCTTGTTTTCTTTTTATGATAATATCTTACATTCACATCCACAGTTACACAGTAAAATGATCAAAAGCAAAGGAGTGGTTTATCATGGAAAGGCAAACCCCAGCTGTACTCCATGGTGCGGCTGTATCGAGATAAAAACACGACGTGATTTTTAGCTGTTGCTGTGTTTCTATTTGGTGCCAGAGATTCTCAAGTGATTTTGCAAAGTGTGGATACAGTGCAGTCAGGGTTTCCAAAAAATCTGCAATATCTTGAAATCTATACAGGATCTTATCCTGCTGGGCTTAATTTTAGACTATAGAGTGTATCATTCAAGGAGGAGAAATGGGTTTGCAGTGTGCTGTATTTAATCAAGTGCAGCAAAAATCTGTTGCAGGCATCGTTCATCTTCGTGAGCCAATATTTGTTTCCATTTTAGCTATAGAAAAACCCAGCTCCAGCTCAATGGGCTTCTTCATTGTGCAGATCTGGTGTCACTGGGATTATTGCTCTGGGCAGGTGCAGGCTACAGGCTGGCTGGTGGGGCAGTTTTGTTTTGTTTTGTTTTTAATGGGGTTGCAATACTGAGAACTGTATTCAATTGTTGTGAGAATGGCAAGGGCTCAGGGTTTGGGGATGGGAAAGCACACGCTGTTCTTGTGTTGGCTTCCAAAGGATGGGATGCATCCTGAGACCATGAGCCATTATGTTTCCAGGAGTGAGAGGGTTTCAGGTTCATGCTTTTCTTGGAGAGCAATGAGAGGTGATGGGAGCTGGGTGAGGTGTTTCCACCCTATATTGTGGTAATGGACCAGGTTGTCCAGCTGTAAGCATCTCTTCTGCATGGGTCATGCCAAAGCCTAAGCTGTGGGTAGCAGAGTGGTTGCAGCTAGAAAACATTTTATGGTTTAATGAAGATTTCTATAAACTAGTATGATTTCACCAAGCTGGACCTTGTCTAGCAGGGCCCATGGCAATGTGTATGAAGAGCACCAGCCCAGTGCAGCTTCAGCCCCCCCAGTAGCTGCTAGAGCAGCCAGGATCCTTGCTGACAGAAATGTGGGGCTGGCAGGTAGAAAATCCAACCCTCGTGTATGGTGTTAATGAAACACTCAGCTTCATACCCAGAGCCCTTTGTGTGGAGGAGCCGTTTGGATTTATCACTGCACGAGGCTCAGCAACACAGGACTTACGTGGCTTGGGAAAGAATTCTAGTAATGGCCACAAATGGACCTCTCCTGTATCTCGTTTCCAGCAGCCTTTAATTCAAAAAACAGTTTCTGTCACTCTGGGTTCTGCCACAGGCAGAGAAATGGCTGATGGAGAAACAAGCGATGGGCCCTGAGCTGTGGGGAGGGGTGGTTGGATTCTTCTTAATTTGATGCATTAAAAAACATAATCTCCTGATTCTGTTCTGAGCGCCGTCGCTGCCTCATATATCTGCGTGTCCTACAGCAGTGAGTTCTCCAGCTTCGCACGAGCCTGGAGCGATGTCTTGTGAGCCAAAAAAATAAAAAGCAAGGCAAGGAGGGGGCAGGGAGGGATGTGATGCCAAGTGGAACAGCTCTGTCTTACCCACCCCGGACAGAAATCATTCGGATGCTGAAAGAGACAGGCTCCGTTGCGCAGATTAATGTGCAGTGTTTGGAAGCAGCCAGGAACATTTTATCCGCTCGTGGCGAGGTGGGAAGGAGCTGGGCAGTTCATCTCTGCAGAAGCCATTCCTTTCCCTAAGAGGGCATTTAGAGAAAAAAAAGAGTACAGAGGTCTCTGGGAGCGCTCAGGCACTTTAATTGGCTGAATAGAGCACTTTTTGGTTGGGATTAATATGGATATTCCTTAATAACCTGTCACCTTGTCAGGAGTGTCAGGGTCAGGATTGCAAGGCTGCTTGCAGCTGAAGTTCTCGCCTTTCCTTCTGGCTTTTATTATTACAATAGCTCCTGTTATTGCATATTCAGAGGCATAGGAAGATGGCGTTGGTTTCTGCTTTTCTTTCCTTGCAAGTAGTGAGGGAGCCAGAAAGATGCACCAGATCGGTTTTCAGAGAAAGGCTGCTTTAAAAAGATGAATGCTTTGGTTTTCTGGGACTGGGGAGACCCCAGTGCTGCCCACACCTGGGGCACCCCAGACCAGACCAGCACCTGCTGGTTGGAGCCTCTGGATGCACACAGCATAAACATGGGAGCACAAAGCCAAATCCTAGACAAACATGAAGAAAACAAGTGATGTAGCAGCACTCAAGATGGCTTCAAAGACCTTGAGCCCATAAGCATCATCACAAGTATTTTGCCACTGCTCTTGCTGCCTTTCATCTTCCAGTGGCCACCAGGCAGGGATGCCTGCAGGGAGCAGGCCGCTCCTTTGTGCAGCTGTTGGGGGTTAATTTGTTTTTCACCCTTTCCACCCTTTTCTCACCATCCTTCCCCTCCCTGCAGCTTCAGCACAGCCCCAGCAGCCCACCTCCTCAATCAGTGCACATCGTTTCCACAAGCCTTCCTGGGAGCAGTACGGATGCACTCTGAAGGCTTCTCCAGCTTTGCCCTCCTGAAGCAATTACCTCCCCTCTTGGATAACCACCATCTCGCCTGCCCCAGGAGAGCTGTGTGCAGAACCAGGGGAGCTGAAGCCTTCCCTGCTCCCTAACAGCGCAGCTGATAAAGTCTCAGTGAGGATTTTGCTGCTATAATTACTCTCATTTATCCATAGATAATTTTGATAGAGTTGCCCTTGCAGATCCCACTGTCATCAGTGCTCTGTGAGCTGCCCTGTTAATAGTAGTGGGAATTAATGGGAGTTAAAGGTGCTGTGAGCCTGGCTCTGAAGAGAGCAGCACCAAGGGGAATGCAGAACTGGAGCTGTGCTGTGCTGCCCTTCAGGCTGCTGGTAAAGCAGTTCCTGGGTAAAAGTGGGTGTGGAGGAGGTAGGTTTGAGCATAAGCACAAGATTAAGAGCCTAATTGCAGGGAGTGTGAGCGCACGTGCATTTTCATTGCATGCATGCTGTAATTAGCAAAGACTTTCAGATTAACAAGGGGGAACAGGGCCACTACTCACAGCCTTTGTGGTGGCTGTCATCAAAAGTGCTGGGATGAGGCCGTCTCTTGATGGTGCTCCTGTGGTGTAAATTGATTTATCACCCTTGATGGGAAGTGAGTTGGAATCAAAGCATCCCTGCTGCTGCCTGACACCACCTGAGGTCCGGGCTGTCTCCAGGTATTATCAAACAGCCATAGACACAGCACAGAGCACTTCCTCCAAGTTATCTTTGCAGAGAAGTTTACTTAAAGATGCTGTCTAGCCTGCAGAGATGAAAAGAGTAATGTGTCTTACCTGTACAGAAGATCCATAAAGTCTTTAAATATGAGAGTCACATAGAGACCATCCGTAGAAGTTCATTAAGGATAATGCAGCACGTTGCTTTTAAATGCTCTTTCTTATCTGTGCGTTCAAAATGCACACCCAGACTGTGGTTTGGAGCAAAGGGCAGTGATTAGACAGTGCTGTTAATAAAGAGCATGTTCCTGGGAAGGAGAGAAAGATAATGCAGAATGAGGCACTTTTTAAACAATGAATGGAAGATGAACAGCACTTAATCAGTTCCATGTGTGTATGTCAGGGTGTTTTAAAGTCTGTTTGATGGGTTTTGGACTCATCTGGTATGGAGGAGGGGCAGTTTCTCTGCAGTGTTTGCAAGCAAACAGTTTGCGCATTGGTAAACACAATGAAGTCCTGCTGCTGAGTGCTTTGCAGGCTCTGTTGCTGCCTGAATACAAACCGTACCCCCAGATCACCGATGTGATCGATGTGATCGCAAAGCAGGGAGTGAAAGCCCCAGGTGCAGGGAGGATATATGCTTAGGACAAGGGAAACACCTTTCATAAACTGTGAATGCCTTGTTGGGCCCTTTGGGATGGGATTTAAGAACAGGAGAGAGAACATTTGCAATGCTGCTGCCCATGTCCCTGGGTAGGCAGCTCTACCGTGGTTTATTATGGGGATGCTCCCTGCTGTCTCTCATGGCAAGGTGCTACCGCTCACCTGCCAGAAGCGAAGCAATAAGGAAAGCTCAGACTTGCAGTACAAGGGTGGGGAAAGCCTATTTTGGGTCGGCTGTCAGTCAGCTTGACACTAATTGGTTGCAGTAAGTAATCGTTCTCCGTGTAAATTAGACTCCAATTTCCTCTGTAGTCTGTCTGCTGTGTGGGCTTTGGGCTCTAATGAGGTTCTCACGTGGGGAACCTGGTTTGTAGCTGCTTTTGTTCCTGGAGATCCAGCCCAGCCCTCCCCACTGGGGGTGCTCTTTGGTCCCTCTCCTGGGCGGCATGGCTCGGGGCTCCCTGTGTTGCCCAGTCCAAAATATTAACTTCGGTTTAATGCATGTTTGGATTATTTCTAACTTTAAAACTTGCAAAGGGACTTATTAGACGTACAATGGGACTATCCCTCAGAAGTGTTCCCTCTGAATGGCTTGGAGCCCTGTTTGCTTCCCCATGAATGGAGCCCATTCAGCCCTAACCCCTGCCTGCACCTGGCCCTGCAGCCACACACCTGGAGCACACAACTCTGGGCCCCTCTGTTAGAACGTAACCATGCACGCATGCAAAGCTCACCCAGATGCTGGTTTGCGTCTTGGAGACACTCCAGCGCTGCGTATCTGTAATGAAGCACAGAAATCTGCATTTACACAAGGGGCTGTTACCCAAGGCCACCCATTGTTTGCAAATGGGCAAATGCCCTGCTCATGGGGCAGCTCTGGGGCTGCTGCTATGAGGGATGGCCAGATCTGTGTTCTGGGTCCTGACAGTTAACGTCTGCTGGAAAGGAGAACCATATGTGTGTACTAGGCAGGCTGCTCTTTGCCAGGAGTGCTAAGTGATTCAGCAGTTTGCTTTGTGAAATTTGGTGCAACTTCAGGAACTGTGCTCTCACCACTTCTATACTCTCCTTACACACTGCAATCATGCCCAAAATGTGTCGGTGTATGGTTGGACACTGTGATACGTACTGCTTTTATTGGCCTTAGCAAGGCTACGTGCAGAGAGGGGCTGGTGGTTGGTTTTCTGCAGGAGGATAGAGGTTTCTTAGAAGTGTGCAGGGGAGAAAGAGGTGAAGCAAACCGAGCGTGGGTTTTTGATTGCTTTTCTTTCTGTGCTTTGCACACAGACAAGGTAAATGCGCTCAGACCTCTAGTCAAAACTGTGAGGGATGCTGGCTCCACTGAGAGCTAAATTTGGGTAAAGGGACAGGATTGGATTAAGGCTTACAATTTTCACCAATAAGCTAAAAACGGCGGTGGGCGTCACTCTGCGAGCTGGGGAAGCAGCCGGGAGCTCCAACTCCCCAGATGACCTCCGGCAGCCAAAGGCACAGCGGCTGCAGCAGGATGCAGCCCGGCCCTGGCACCAGCCTCAGCGCCGAGCTCAGCCCCAGCCTCTTGCCTACCCCTGCACCATACCTGGGGGGCTTTCGGCATGTGACCTGCGTGCCCGTTTAGCCCAGTAAGTAATCACCCTCCATTTACAGCATATGAAAGTGTAAGCTCTTTTAGTGCTGTGCAAATGTTTGCATTGGGAAATTATTTTCTTTCCAGCTCGGGTTTCCACTCGCACTGTGCTACCCGTCGTGTGCAGTGCTCATTGCCCCTGTGCTGTTGGGGCAGCGTGGGGCTGGCTCTTGGACCTATGGGCACCATACAGCTTTTAGGGGCTCTGCTGTCCCAGCTTCTGAACCTCTGCTGCTTTCATACTCTGCCTAAAAAATCTGAAGTGAGGAACCCTGCAGGAGCCTGGAGCTTATCTTCAGTGCTCGCTCTCCAGACATGGTGTGTGTCTTCTCAGCTGCTGCAGGGATTTGCGTGGCATGACAGAATGTGAATTCCGAACCTTTGGCAGCTGTGTTTAATAGAGAGGAAAGGGTTATTCTTAACTTTTGGATGTTGCTTTTTTTTTTTTTTTTTTTTTTTTTTTTTTGCTTTTTTTCGTTTTTTCCCCCTGAGTTATTGTAAATTCCGGAGAAAATGTCCAATTTATTTGAGGCAAAACAAAGGTTTCTTTTAAGTGAAACAAAGGCTTCAAAGTCCTTAATCAAGCTTTCTGGATTCAATTGCTTTCAAATGCTTTTGGAATTAAGCAGAGAGGAAGCTGCATTTTACAACTCGGCCACTCAGTGACAAATTATGTGTTTGGTTGGAAAAAAGGATTCCGACATGAGAGGAGCAGGAATCTGCACTGAGCTGCTTGTTTACCTCTGTTTGTGTTTGTTTAAGCAGTGCAAATGATCTGTGTGCCTCCCTCTGGAAGCAGATGTTTCTATCCATGCATCTGGTGGGGCAACTGGTGAGACAGGCAGGATGCTGGCGTGCACGCATACAGACCCAACACCCATTGCGTTGGGTGGGAGCCTTAAAATATTCGGATGGCAAAACGTGGGAGTGTGGGGCTGTTGGGGGAAAGGTGCTGAGTGAGCCTTGGTGGTGACAGATGTAGATTTCTGGTTCCGTGTGTTGTAGGAGAAAGTAGCTCTCAATGAGAATAAATGGAGAATGGACGAGTGCAGGGAGCTGATGCGTTGCCGCATCCCCTGGAGGAGCACAGCACGTCCCATGAACAGCCATAAAGATGCCAAAAGAGAGAAATGCCCGTGGCTCGACCTGTTGGGCTGTATTTCTTTTAGAAGCTGCTTCCCCCTTGTTGGGCAGACACGGGGCTGCATCCCACAGCAGGACTGCGCTTGTTCGTGGGGCAAATTCCTTTGGAAGTGTGAATCATTGAGTTGGGATTTTTGCGGTGGAGGCTGGGAGATGATTAAATGTTCTGTCTGCAGGAAATTACCAGGAGATTTCAGTATTTTCCTGAATCAGCCTCAGATGGTGTGCAGCTTTTGGTTAATACAAGTGAGCAGTGTTACGTGGAAGTCCCTGGGCTCAGCTGCTGGCAGGGCTGGACCCAATGAGTTCCTTACAGCTCTGTTGTGAGAGAGTATTTGTGCTCTGGTACCATTTAAATAATGGCAGCAGCATGCTGATTCCTCTAATGATCTTGATTAAATTATCGGCTATTTCCTTAATTAGTTACTTGATCTACTTGCACCTCAAATTAGTCTGTTCACATAAAGAAAGAAAGAATGAAAAGAAATCTCCCTCTTTTTCACTTTTTAAGTATTTTCCTTGCCAGCTTTCCTTGCAGCTGCTATCTCATTTGGGTGCTGCTGGCTCAGGGCTGGTTTGCTTGGGCCCCCAAAAAAGCTTCTTATTTTGGGGTCCTTTGATGGCCTTTCCAATAGTGCTGAGACTGGTGACCTGGAAGCCCTCAAACCATCTCAGGCCAGTGGTGGACATTGTGCCAGTCTTCTCTAGTGTGTCACTGAGAGATGGGCATCTGTGCTCCCCAGGGGCTTGCTGCTCTGGCAACTGGGAATTTAAAAAGTGATGGTGTAAGTGTGTGTCTGTTCCTGTGTTATGCAGACAGAGGGATATGTAGAAGCGGACTTCTTGAATGCGCTGTTTCCATGTATTAACAATGAAAAATATTTGTAACAGTGGAGTTGGCACAGGCTCCTTGCTGCACAGGAGGTTTTGGGTGTGCTCACTGTGCAGCCAGGATGTGCAGTCGTCTTTGGGAAAGCTCACATAATGGGGCACAAGGGAGAGTGTCTTGGGGAGCCCTCCTAGCACCACTTGTTCCCCTCACCTCCGTATGTTAGAATAGAGAGACTCAATGTGTCCATTTTGGGGACTCCTTGTGGTACACATAGAGTGGCTCATAGCTTTTGTACTCTTAATCACTCTTAATGACGTTCACTCTTAATGATATTCCCCTTGTTAGCCTTATCTTCACACCTCCCTGATGCAGAACTTGCTGAAACAAGGATTGCGTAAGGAGCCTGTATACACTGGAGAGACAGGAGTTGGGACTCTCCCAGCTAAAACAGAACTAAATGCTTGCCCTCCGGTTTAATTTTACTATCGATGCCAAGAAACTATGTATTTGGGATGAATTACCTAAAGCTTAAACATACACAAGTGTTATTCCTTGGAGTCTTCTATATTTTTAGCAGTGCGGCATGAATTTGGGCTGCATTGCTCTGCTAGCAAACCTTCCCATGCCTATGTGATTGCTGGCACCCCGAGCATGGCACCCAGCTGGGACAGCTTTCTGCGTGGATGGGATGTGCAGAACCCCATCCAAAAGTGTGCAGAATGGTTGGTGGGAAGTATTCCAAAATACCATTTGCAGTGGCTTGGAAGGCAGAAAATACCCTAGTAGTTTTACGTCTTGATTCCTAAATGGTTGTCCTGACTCTGGAGGTGGTGAGCTCTCACGGTCCAACGTCCTGAGATGTTGGAGTGTGGCCAAGAGTTGCAATGCCGAAGGGTGATGGTGATGCTTCTGGAAGAGGATGGGGCAATCCCAGCCCTCCCTGTGTCCATCTGGGATTGTTTGCTTAGCCAAAGCCGAATAATGGATGTGCTCTCAGGCTTCAGATGTGGGAATAGCAGCCCAGCCCCTGTTTTGTGTGTAGGTGGCAGAGCAGAGCTGGCCATGGCAGTGGTTCCCAGGTGTGGCTGTATCTAGGCGATATGGGCAGTGTGCCTCATTGGGGTTGGAACCTCCACATGCAATTAAGAAAGCCAAGGGACGGCAATATCAGACAAGTAACTACAGTCAAAAAAAACCTGTGGTGCTGGCTTGTTCCCTCTGCCTTTATCTACACGTCCTGAGAGGGAGCAGAGATTGAATACTTGCTCCAAAAGTGCTGGATTTTTCTTGATGTTCCCCTGAGGTTTGTGTTTGGGTTCTGTCCCTTTTAGAGTTGGTTTCTGTGCTGGCATTTCCAACTCAGTGCAAAGATAAAAACAAAAGAAAGATGGGCTTTAGTAATGAGGGGTCTGTTTAGCCAGGGGAGGACTCACAAGAAAATGTGCATTGAATATTCATGGAGCTGTATCCATTAACATTTTCACTGTGCTGGCCCTGGGCAGAGCAGGAAAGCTGTCAAGAAGTGGAGCTGCTGTGTTTTGCAGCAGAGGGAAGGTGAGGGCTCACCTTATTGCAGGCTCCTTTCCTGGATCTGGACTTGCAGCAGCAGCGAGTGAGTATTTCCACAGCTTCACTTAGAGTCCTGAAAATGCTCACGGTAAATATTTCAGGCCTGATCTCTCTGCCTGGCATTAATTCATCTCCACGCCTGTGTGAGTGCGGGTGGCTGACACCAGTCCCCTGATTCACAGGCAGGCAATTAAAGAGATAAGCCGAAGTGACTTCATGTGCCTCCTTTTTAGATTGCACAACTTGGAGTTGCTTTAAAGGGATGGGATTAGCGGAGATTGAGCCCTCAGCTGCTGCCTGGGGCTTGTGTCCAACATCAGCTGTAGGTATCAAGTCAGGGAGTGCATTGTTCGTCATGTGAAATTGTGCCAGGAGGATTAGAACTGATGATAAAATGGCATTAACACTTGCTTCATTAATGGGGTAGAAGGCATCAAATTATTCTGGTAGCATGAATCTAAAATATTTCCTGTATTTTGTAAGCTACTTAATTGATTGATATATATTTGCTCGCTGGCTGTTGCATCCTGGGCTACAGGGATCATGGCAGTAAGTGAAAAGTCTGAAGCCATGGCTGTTTGGTAGATTTAGATGAGGTGGGGTGTTGTTCTAGATAGGTCCTAGGATACCTTTTTCTAGACTGTACTACTTGCCAATGTCTGTCACATTTGGGAGTTGGAGTGGAAGCCTTGTGTGCATGATGCTGGCCATGTCCCTTTCATGCTGGCCGTCTGCTACAAGCTCTCTGCATGGAAGGGAAAAGTGCCTCAGAGCATCATGAGACCAACTTGGTATTCTGTCTGCAAATGTGAAAGTGATATATGCAAATATAAGAGAAATACCTGCTTTACCTTTTGTATAAAATAAATGCTATCTTAACTAATGAGCTAATAGATTCAGTGTGGATGTCTCTGAGGTCCATTTACATCCTTCAGAGGCCCATTAATTTCCACAGGCGTCAGTGTTCCCAGGCCCTTTGCTTTACCAGAAATGAGCTTCCCCACTCCCATTCACAGTAAAACTAGCACAAATTGTGTGGCTTGTTCCATCGCATGGCACTGAGCATTGCTCACTGCACACCACTGTTGTGTCACACTTTGTCACTTTGCTTGAGCCAAGGCATTGCTGCGTGCTGCATGCATAGGTTTGATTCATGTAAGCTGGTTGTTAACCTTTGTTAACAGGGAAGGCAGCAGCTCAGAGACGCTCAGGCTCTGGTGAACCCCATCACTTGTGTCACAGCAAAAGGCTCTTTTGCTCTTCTTGTTACCTTGGTGTGATGCTTGTCAGGGGAGTACAGATGTGTTTCTTTGCACTGGTAAATTAAAGCAAGCCTTGTTCTGGCTTCTCATGGCATGGTTTTAACCCTTCAGCATGGTGTTTGTTGACATCCTGGTCCCAGCAGTTCACCGCCTGTTAGCAATTACTGCTGAGCCCTTCAGCCCAGCCTCACCCAGAGCTTATTTCACAGAGGGGTTAAATTTCCTCAATGGTAAACATTTTCTGCTTTTGGAGCTTGTCATTATTTGTTTTCTCAGTGCTCTTATTTTCTGAAGCACTGTAGAACCTACACTGTGGGAAACAGCCCTTTGCATGATGAGCGTAGAGCTCACGCTTCCAAACATCTTCACATCAGGCATGTTATCAGTGTCTAACAGCCACTAAAAATCAGCAGGAGCTCAGTGCTTAACTCCTGCCAAAATATCCATTAGGGCCCATGCAGCCTACTGTTCCCATTGCCCATCTCTGTAGACAAAAGCCTGGCAGAGGAGGAGAGAGATGGAGCAATCCTCCCCGAGACTGCATTCACAATGTGCCCAAGGTCTTGGAAGCTGCCTGGGTCTAATCCACAACGTACTTTGCTCATTAGGACCCATGGCTGTCACATAAGCATCCTTGCCACCCGACTGTTTGCTGAATTTGTGATGCAGTAATGCCCTCAAACTGATAAGGGATTGGGTAGTGGAGCAGCATGAGTAAGGTGAATCATTCTCTTCTATCGCAGTGCAGTCCGCAAAAGGAGATGAGAAGCAGCAAGTGGTTATTTGGGATATCAGGGCTATGCTGGAGGGCTCAGTCCTCAGCTCTCCAAAACTTGGAAAAGGGTCACTTGAACTCCATAGTGTGTGGCATAAGTCTGACTCCAAGCAGAAAGCTCATCCAACACCCGTGGCCAAACCTGTTGGAAATACTTTACTGCTTTTTATGGAATGGTTCCTCTCTGAGGTTCCGTGGGCCTTAGATTTGTCTCAACTGAGAGGTGATGAGGTTTTGTTCTAAGCCTTGTGTGAAATCAGGCAGGAGCAAAGTGGAGTCCCTATTCAGGACCATCGTTTTGTTTGCTCGTGCGAAGGGGCTGCAGAGCAGGGTGGCTGATTTCCCCACATCCTACCTGGAAGGAAAATTTTAATAAAGTCAAAACTTCAAAGCACAGCAAGTGTCAGAATGCTCCTCATCCTCGGGTTTGTGCTACGTGGAGCAGATGCTCACTGGGGGGAAGGCAGCTGTTGAGCAGTGATTGCTGCTTATTACACTAATTATAACAGTCTCGCCAGTTATCATGAGCTCCCCTTCTCCTTCCCCCATCTGTTTGCTTGGCCATCCATAGCTGCTCATCTTCGAGATAAGGACTGTCTTTCAGGAGGATGCATTTGGATTGCTCAGTGCTGCAGGGAGCCCAGCTGCCCTCCTCTCTACTTTCCCCTGCTGATACAGGGGGATCATCATGGTTCACACATAGAAGGAATTTGAGGCATTGAGCTGGTTTCTGTGGGCTTATTTCAGAGCCAGGTGAGATGTTGTTTGGGTCATAGTGCTCCCCATCTCCTCTGTGCCATGACAGCTTGGGGGAGCAAAGCATTTTGATCCGCACCTTCAGCCTCAAAATTGGCTTCAAAATATCAGCTGTTCTTTTGTCACCTAGCTCTCACTTTGAAGAGCAGCCCGTTCTGAACCATGGAACAATGAGACTTGCTAAGTCTCTAGCAGCATTAATTGCTTCTAAAAGACTGATGTATTTAGTCTGCTAATTTTTAGCAAACGTATTTGTTTTGCCCCTTTGAAGATAATGCTTTATGCAGCACAGTTTGGTAGGGAAAAAAAAAAAAAAGAATGGCCTGTGGCTTTTAGCCTGTTGAACAAGTAAATAGAGGCTGGTAGGAGCAATTGCAGTTGATATTGCTGTTGACCCCCCCCCCCCTTAAAAAGTGACTGGGTGCTCTCAGCCCTCCTGGTGCCTGTTGCGGGCGGCCCTGATGGGCCCCAGTGCTGGAAGTGCCATGAGCTGGTGTTGTCACGCTGCTGTGGTGACACTAGTGTCATGCTCATGCTCCTCCATGGGTGGGATGCAACCATGCAGTTCCCCAGCTGGGGACAACTGTAAGCTGTGCCTCGTTGTTGTGACGGCATCACCTCCTTGCAAGGTGGTCAACCCAGACCCGATACGGTCTTAATCCTTCCTTTGGAGTCCTGCTCGTTTGGCAGCTGGCTTAGTTGCATTTCCCTGTAGATTGCGATAAGATAAAAGCTGGGCCATGCCTTACAATAAGGGAAACCAGTTTAGGAGATGACAGTTACAGGAGGGAGGGGTTGGGGCTTCTCAACCGCAGCTGCCTTTGATGGACGCTGTGATTGATTCCGCACCGCGCTGACCTTTTCGTGATGGGCTGAGCAGCTCTAATGATCTTGATGGGGCTGGTGATTTGGATATTGTACTTGATGTATAAGGCTTGACATGGCAGTGAGAAATGGGACTGGGAGATGACTGACAGGCCTGTTCTGTTTAGGATGCTGAGGGCACAGGCTGCTTTCCAGTGATTTCTTTCAATGAGAATGTTTTTGCTGGATTATGTTGTAGCAGAGAAGTTGTGCTGTTAAGTATCTGCCTGTATACAGCATCTATGCTGTTAAAAATGATAAGGATGTAGTAAGTTATGATAAGGATGTAGTAACTTGGAGGACAAAAGGCTTACCATTAAAAAAGCTGTTCAAATTATATACTTAAATTAATGAATGTTTAGTGAATTGACTGTACCCTGATTTTAACGCTTGAGCTCCTCAGGCAAATAAAACAACAGAATAGTTTGCACCCATTATTTTTTTGGAACTCACAGTATAAAACATCAAATCTTGGAGATCTTGCAGGCAGCATTAAAAACCTTTTAACTTCCATGAGTTGAGCTCTGTATAAATCACACCCTGGCTGTGGCATATCTCATGGGTGCTTGTGGCAAGAGTAATGAATTTCATGGTTTGTTATGAGCTACTAAAACCAATACAAACACAGAAAACCCATTGTAATCTCAGCATATCATTCAAGGAAGCAATTTCTAAGTATGAACAAATGTCAAGCTATGATAACAAATTGTTGTTCCTAATTAAAAGGAAGAATAGCAAACAAGTACTGTCATATGTATCCGATGCCAAGTGGTCTCAGGGACGTGTGGTGTCCAACAAACCTTCATACCAGGACAGTCAGGGTGTAAATCTTGTGATATCCTAAAATGCATTGATCTGATCTGTGTACTCCAGGTCCATGATTCTGAAGAGTCTGGGTTGGTGAAACTAAATTGAACTGCCATTTTGTATAATTTTATTATTTTAAATTTAATCATCGAATCACAGAATCACCAAGGTTGGAAAAGACCTCTAAGATCACCCAGTCCACCTATGACAATGTCAAGGTTAGATGAAGTGTACAAGCCTTGTAACGAGCAGAGTTTGGGGTGGGCTAAACCAATGCCCCACAGCCCATCTGCCCTTCCAAGATGAATGTAAATTGTATCACCCAGGTCTGCTTCACGCTCTTCAGTAGGAAACAAAAACCCGTTTTGCTACCCTTCTTCCCACTGAGTGATCCTCTGTGACCCATCTCCCTGCATTTGGAATGGTGCTTGGAAATGTGCTGCTTTTGCAGGACTCTGGAATGGCTCACATCTGGCCACCAAGCACAGGGACAGCTACACGTGGGAGAAACAAAACACTGCGGGTTTGCACAGCTTTTGGAGGCAGCAGGTGGAGGCTCCTTGCTGTGCATGGCATAGAGAGAAGCTCTGTGAGCAGACACATTAAACCCTCAGGGCATAAGCAGTGACCTGGAACACCCGATCAGACAGGTTTGAAGCAAAAAAATAAAATAAAATTCATGTAAAGTGACAACAACCCTGGCTGCATCAGGTGGCGAGGTGCATGGTGGCACAGGGTTGTCTGTAAGTGCATCTTCAGCTTGGTGCAAATGGACAATTAATTTGTCTTACTGATCTGAGGTTTAGATCTTTGGAAAATTTACCATGAGATAAGCTGAAGATTTATGGATTTCCTTTGTAGTGTATTTTCACGGAGCACTTTATTGTTCGTGGAAAGGACCCAAGAAAAATATTTAATTAAAAAATAGTGCTTTGGGTTTGTTTAGCTTAAGTTCTGATACAGAGCTCTAATGAGGCTTTTGTAAACATTATTAAAGGACACTATTAAAAAGCCTTTAGATGAGGATATTGCCAGGCTAGCAAAGGGGGAAAAATAAAGCATAAGCATGCAGATTGTTGTTCACATTCTGTTACAAATTTGATGGTAACATACAAAAATAAAAAGCATCGTAGCGCAGAGTTAAAGCCGGAGGTTATGAAAAGCCTTATTGTTGGTAAGCTCTGCAAAGCTTCTTGCATTAAGGTGATTTAAAGAAAAAAAGGGGGGCGGAGGGGTGATGTGATGCAATGATGGATTGGAATCCAGTCTGCAGCTCCAGCATTGGGGACAGTCTGCCAGCACCGTGTGTCCTGAGCACTGTGCCTTGCTCTGAACGACGCCGCGTGCAGCAGTTCTGCTTGCTGGCTGAGTTAGCAGGGAGCACAGATAGCTGTTCTTATGGACCGTTTGTCTGCTGTTGGGCCTACATCCCACAGGCAGCTTTTTGGGACAGCAGATATCCTGAGGCAGCACGTCCGTGTCAAGCTGCAGCGGAGGATGTTAGTAAATAATTCAGAAAGGCAACTTGACCCGATACCCATCAGGTTCAGCAATATCTGTGTGGCTGCAGGTGGCCATGCCCTGTCTCGTGCTGTGACCACAACGTCACGTGGAGCTCCGTGGGTTGTTGGCTGAGCAGTATGCCAAGGGAAGGGAGAAGGCAGCACTTAGGGGGCTCTTGGAGTGATTTGTTAGATTAGCTGCAGGGATGAGCTGGTGCAAATGCAGAAAGTGTGACGTTCAGGTCTTTGCCTTTACAACCAGTAGCAAAGGACAAAAAGATATGGCTAAAATCACAAGAAGAGTTATCCATCACGTGCTTCTGAACCTGAGCATGGGCTCCCTGCTCTTGGTGAAGTTGCTTTTCATTCTTTATTACAGCAGCTGAGGTTTTACCTCAGGTTGTTGGCTTCCCTGCAGACAGCTGTTAGCATCCTTTCTTGTAGAGGTGCAAGTCCTCCGTGTGACCTTCAGAAACATGCTCCAGTGGCTTAGTCCTTACCATGCTGCTTAATGAAACACCCATTTCACCTGTATCCATCAAGGAATAGCGTGTGTCTTCTGGAGTTATCCCAACACACGGTCTTTTCTCAACTGTTGCATTAGGGAACAGTAATATGTAAAGATTGCCAGCAGTCCAGCAGTGCTCAGAGCAGGAAGGCTGATTTCCATGTGCCTTAGACAGTTACATGTCCAAAAGTGGCATCTTCTAATCTGATTTCTGGTCTCAGAATAGCCTGCTCATTGGATTTTGTGGATGTTCAGGCCTGTGTGTGTCAGAGTAGGAAGAATGCCAGGATCAACAGTAATACTTGCTGTTTGGAGACGCAAAGCTCTCTTGCTTAGAGCTAGCCATGAAGCTGAGAGGCTATAAGCAGTGGTTTTGCTGATCCTATACATCAGCTCATGATTCTCACTCACATTTTATCTTTGTGCATCAGCCTTGAAATATATTTGCAGTTTCTGGTATGATTCCGTTCTTTGGGATGATCCAGTTGGCCAGGACAGCCAAGCAGAACATACTACAGAGCCCAGCTTTACTGTAGGATGTCCAGCTGGGGGCATGGGACTCACACCTCCATCTGCCCCACATTGGGGTCATTCTGGGAGGTCAGAGCTGCTGCTGACTGCATCATGGGGACAGGTGGTGGGGTTGGGCAATGGTTCTGCTACTCGAGGGGCAGTTGGAGTGCTGATAGATGCTCTGTTCCCAAGGCTTGATAGGCCAAGGGCCTTTGCTCCTTGGGAGCGAATGCAGATAAAGTCAGGCATTGTATTGGTGTTCAGTGAAAACAAGCACCTACAGGATCTGTCACATGGCATGGTACATGTTCTTGTGCCAGCCGCAGCCCCTCCTTACTCTGCTTTTAACAACGTATTTCCAGGAAGATCATTACAGTAAACGTGAGTAATTCCTGCTCTGCATACAGGCTTTCTGCTCTATGCTATCATTTTAGAAGCAGGCTTCTTTATTTGCTTTTACCCTGCTTAGTTTTGTCTCACTTCCTTTGTATTTTAATTAACATGTTCTGAAGTTAAGAGGAAAATACATCATCGTGGGGCCTTGGCACATGAAGCAGACAGAGGAGAGCTGACAGCCTGCCTAAAGGCAGGCACAAGCTGGGAGGGACAGGATGTGCCAGTGCAGGAGGCTGGGGGGCTGCAGGAGCTTATTTACTATGAGCATTGCTCCAGGGCATCCTCCTCATCACCAAAAAGCAGAGGTGCAGGTGATGCCAGGGACCCAGCTGGGCACAGCAACAGGCTGAGGGTTGAACTCCTGCGCTTGCAGCTGCGCTTATAAATAAATAAAAAGAATTCAACTATGCCAGTAATGGCTGTGAATATTGGGAATTAAGGGAGGGGAGCTTCAGCCTCCCTGCTGAAGCTGCTCCCGGGGGACACAGAAGGTGCGAGTCAGGCATCTTTCAAGACCATATGAAAGAAAATGTATTAAGATATGCGGTGCCCATAAGGCCGAGCTAATAACTTGCATTTCCTAGAATATTTAGCCCTGCTGGTGCACAAACAGGCTGCATCGAAAAACCAGTGGGGAATCGTAGCAAATGACTGCAGAAAATAATTAAGAGGGCATTAAAAGCCAGGAGAAAAACGATCCACTGCTCAGAGCCAGCAGATCGCTGCTTTAATAGCCTGCTTACCTACGAAGCAGTACTTTAAGTTTGACAGCGAGTTTGCGATTCGGTCAGTATCAAATGAGACGATAGCTGGAGAAGGATAATTAGCGGCTTCACGCCATTCAATTGGGGCAGCTGGTGCGGAGCCAACAGTTTGCCAGACGCACATGCAAGCCAGAGGGAAGGATTTGCTCTCCCTTCCCTGAAGCAGCCTGCGGGGCTTATTGATTTATAAGAGCAGGCTGATTTCCATGTAAATAAATGCGAGGGTGGCCGGGCAGCGGCGCGCGGTCCGGATGCGGTGACTTTGGCTTGCTGACATCATTGCTCATTAGCATGCAGGAGAGGAGAGCAATGCAACAGCAGAGCCCCGCGCCGCTCCCGCACCCGCAGTTATTCTCTGCGGGCTGCATCTCTGCTCGTTAGTGCCTGGTGCTCGGAGAGCAAATCGGACGTCCTATTGCCACCACTGAGGCTTTTAGCGGAAGGTGGGATCCGTCCAGACTGGGAGCTGGAATTCAAGCGCTTCAGCGCACGAGGGGAAAGCAGCGCGTTTCTCCAGGGGTGATTTTTCTCTGCTGCTGCCACGTAACATCCAGCAGGAGCCTGCTCTGAGCAGCTCCGGCCGCAGCCCTGCGTCTCGCCCCGCTGCCCGGCAGCGGGTGCATGCAGGCTGTCGCACCATTCTGCCCGCATCCAGGATGCTTCGCCGTGCTGCGGTGCTGGGAGCAGCTGGGCAGCCCCGAGTGAGCTGGAACGAGTAGCAGCGGTGTCATCTACGCCGCCAGGTAAGAGGCCGCCTTTGGAACAACTTCGGAGCTGTCATAACGTTTTTAGGGGGCAATAGGAGAAGGGAGGAGCGGCGTTCCGTGCGTGCACATCGCTGCGCGCTAAGTTTGCTGTGTGCACTGTTAGCGGTGACCTTTGGAGGGGTTGTGGGTTCCTTCCCAACCTTCACTGTTCTCGTTGTTTATGGATGGAAAAGGTTAATGGTTAAATTGCAGCTCTGCAGCTGCAGGAAATCAGACGCTGGGATGCCACTTGAACAGATTTTTCGTTTTAAAAATAATCAGAGAGGCTCAGCTGGCTTTAAATAAGAATAAGTATTAAAAATTCCTTTCCTCTCGATGCTAATTTCATTGGTTTGGTCAGTGCATCTCCAGGAAGCCTGGCTTCTCCGGGCATTGCTGAGCAGACTGTGCAGGCTGTACTTGGATGATGACATTACAGCTCAGATGTTTATTGTGCTGCTTTTGGATTCCCAAGGATAGCGAGCTTTAAAGTACTAATCTTTCTGCATCCTTCTTTTTAATGCTACGGTGCCTAAGCATAAATCAACCTAGAACTGAAACTTGGAGGCTGTGTTTTGCAGTGCAATCTTGTAAAGTCAGATTTCCTTTTTTTTCTGTTCCTTGGAAGAACATTTTAAGCAGATGTGACACAGACGTGACCTGTGACCACGGAAAGATTTTAATCCAGTTTTGCAGTCGTGATGCCTTGGTTAAACAGTGATTGAATCTTTCTGAGCTGTTGAGGATTAGCACTGGGCAGAATAATGCCAAAATAATTATTTGCACCAGATGCAGTGTCGTCCTTTCAGTTTTAGCTCTGTTATCATGTAACCCATCTGACTTATTTTTATTCCGCTATTATTTCACCTGCTACAGGAGCACTCGCACGTCTGGCATCAATGCCTTGTATTTATCAGGGTACTGGCGTGAGCCTGGGTTACAGATTTGTAAAGTAAAACGATCTGCAGCTAACCAGATTATATTTTACTTCGCATGTTAATCTCCTCCTGCTGCTTGTTTCAGACCAGCCGGCTCCAGCCAAAGCGAGCACCCAGCGCCGTCCACTCACTGCTGGCTGGGGTTAGCTATGAACTGAGGGGTCTGGCAATGATTGCTTGCACAAATGGGTCACTATGCTGTCTCAGGGGATGCTGCCTAAGCCTCAACTTTTGAAATAATGACCATTTCCAGAGCAGCTCATCCTGTGTCCGAGTATTTGGCCTATCAACTGTTTTTTCTTTTCCTTTTGGGCATAGGGCCCAGGATGTGCTCAGATAGAAATGTGTTTACTGCTTCCCAGGGTTTCTGTTTGTCATGCCACAAATGCAAGCCGGTGCTGGCCCTTTAAATAGCACATCCAGCCCCAGGGCAAAGCCCAGCTCCTGCTCTGGCAGGGCCATTGCAAAAGGGAGAAACTGCTGGAGCTGCAGAGTTGTGGGTGAAGAGAGAGGGACAGGTGGATAGATGCTGCTCACAGAGGGACCTGAGTCATGCAGGCTTGGAGGGCTGAGGACTTGTGTTGAACCTGTGGCTTGGAGGCAATTTTCTTCCTTCCCGTTGAAATACAGCTCTATATCTTGTTAGTCTGGAAAGCTGCTGAACGGTCTAATTAAAAATCTGACAAGATCACCTGTGGCGTGGGGCAGCACCATGCAGCACACACATGGGAGTAATGCTGAGCCCAGAGCCAGGGCTCGGTCCCCAGCAGCCACGGCTGAGCCCTGTGTCTGGCATCCCTGGGGACAGCTCTGTGCTGCTGGTTCCTGTCTGCCACATGATGCCAAACCCACAGCCAGCAGAAGCGGAGGCAGCCTGGGGGCTGCTCTGGGCTGTGCCCCAGGGAAGCAGGGACCGGGGACTGTGTGGTATGGACCCATCCTGGAGCAAATGGCCTGACTCACTCAAGAAGGCAGCCCAAGAAATCCTCTGAGACTATTTCTGCAATGCTAGGAGTAGCTCTTGATTTTTTTGTTTTTCTTCTTTTTTTGTAATTAAGCAAGGAAGAAATCTTGAAATGGTAAAGGATTTTTACCAAGTCTTAAAAATGAAATGGGTCTCCACTCGAGACTCAGCATGGATGGCATCAGCCAGGAGAGGAGAAATTTTCCAGGAGTGGAAATGGGGTTCATAATAAAACTTTAAACGCCAACCTCGGTACATCAGCAATTTCTGCTGTTGGCACCAGGAAGATCAGGAGGAATTGCAATAGTGAGACTTACTGCAAACCTTTCTGGAGATGTGCAGCTATGCCCAGTCCACTGTTAAGCACTGGAGCTGCATCTGTGGGAATAGTTTGGCTGCTGGATTATTCCTTCCTTTGTTTCCTGGCATTGCTGTTCTCTGTTGCTGCTGCCTTATGTTGATCTTTCAAGCCAGCTGTTCTTACAGCATCTTAGGTCAAGTGAGCTGTCCTTGGAGGACACCAAGGGCACCTTGTCCTTTGGATTGCTGCTACTGGAAATGTCTGTGGCCCTTTCATTGACTTACTGCATCCCAGTTTTGCAGATAAAAGCTTCCCTTTTCAACCCAAACACGATACGAATTCTTTGCAATTCATTGCTGCTGATAAGTTTTTTTTTTTTTTTTTTCAGTCTAGAAGAGTGTGAAACAGCAAAAGGTTTTGCCCAGGAGACATTGCTTTGCAGCTGAGCTTTGAGGGCACCCAGCTTCTCTCTTGGGGCTCCTGTGCAGAAACTGATGTTTCAGGCATCAATGGGGAAACCTGGACTGGATGCTCCCTATGAGCCCCACGACACCTCCTGCTGCCATGTCTCAGCTTTCCCATCATCTTTAAAATGAGAGAGAGGTTCCTGTACTGGAGGAGATTTGCAGGGCACTCTGTGGGAGCGTAGGGCTGTGTTCATTTTCCAGTTTGGGCAGATGTCTGCCTTGCCTATGGGATCTGGGGAAATGGAACTGCGTAGCTGGAGCTCAGGGTGGCAGGATGCCTGATTAGCTCCCAAATGAAGGGAGGAGATAACAGGCAGGGACATTGAGAAACCCTTGTTAAGAGGCTCAGGGGTCACATGAGCCACTCCAAATCCTCAGCCTTTCCCTTTTTCCTTGAAGTCTTGTAGTTTGGTGACTGAAAAGTCTGATTGCAATCAGAATGATGGCTCAATCCTAGGAAGAAATCAGAGCGCCATGTACATCTTACACCTTGATGCAAGGGAATTGCCCCATTATATTTTACACACTGCATCCAAGCTGAGTAAAGAATTGTTTTTTTGAGGGATTCCCAATCTTGCATGCTAATGTGAGCACAAATTCATGCAAATCCTTTACAATAGAGCGTAACACAGACGTCTGGTGGCCCTGTGCTGCAGATGAGGCTCTGTTCTCACATTGTCTCAGTGACAGGGTTGCTCCCTCATGCAACCCATTTATTTCCATCCCGGAAAAAAAACAAGCAAGGAACAGAGATAAGCAATGCCAGTGGGTGATAAGAACTGTTTGTCCAGTTCCCTCTGTATCCAAGAGGAATTTTAACATGGCGGCATTTGCTGCGTGATGCCCGTGTGTCCATCCAGTTGAGCTGGAAATAAGATCCTCAGCAAGGCAGACAGGGTTTATGGGGGCAGGAGCATTGCACATTAACAAGCCCAGGAGAGCAAATCTGTGCTCATGTAGCCTGAGAGCTGTTGGCTGGAGGGACGCAGCATGAGGCCAGCTTGGCAGGCACTGCTCCTGCTGTCCCAAACCATTTGCAAAGAGCTGTTTTCTTCCTCCCGCTGCCTTGGCTTCAGGCTCTCTCTGCTCTCAGTCCTGCCTTTCCCAGGGTTTTTTTCAGCAGTTTCACTTACTGTTGGTGCTGAGGTTATGGGCTCTGGCAATGACAGAGGTTGTGCCCTATTAACTGCTGTATGTAACAAGAGACATCCTTGTCCTATAGATCAATTGGGCTCATGTTGAACCTCATGGAGATGGACCTTGGCCGGAAACATGCTTCTACATCCCAAGCAAGAGGGGATTGGGAGCCAGATTTTCCTCTTGATCTGTTTGGCCCTGCTTCCTTCACATTCCCTTGTCGGGTTTTGTTTTGTTTTTATGCTGTAGAAGGAAGAGTGCTCAGCTGAGGGCTGCATGGGATGGTGGGTCCCATGTGTGCCAGCAGCACCACGTCAAGCAGCCATTGCAAAATCACATCCCTCCATCTTGTAACTTCATCAGATGAATTGCTGACCTTAAGTCGAACAAATTTTTCAATCTGTTTTTGAGCCGCTGCTGCTCTGTACCATGTGCAGTCAATTCAAGGCGGGCTTCTTTCCAGCTAAATCTGAAACCAGGAAATGTTATTTTCTCCCAGTGTTCTTCCCTCCCTCTCAGCCTGGCTGTGAGGCTGCCCCATGCACAGCTCCTGGGGATGCTCTGTAGCCATGCTTCCCACAGCAGCACATTCCCTCTCTCCTTTGTTCTTTGCCCACAGGCTCCTGCTGCTTGGCAGCTCTTCTGTTTGCTCTCTGGGCCCAAGACTGGGGATGCCATCGACTTTCTGTGCTTTATTAAGAAGCATAGCTTTACTAGGCTTCTGTTCAGCAGTCCTCACTCAGCTCCGACTTGAGCAAGTATCTGAGATATTCCCACCTTTCAGGAACAGCATCAATGGCTTTGTTGCTGGGCATCTCTGATACTCACCAGGGCAGCAATTCTGCATGATAAGCTTGCAGATCTTTTCTGCTTTCTCTGGGACACCCCAGTGTGCTTATCCCACAGCCTCGGTAATGCCTAATGAGCTGGAGGGAGCTGTGAGGCATGTTGGCGACTCCAAATATTTCCCAAAGCTTTTGGCTCTGCACCAAAGTATCAGCACCACCAGGATCTTGTCACTTCTGCCACCATCCATACGGTCGAGCATCAGCACTTTGTTGCAGTGGTGTTATCTTGCTTAACGCCACTCTGCTCTGAGTGTGGTTGGGGATATTGCTTTTCCAATTTCATCTCACATTTTGAAATGTACGATTTTATATTAAGCTTTTACTACCGGGAATTATTTTTAATTATAGAGAGCTGAAAGATGATAAAGTTGAGTAAGTGAGACCTATGTGAAGAAGTCATGGAAACCATATCATAGAAGTAGAAAGATACTCCTAAGACACTTAGTATTGTTCCCGTGAAACAACATAACCTAACGTAAAGAAAATAATTGTAATTAAAACTGTTAATCTTCTGTTTTTAACGAGGGGAAAGGAGAAGGGAACCTTTCAAGGGCAAGATCATGAAGTTGGTGGGATTCACAGGGAGGTGGCACAAACTCCATCCCTGGAGATGCTCACTTTTTGACAGCGCAGTGGTTACAAAGCCCATTGTCCTGGCCTGGGGACATCACAGCTGAGCAGATGGGCTCCGTGTGTCCTTCTCAGCCTTTGCTTTTCTGATCCTCCCAAACAATTTTTAAGCAATCTGACTTCTGCCCTCAGGAGGGTATGGTTGGTGAATAATCCTCATGAAAACCTCCTCTAGCCACCGCTGGAAGATGTGAAGCTGATTCTAAAACCCAGATGGCAGAGGGAACTCCTTTCCATCGTGCTGCTGTGGTAGCCATGGCCCCTGGCACATAGCACATCCCAGAGCTCTGGGACAGAGGCTGCCCTCGCTCAGCCTCCCTCCCGGGGCCGTTCTCTCCATCCTGCCACCTGATACCACCATTTCTCTCATTAGTTTTCCAAGAGCAGACTGCTGGGCTGTCACCCTTTGAAGCATGTGATTGATGTCCTGAAAATTAAATTTGGCAAAAGAGTCCTAAACTCCACTAGGAGAACTGCCCAAGTCGCAAACACTGAATTCGAGGCTCTGGAGCTATTAATTATTCTTAGCGTCTTGTTGCATTTTGAGCTGCTTCTAATCATATCATGAAATGAGATGGAAAGAGCTAAGAAACCAGGGGCTTCGCTGTGGCAGAGCCTTTCCACGGTAGCTGATAAATTAAAGTATTCACATGAAATTGTGCCTTGATTATTTTTTAAGGTAACAGCCAGAGGCGGTGCCGAGACTTTCTGGCTGGATGCGAACCAGACGCTCGGTGTGCGTTTGGGTCTGTGTGTATGTTAGATCTGATGAAAGGCAGGAAATGGGAAAATCTGGCAAATCTCCCTGGCTTGACTGAACGGAGCCTCTTGACTTTTGCTAGAGTGCATTTTTTGTGCTGTAATGGCCAAGTGGAAATTTAGACTCAAAGCTGGATCTGAGCACTGTTATGCTTCGCTGGCCTTTATGTAGTGATGAAAAAGAAAGAAAGGTGTTTGAGAATTCAAGACCTGATGTTTAACTATTGCCACCCTCCTATTTTCTTTGGTTTCCGTTGCAGCAGAGAAAGCTGCAATGATCACAGAAACTTTCCCATTACTTTACTGTCTGTTACCTTATTATTTCTGAGATGTAAGCCTGATTCCCCCTTCCATTGCATGAAGAAAAGCTAAAGGATACCTAATTCCGTAGAAGTCACCGATCTTTGATTAGCACAAATTAATTCAAAATCCTGTGTGGTTACTTCAAAATAGATACCACTGACCCATATCGTGGAAGAGCGTTATATTTTCAGAAATAGAAACTAATTTATCAGTGCTCACTGTAACCCCTTTTTTGGGGTTTTCAGCCCACTTCGTCCTTCGCTCTCACCCCTATCTGTCCTTCGCTCGGCTCCAAGCCCATGAATAATCTCCCATCGACCACCAGCAGTAGGAATCAACTTCAAAAGGAATGTTAAGAAGTTGTAGTTGCATTGAATTAAGCTAATGTGTGCTAAATGGCAACCTTTGGTTGTGCTTTTGGGTTTTATTATGTGTCCAGGGCAGTGTGTAAGCTGTTGAGCCAGGCTGTTAGCATCCCGCTGGCGTGCAACCCTGGCTTATGTTGCCTCCCTTAATTTAATTTAGCTTTATATGTTCAGACTATAATCAATTTTTATGCTACTTTAATAAGCAAATTTATGCTATCAGCATGCTAAAAAGACTTGTCATTCACAGCTTCCCAGTCAATCCACCATTTTGTGCATTAGCCAAGTGCTCGACTGTCCTAAATTTGATTGCTGTCCCAAATTTGGTCGCTGCCCTACAATTACCGGCTGGCACGCTGCTCCTGCCAGGCAGGCACGTGGCCCTCACACCAAGTGGCCCCTTTAAATGCTCTTTGCATTGCAGTATAGGGAAGAGCAATTACATAGCCCCAAACATTTGACAGCCTGACCCAGCTGGGTTGCCAAATGTTGTCATAGAAAGCACGGACTTTTATTTCCTTGTATGAAAGAGACAAATACTGTGTTGGAAAGTGCCTGAGCATTAAAAAAAAAATGGCTGCATTGAGCAGTGATGGGCCAGTGGCTGGCAGGAAGCTCTCCTCTTTCCCATTTACAGCTCACCAGGGAGTCTCATCTTTAAACTGAAAGAGAACAGATTTAGGTTAGACTTCAGGAGGAAATTCTGTACTCAGAGGGTGGTGAGGCAGCAGCACAGCTGCCCAGAGCTGTGGGTGCCCATCTCTGGAGGTGCTCAAGGCCATGGATGGGGCCCTGGGCAGCCTGAGCTGGTGGGGGCAGCCAGCCCACGGCACGGGGTTGGAGCTGGGTGGGCTTTAAGGACCTTTCAACCCAACCATTCTATGATTCTATGATCTCTTCTTTTCCCCCTCTTGCAGGAAGATTTGTCTCCACTGTAAGTGCTCCCAAGAAGAGCACATTGTAACAGTTATGCCCCTGGAGATGGAGAAGACCGTCACCAAGCTGATGTTCGACTTCCAGAGGAATTCCACCTCCGATGACGACTCAGGCTGTGCACTGGAGGAGTATGCATGGGTACCTCCTGGCCTGAAACCTGAGCAGGTAACCCTAACGCTGGGCTTCCCAAATACGTAGTATGAATTCACTCTTCAGAAGTAAACGCCCTTGTTTTCTCGTAGGGATATGAGACGCTTGCTACGTGCAGTTCATGTCTGTTCTGAACACACCAATGAAACAAAATAGAAATGTCACCCGTATGGGACTTTTGTTTTGTGGTGTGTAGGTATAACTGGCAACTGAGAGATGGAGAAACAAAGTACCTTCAGGATGAGGTTTGTTACAATAATGAAAGAGGAAAAACATGCCTACTGCGGTTTTGTGGGGGAAAAGCTGACAGGATGCTTGTGCATCCAGGGCAGCTGGTGTACCTGTCTTGCTCCCCTAGGCCACCAAGCTGCTGCATGGAGGGCCAACACCAGCAGCTTGCTGTAAAAATGGGCCATAGGTTTTGAGGTTGGGCCCTTTAGTCATGATGTTTGTGACTTACTTGAACCTTTACTGGAGCCAATTCTTTCCAGCATCTCCGTTATAGGAGTTAAATGGGATGGATTAGACCTTAGCGTGCTGTGTGGAAAGCACGCTGATTTCTGCTCTGTGCACTTTACAGGATTCATTTAGTTTTTATGCTTATCTTTTACATGTTCAACTACGAACTTAATTTGCAGAGGAGATTGCAAAATACGCTTAGCCTTGATAATTGCTATGGCAATCATTTTAAATCGTGTAAGGAGGTTGGGAGAGTGTGGAAGGCTTTCATTCTTATTGTTACAGTTACTGTCCTTAAATACTGTGTTTTCCTGAGCTTTTATTCAGAAGGGCTTAGGCATTTCCTGAAATATTTTGGCACCATCCATAGGCTGTAAATATTATCTGTCTGTTTAGAGAAAATCCAGTTGTTTGGGTTTCTTTTTTTTTTTCCCTTTCTGGTCTTTGCAAGCGTGGCTCAGTGCTGCTCTCAGCTCCACAGCACTGTACGTTTCACTTGGTGCCATCCAAGCATGCAAATCAAGGAGCAGCCTTGCCTTCTGTCCCCTTCCCTGCAGTAGATGCTCCCTTTGAGCCTCCCAGGAGGCACCACATTGGGTGCATGGTCAGGTACATTTGGTGCCAATGTCCTCCGCACCAAGGGACACAAACCAGGTGAGTTTCACAAGTCACCCCAGAGAACCATGCCCAACCTGGTACTGCTAGCAGCAGGTACTGAGGTCTCATGTATTACCCAGGTTAGTGTATTTCTAGGTTCTTCCAGCATCTGTTTCTTTTCGGAGTTCACTGTGCTTCTCAATACAAATGCTGGCTTATTGACTGCATTTCTCTAGGTGCACTGCTGGGGTTTTCAGCAGATCTGACCTCTCTAATCACAATAGAAATGAAGAGCAGTCATAGGCACTGAAACCCTTCCAGCATAGCTCATCTGCTGGTCCCTTGGGTACATTTTGCACCTCAGATGATCATCTAAAGAGACAAAAATAAGGTGTGGCTGCAGAATTGCTGCATGGGGCCAGGAGTTGTCCTTGCATGGAGAGCAGCTCCCTGAGCTTCTGATTTCTGTTTGTGTTCAGGGTAGGGGTAGTGTTTGGAAGGAGAGATAGTGCAGGATCACCATGTGAGTGGGGCCGCGAAAGACCTGCCAAAGGAAGTGTGTGACACTGAATATTCTTGAGTTTTTGTACTTCACTGTATGAGCTCTGTGTGGGTTCTAGTGTTGGACCTGGATGCTGAGGAGATTTTGGTTTGTGCCTGTAGGTGGTGGTGATGGTTGTGGTGTGGAGAGAATGTGCTGCGCAGCCTCCTGAAGGCTGGTGTCTGAACCTGCAGCTGCTGGGAGCCTTTGGTGGTGGGCCCAGCTGTGGGCTGGGACACTGCTGTCAGGCTGGGGTGAAAATACTGATTTGCAGACAGTGAAATTTTCTCTGCCTTCCATTGCCTCGCTGTTGTATTTCTCTGACGTGAAACAGATGAAACGAAACAACTTTTTCTGCAATATTCTACTTTATTAAAATAACCACACAGCATATGAGCTGGGGAGGTAAGTAGTCCCCTGAAAGACTAATGCAGCTCTCTTATTGTACTTGGACAGCAGCCTTCCTACCTTGCTGTTCTTGGGAGACAGTGTTCGTGTCTCACTCAGCGCAGCAATTTGCAGGATTTCTGGGGGGAAGATGGCCAACAACCATAACATCGGTTTTTGGCAGTTTCAGCAGGTCATTCCGAATTTGGAGTGTACCTTCCATCCCTAGCTTAAAATATTTATTAAATATAATCTAAATGGAAAGCAGCCCAAACATATGAGGGCTCATTGGATTCCTGGACACTAATCTGGGAGCGGTCAGCTGGTCCATGTTACATGCCAACCGTGTGAAAATAGTGTTGGTTATTTGAGCATTGGTCCAGTGTTTACATATCGTTATCCAAACACTGCATTGAAGAACAGAGCTCAAGTTTTCCCTTGTATTATGTCTGATCAGCATACAGGACTACAAAGTCCTTGCACAACGGTGATATCTAGTATGTATTTCTAAACAAGCTTATACCACAGGGTTGAGGGTAGTAATATAAAAAAATGTTAAAATTCAATTGCATCAGTCATGGTAAAATTTCATTAGGAAAATGGGCTAAAATTAATGATACCTGTGCTCAAGAAAGAGAATTTGAACGGGAAGGGAACTGGAAATATTAATGTGCAGAGGAGCCCAGAAGAGTTTGTTTGTTCGGTGTCCCCAGTCGAAGGGCTGGATCACTCCCTATGCATTATAGGAGGAAGAGCAGTTACTCAAGCTAAAACTTTGGCATACAAACACAGATAGAAACTGGCTCTGAATGCATTCAGGCAGGAAATTGGAAGGGGATTCAAACTATCAGAGGTGTAAGGCTCAGCGGCAGCCTGCCAACAGGGAAGGCGGAGGGTGAAAACTCAAGATTGAGCTCCATAAATTACAATGTGATCAGAAAATGTGGTTTCTTGCAATAGCAGTTGGCTGACCAGGGTGGCCGTGAGGTTGCAGTGAACTCTCATCTCACTTGCGTCAGGACCCTGATGAAAAATGGTCTCATGGTAGGAGGTGGAGTTCCCTTATGGAAGATGCAGCTGCAGATGGGAGCAGTGGGGCTGTATGGAAGGAGAAACGGAAGCTCAGGGCTCAGAGAACTCCTTTTTGCCGGTTTGCAGTTCCCTGGACAGATAAAGAGATAAATGTGAAAGTCTGGAAATGAGTAGACGGTAATAGAAACCCATCCTGAGCAAACCCAAATCCCATGCCACAGGATGGGGAGCCAGCTTGTCTGCTGGGGCTGGCAGCCTGAGTGCTGGTCTGCCTCACGCTGACACCACGTCTGGAGGCAGATGCATGAGAATAAGTGCTTCTGTAATGTGTTTTTCACATATTTAGACAAGGGCTGTGTAAATACATGTGAATGCGCAGCCTTGAATTCCTTGGGCCTGTGGTTTGGAGAAACCCAAAGATGTTACAACATGCCAGCTTGAATTTCTGGATACAAGGGGCTTTTGAGGATTCCTGTCTTTATTGTGTCTCAATAATAGGAGCAGCTGGCTGTGGGCACAGCTCTCAAATGAAACAAAGGATGGGCCTCGACTTCAGCTGCGGTGTGGCTTTCTGTATGGCTCCAACATGCCAGCATTCAAGACCTTTCTATGTGCTGTAAGAACTTAATTCCCTCTTGCTGACAGCATGGTTGCTCAAATTGAATCCCTTAAAAGTTAGGAAAATCTCATCTGAGCTAAAATTAGCCATGCTAAAGTTCAGAAGATCATTTTATTCTAAAGCAGGCGCAAAGGCTGGGACCTCAAGAGCTTTGCAGTGTGCTGCGAGACTGTCAGTGTCACAGGGAATTTGTTCAGGAGCTGATGTACAATGTTGATTCCTGTGCTTGAATCTTTTGCAAGGCTTATAGCACAGCCCTGAGTTACAGAACCTGCAGGCTCCATCAGCTGCTGTTCATAAGTGAGCAAAGAACAGTGGAGACAAACCTACAGCAAATATTTACACCTTACCTACAAATAGCTGCTTCCACCTCCTCAGTGTGGCAGAAAGTCATTTATCTGGGCCAGCTGTCTCTGGAGGACATGTGCCTCGCTTGGGCCTATGGATCATGACTGAGTACATTTTACTTTTTCACCCTTTCTTGAGCCCTGTGAATCCAGCAAACTGTTTCACTCCTTGTGTGCAGCAAGGAATAGTCAAGACAGACCGAAGCAACCCTATGCCTTAAGCCCCCAAGCAAGGGAAAATCGATAATTTATGGCCAGGAATAACAAGATCTCCATGAATAACTCCTGATCTTACCCTGATGCTGAGAGCAGTTGTACCTCGTGAGCTCGTGGTCTGGAGCTGAGCTGCTTCCCCACCCTGCAATGGACCATTGGAGGAGGAGGCATGAGTATATCCCCGCTCTGCTATAGGAACACAGTGTACAACCATGTATCTGGACCTCTGTTCTCTTTCTGTGTCCGAGGGCATTGGTTTGATGGTTGTGAGCCAGTGGGAGCTGTTAAAACAATTTAATTCTTGAGCTGTCTTATCAGGGAAGGAGTTGGCTGCTTTCGTTGGCCCCAGAAACAGAAAAGCACTGTTCTGACATGGGTTGCACGGTTCTCAGATTGGAAGCACCCGTGTGATGGATGACAGAGGTAAGAGGCAGCAGAAGAGCAGGGAATGGAAAATAGAACAGAGCCATCCCAGTGTATTGTCCTGGAGCTTTATTCCAGTGTATAGTTACAGCCTGTACTCACTGCAGCACTATTCCAGCACGCTATCCCACAGCTTATAAATACAAGAGCATTTTAAGTGGCATACTCAGAGGAATTATCAGCTGCAATCAATGCAGCAGATGATTGCTATAACTGCTGGTGCTCCAGGGGACTCTGAGGGTGGGGGTCTGCTGGACAGCACACCACAGCCAGACCACCTTCATATGCTTCTGAAAGCGCTGTTTCTGTCTCTGTTTAATCCAATTTCAATTTTGTGCTCCAAAAAAGAAACCTCATGGCATGTGCTTTCACAAGTCTAAAACTTGTGGATGTGTGTCCTTGATTCAAATGTTCTTCTTTAATGCCAGCAGGAAGCAATGTCTCTGCAGGATCTTTTATAGAGCAAGAGCTGCTCCAAAAGCTTGACAGAAATTGATGTCATTCTCAACAAGAGACCAGGGAACAGCAACACTCAGCGGATGCGCTGCCATTAGCTGTGAGAGAGGAGCGCACGGAGAGCTGCACAGTGTGCCAGAACAAATAGATGTTATGGGAATTGTTTCTCTTTGTTCCCTGCCTTTGTCCTTGTGATTCTGGGGTAGGTTTGTGGGAGCAGGGGTGCAGGATAGTCCAGCCTTGGGAGTGCTGTCTGCTGTCAGCACACAGGTTTGGGGAGCGATCTCCCACCTGATGCTTTTGTGTGTCTCTCTCCTCGTTTGTGTCACTTTTCCAGCACAATTTCCAGCCCTGGATATTCTGGTTTTGTCCACACTCCCTGGGGGTACCTCAATAATAAGAGGAGATAGATCTGAATAGCAACAAGCAAGCACACCAAGATGCCTTTAATGCCTCCCATCTGGCAGCATGCTCCCTGGTTGCAGGGCAGCCTGCTCATGGGCACAGCAGGGAGGTGAGTTCGTGGTTGCCCTGTAGGGTGTTCTGCTGCTCTGGGACGTGCCCGGCTGCAGCCTCGCAGTGCTCACTGCTGCTTTGTTCCAGGACGCCTGGTCTTGCTGCCAGGGCTGTTTTGCCCTGAGGAATAAAGAAGCGCTTTGTATCGTGATGTCCATGGAGGAAGAGGACGTGCCAGGTGTGGGTCCAACTGAACCCATTTTATAGCTTCATGCTGGCTGTGATCTGCAGAGCTCTTTTGTGAGCGTATGTGTGCGAGCACTTGGAAAATGTTGCAGATGCTTCAAGAAAGTTATTTATATGTGGTTTGTTTGTTTTCCACCGGAAGCCAGCAGGAATGGTAGAGCTAACAAATGCATCAGCGTCATTCCTCTGTAGATTCCAAGTGTTCAGTGTAGAAGATCTTGAAGACACCCAAGATCAGGCTGGATGGGTTCGAGCATCCGTTTGAGCTGTAGGTGTCCTTATTCATTGCAGGGGAGTTGGACTAGATGACCTTTAAGGGTCCCTTCTAACTCAACGATTCTATGATCACCCCACGTCTCACATGCTGCTAAAAGGCCAGCATGGGCTTGTTGCAGCCTCTTGGGCCAAAACTCATCACACTCCCAAATCTTCCACACCCCTGCTTACCCAACTATGGTCCCTTTTTGGGGTCATGTCCGGGTACTGTATTGCATGAGATGCATCCTGCCCTAGCAGGGCTGGTTTGGGGAAGGCGAAGCAGGACTACTGCCCAGCTGTTGTGGCTCTGCAAGTCATCACTTGCAGCTGCAGCATGCCAGGACACCTCATGCTCCTTTATGGCCCTTCCAGCAGTCTGATCACACCAAGCAGCCCTGCCTGATGGGTGCTTGGGGTGTTGTGATTGGGGTGCACCTGGTGGAAGGGTGTTGCGTTTGCAACCTGAGCACACGCTGCCTGAAAGCACTTGCTTTTCCACCCCCACTTTTATTTCTTTGATCAAAGAAATCTTTCATCAATGCCATAAGCTCACAAGTTGTTTGCAAACCTTTCCTTCCTGGAGGAGGTGTAGGACTTTGCCTGCAAAGGGCTGGGGGTGTTCTGCCTTTGGTGAGGAGCCTGAGGGGCCACCAGCAGAAGCCACACTTCTGCCTGTGTTCAGCAGGGATGGGATGGCAGCTGACAAAATTAAACTGGAAACAGAGCCCGAGCCTAGGAAGGCTGCAGAAACACAAAGGCATTTGTAAACTAATGTAATTACTTTCCTCAGTGCCTTTGAATAAAGTTGGCTCCACTTTAAAGGCTTTTCCCTACCCTCATTTTACATTGTGTTCTTTCCTTTCTCCTGGTTTCTATCTTCCCCTTTTCTCTTTTAGGTTGGAGGAGCTGTTAAGTTCCAAAATACGTATCAGCAGTTGTTATCCGTGCCCTCACTAAAACACAGAGCCCTCGAAACAGTTTCTTTTTGAAGACGAGGATAATGCACGCAATGGGGAGGATGGCTGGGGATGTTCAGCCATAGCATGGAAAACATTTCTGCCACTACACCCTGGTGGCATCTGGGGCCCCCAGCCCACACTGAAGTCTTATTGTGACTTGACATGATGTTTTTAGATTCTTCAGGGGGTTCTCCCAGCGAGATGGGAGCAGAGGCTGCAGCAGAGGGCCGAGTGGGAAAGCTTTGCAGGAAATCCAGCCGTGTGCCTCAAGTGGCTCCTGAGCATCTTGGTTAGAATAATTGTAGATGAAGTAGGTCTGTTGCAAGGGGAAATAGCAGGACACTGAGTTGCTGCATCATACAGCACAAGTATTTAATAAAAATGCAATTATTTGGTGGAGCTTGTGCTGCAGAAGTCAGGGGATAACCATCCACCAATGCCCAGGGGTCAGGATCAGCCCTTTGGCCACAGTGGCTCTGCAGAGGGTTTATGGCTGTAAGGCTTGTGCATGCTTTGAACCAGAACTGAATGGAGGAGGAGCTTTTTTTTTCATGGAAAATGCTGACCTTTTGTACAAAAGCAAAGTGCAGACAAAGCAGTTTTACTTTTCCAGTGAGTTAACGTTTTCTGCAGGCCTTTCTCCTTGGAAAGCCAAATGTATCTGAAAATCCCTTTTTCCTTTATTTTCCTTCATTCTCAAGCATCACTGCTTCATGGCTGGGCTTTGCCACCCCAATTCTGGCAGCCTGAAGTTGGAAATTGACAACAAATGAGAGGTTGTATTACCTGAATTATGATCACCTGGGCAAGGGACAGCCTTCTACTCATCACCTGCATGTGGTGGGGCTTGTTTGTTACTTAAAGCCATGGGAAAAGACCAGCAGCTGCCACTGCAGCCCTTCTGCAAGCACCAATGCAGAAGATCCTGCTGGCTGCCTTGACCCCAAAGCAAACCCTTTTGCATTATTGCAGGCAGCAGAACACAGGTTGGAGCCTGTTGTATTTGTTTTGCTTTGCTTTTCAAACCAAACTGCCCATCCCTGCCAAGCAATGTTGCTGGTGTGATGAGAGCCGGTTCCCGCAGACCTGTTGGGGTTAAATGGAAAACTTCCCAGCGGAAGCAGGAGAAGGAGCCATGCGCACATGTGGTGCCATGCTGGGCTCCGGAAAGGCAGCTCCTGGCTGCCTATGCTGAGGGAAAGACGCATATCCCTGCTTCTCACCTAGGATGCGTGTCTCACAGCTCATCGCTACGGGGAGCAGAGCAGCCTGATGTCATCTGGCGGCTCTTCAGAAAAAAAAAAAAGATTTTTGGTTGCTGCCAACTTCAAGGACTCAACGGGGGGAAGATCTTCATCACAAGGGAACCAAACGGAGCACCCTGAGTGTGGAACCGGGCAGCCCAGCTAATGCACCTGGAGGTGGCCAAGAGGAGCCAGCCGTGCTCGGAGCCCCAGGACAGCGCCGCAGGGAGAAGCCAGAGCCCAGCAGCTGAACAGAGACCATGGCAGCAGGGACACAGCACTGGGTTTGCTGCTGCAAGCTCTGCTGTGGACCTGGTGCATGAATTCAAGAATCTCGCAGAACATTGTCACACCATAAATAGTGCTTTTCAGTGGATATATTTGCTCCCTCATGTAGCGTGTTATAGGAATGCTTTTTCAGTGTGATTTGATGTCCTTGGATGAAGGATGCTCTATAAATGCCAAGTAAGTGTTATAACCTATGTAAGTTTGTTCCCTTCTTAATATAACAAAATGCTTCTCAGCCTTTAGTGGTTTCTATAGTTGCTGGGTCTGTTCCTGCTGTGCTTTAGCAAAGCAAATTCAGGGGTTCACATGGCTCCACAGTGTGTTCCTCAGCTCGGTGACACGAGCAGTCCCCTTGTTGGCACCACAGGTGGAGACCTGCTGACAAGCTCCTTTGTCATAAAATGCCATGATGGGAAAGTTGGATCCAAGCATTTGTACAGAGAAGAATAGAGCAGTTGAGAAGAAAACACCACAGCGGTGGTGTCCAAAAAGCTCCCAAAAGCAGAGGAAACACCTCGGGAGAGTTTATCCCATGGTGGCAAAAGCAGAAAGCAGTTTGCATCTCTCCAACCGAGCACAGATTGAAAGGAGCCATCCATCCCCCTTCTCCTGCCCCAGCATCCAGAGTCTCCTGATCCCAACCGAGCAGCAAGGGCTTTCCTTACCTTCACCCTCTCCTGCTTCTCCCCTTGCTGTTGAACCCCTGCGTGGCCGTTTTAGTGCTGCTGCAGGGCCAGGGCGCTGCATCCCAGCCCTTCTGTGCATGTCCCAGGTGTGGCAGCCGGAGCGCAGAGTTCAGGGCGTGCTTCCTCACCAGGCTCTTCCTGCACCAGGGCACGCCGGGCCCCACCATGCTGCGCTTGTCATAATTGGTTTTAATTATATACTCTGAGACGAAAGAGAAGGAAAGAACAGCAAACAAGCCTTCCAACAGATGTTATCTGCTGTTTATTTTCACAAATTGCTGCAGAAAAGACCCGGAGGGTTTTGATGGAGGTGGAGGCTGAGATATAGCCAGCAACACGAAGGCTGTCGGGGCACAGGCTTTGTAACCTGCCCTGCTGAGGCAGGTGCCGACACATCCCCGCAGCTAGCCAAGCATGCTAACGCTATGGAGGCTGACAGAGCAAACGGTAACAAGCCGGCAGGCGCTGCCGCCCTCCTGGAGCCCTCTTGGGAGAAAAAGGCAGCAAAACTGAGGCAGCACGTGGCTGTGTTGCTCTGCTCGGTCAGAAATAACTGGTGCCTGTTTTTGCTCCCTAGGTGCACCAGTACTACAGTTGCCTTCCAGAAGACAAGGTGCCCTACGTCAACAGCCCGGGGGAAAAGTCTCGCATCAAGCAGCTTCTGCACCAGCTGCCTCCTCATGACAATGAGGTGAGTGACCTCGTGGTGTTGGTGACAGAAGGGCATGGGATGCTTGTCCTGCGGTCTCTCTCTTTGGAGGTGTGGGTGGCTTTTTTGCAGCCCTTTCTGCCTTTTCATGGAGTTTGGCAGCATTGCTGTTTCAACAGAGCTGTTTGCTACCTGATAGGATTCTGCTGGAGGTTGTGAGCTGTTTGTTTTTAAGTCTCAGTTTTTGTTTTTGAAATCATCTGCACTTCTCTGCCATAAAAGCACTTTCCCAGCCTTTGGAAGCCACGCTCAAAGCAGCTCTAAGTTGTGTTTATCTCAGCCAGATGCAAAGTAACAAAAGCCTTTCCCAGGCGCTCCTTCCAGCTCACCTTGATGTGTACCAGGTTGGTGAGGTGTTTTGCTCACGAGCTGTGAGCCTGGGAGGCCAGGGTTTGAGTCAACACCTGCAGAGCAAGCACACCTCGCTGCATCTTGCAGGAAAGACGTGTGAGGCAGCAGAAAGGGTCTGCTGTCTGACGTGTTTTTTTATCAGGGAGAACATTGGCTGCTGCTAGCCCGCAATATTTCCCTTTGTCAACAACAGCAACAACAAAAAAGATTTTTGTGCTCCTTTTGAAGAAGCCGCACTGGAAAAGACAAGCGGGTACTTTGTCTCATCTAGGTCAGGAATTCACGACTTTGCCCATGCGTGGCTGGGTGCCACCAGAGCAGTGCGGCGCTGCCGGCACCGCGCAGGGGCTTCGCACGCATCCTCGGGCCCAAACCTGCCCTCCTGCCTCCTCTGGCAGTGTCAGAAACCCACAGCTGGAAAACGCCGGGATAAATGCACAGCAAAGCAAAGCTGCTGCAGGCTGGAACGACGAGCAAGTGTTGTTTCCCTGAGCATTGCTTCCCTGAGCATTTTGCATCCAGTTCCCACTCATGCTTGGTTTTGTTCCTCTTGAAGTGTTGAGAAATAACCGTTGGAGTTCCCAAATAGCTGGAACTCCATTGTTTACACAGGGAAAGTGGGCCGTGCTTGAGAAACACCATCAAAACACTTGGATACTGCTGTAATGTCTCTGCTATAATGTGGCTGGTGGAAGAAGTAGGCCTGGTCGTACATTTTCAGTTGTATTTCATTTATGCATCGTACAAATGGTGGCTGGGAAGAGTTTGAATTTCTGCTGAAGTTACGCCTATGGAGGTGGCTGTATGTTTTCTTGGATTCCTTTAGTGAGCTTCGCAGATCCTATGGGATTATGGCTCAGATCACCGAGCATCACTTCTGTTTTCTAGGTCCGTTACTGCAATTCATTGGATGAGGAGGAGAAGAGGGAGCTCAAGCTCTTCAGCAATCAAAGGAAGAGGGAAAACTTAGGGAGAGGAAATGTCCGACCATTCCCTGTGACCATGACAGGAGCCATCTGTGAGCAGGTGGGTAGCAGGCAACAAAGTGATGGGAGCATGCCATGAGCACCCCATGGATTTTGGACACCAGAGCAGTCACTAATCCCAAAGCTAGTGCAGGGAAAGCTGCTGGGATCCTGGGGATAGAATCATAGAATCTTTGAGCTTGTAAAAGACCTCTAAGATAATCCGCTCCAACCATTGGCCTACCTCTACTGTGCCCACTGACTACATCCCTCAGTGATACATCTTCACAATTCTTGATCACCTCCTGAAACAGTGACTCCACCACCTCCCTGGGCAGCCTGTGCCAATGCGTTCAACACTCTTTTCTAGAAGAACTTTTTCCTAATTTCCAACCTGAACCTCCCTTTCTCCAGACTAAACAATCCGAGTTCCCTCAGCGGCTTCCCATAAGTCTTGTGTTCCAAACCTTTCACAGCTTCATTGCTCTCCTTTGGACATGCTCCAGTGCCTCTTTGTCTTTCCTATAGTGAGGGGTCTAAAACTGAATGCAGTATTTGAGATACATTATTGCAGCAAGCAGTCGTTGGGTCACCATCACAGTGAGTGCCCATTGGGTTGTCACCACTGCAGTGAGACACCAGCAAGGCAGAAGTGGAACCAAGATGGGATCCAAAAAGCTGCTGAGATTCTTGGAGAGGCAGCAGGAGGGGGATTCCCGAACAGTGAATTACCACTTTCTGCCACCTTTACAAAAGCATCTCGTTAGGGATGGACTCACTGGTCTCATGTTGGCTTTTCTAACAGTGCGGTGGGCAGATCAACGGAGGGGACATCGCCGTCTTTGCCTCGCGAGCTGGGCACGGCGTTTGCTGGCACCCTCCTTGCTTCATCTGCAGCGTCTGCAATGAACTGCTGGTCGATCTGATCTACTTCTACCAAGATGGCAAGATTTACTGTGGCAGGCACCATGCCGAGTGCCTCAAGCCTCGGTGTGCAGCGTGCGATGAGGTAAGAGCCCACAAACCCCATGAAACCCCACTGCCCACCTCTGTCCTCTGTTTTTCTATAGCATGAGGTGGTTTTTTTTTTTTCCCCTGAGTGACTCATAAGAATAAAGCAAAATAGGCAGTGATTTGAATTTGGGATCCAAGGGCTGGACTGAAGGGGTGCCACCAAAAAGATGTACCCCAGCACAGATGCATGAGAAGGTATTTCCTCTCTGTGTACAGAAGGAATGGATGCTAAGTATGATGCTTTGGCTTTGCCTTGCAAGCTTTTCGTAGGGTTTCCATTTGGCATCCTGCGGGATTTTGTGTTGAAATCTACCCAAAGCATTTCCAGTAACAACACACCCACCCATGCTTTGTAATTTCAGCCTGGCTGTGTGTGCCCTTCCTTCCTTCTCCTCTCTTCCCCCGGAGGAAGCCTCTGGTGGGATGAGTGTTGTGTTTCTTACAAGCAGTAGTGTTTGAGCGCACGCCGAGCCAAAACAGGCTTGCAGAGAGGAGATTAAAGGGATGCAGGAAGCTGAACAAATGGAATACAAAACGAACGTAGAAAACCGTGCAGAGTTGACTCTGAGCATTTCTCAAGTGTCAATCTCTGTTTAAAAGGCTGGTGAAGGAAATTGTTCTGGCTTCTAAAGTTCAGAAAACCATAGTGTGGAAAACCATATGTACTATAAAATACCGAGTCCCATCTATGCAAGCGTGTAATAGTAAAAATCCAGGGCTATATGTGCTTGAAATATGAAGAACATTGACGTATGTATCCAATTAAATTTGTAATGTTACCGGTGAAAAAACAACTCCTAACCATGCAACTGGCCCAGTTTCCTCGTGGTTTAGGCTGGGTAATTTCTTTTCTTGTACTTTTTATCCTTGCAAATTCTCATGCTAGGCTTTCTTTCATTCGGCTTCTTTTGCACACGCTTCTTTCACTGGAGCATCCAGCACTGACTGTGATGAGGGAACTCAGAAAGGGGAAAGCTGTCAGTGCAAGCAGGTGGCAGCAGGGCGGAGGTGATGGTGAGGAGCCAGGTAGCTCTGTTTCCCCTCCAGAGACCTGCCACTTTTCATTGTGCTTTCAGTCATCCTTTGTAGTCAGGTCCCTGTTTCAGAGATGGGTAGATGTGTTTTAATAAGTGGCTGTTCATTTCTTCAGAAGTCCCCTGGATCGATGGGTTGTATGTGAGTGTGTTTATTACCCTCATCGACCCCTTCTGCTGATGGATGTGCTTACAAGCACCCCCAGGACCCATTACTGCAAGCTGGACATTAACGCTTTGTGGTCCGTGCACCCATTTGCATTTTAACAGGGTGTGAGACTGAGGGTTTAGCTGTGAAATTCAGAGGTTGTGTGAGCAAAAGAGACACAAAGACCACATCCTGGGTCCCCTCTCTGACTGACTCTGCTCCATCATTTCTTTTCTTCCCCCAGATCATTTTTGCTGATGAATGCACCGAGGCCGAAGGGCGGCACTGGCACATGAAGCACTTCTGCTGCTTCGAGTGTGAGACTGTGCTGGGGGGGCAGAGGTACATCATGAAGGACGGGCGGCCCTATTGCTGCAGCTGCTTCGAGTCCCTCTATGCTGAGTACTGCGACACCTGCGCCCAGCACATCGGTACGTGTGCTCCTCCCTGTCCATGGCAGAGCAGTCCTAGGAGCTGTGTAACTAGGGAGAGCTTTCTCCGGCAGAATTTAATGCACACATTGTTCTTTTAAACCTCATTTTCCTGTAAGCAGCCTATCTCTTTGAATCTCAGCTTCCTCCCAGCTCAGCTAGCTGAAGACTCGCACAGGAGTTAATGAGCTACTGATGCAAAAGATGGTTGCTTATTAGGCATCATGGTTGTTTCTGTTTGCCTTTTTATAATTAACCTGCAGACAGATGTTCTCAGGCAGAAAGAAATAATGCATCAGAGTCAACTTGCCTTTTTGGAGCAGGAAGATGGGCTGGTGTGGGGTGTGCGTTTCACCGAGCCTGGCTCTTTCCTCACTGCATGGCTGCGCAGCTTGCTTTGCCCTTTGGCTGAGCATTTTCATGCGGTTGCACGCATGGCACACAGGCAGCCTTTGTCTGTCCGTGGAGGTGAACTCACGTGCCAGTGCTGCGTTCCAATCATTCACAGGCTGGAGGGAGGAAAAAAAAAACATTTTGCTCTTGTGCACCGGGCAGATGGCTCAGGGGAAGACATGAGGCTTCAACAAAGCACTTGGAAGATGTGTTTGCTGCATCCTATGGCACATCTTTTCTGAAAGCTCAGCTGCAGAACAGTGCAGAAGCAGCTGTTGTGCCTCTCACGGTCCCTTCACTTGTGCTTCACCCATCTGCTGCCAATTCTTTGCTACAGAGCCCTGCATAGACTGAGCTCGGCTAACCAGCCATTGCTTCCCCTTTCCCATGGCAGCTGGGATTTCATTTTCCCAGGCCTCATTAGAAGAGGGGTACCTGTAACAGGTAAGCACATTGGCTGATCACCTGGTACGGGCACCTCGACCAAAGCTGGTGCAGGGATTTGGCAGAGAGCCTGCTCACTGCCAGGTTTTCCCTCCAGTTCCCGTTTTGCTGTGCATTTGCACATTTCTAGCAAAGAATGGCTGCAGCCATTTTGCTGCAACTTGCTCTTGGTAGTTGCTAAATGTGCTTAGCAGCTGCAGAACTCAGGCGTGTGCTTGAGACTTAGAGGGAGTGGGATGTATGGCAGAGCTGCTGAGCAGGGAAGCTGTGCCCCTGTCTCTGCAAGATAGTTATGGATCATTGAAAAAGAAGCTGATGAAATCCCACCCGCTGTCTTTTCTCTCTTTTGTCTATGAGGGCACTCTATATAAAGCATTTCGCTCATTATGAGGGGCAGAAAAAAACAACTAGGCTAAAGCAAGTTTAACTTGGAATAAAAGGGATTGTGAACATATAGTTCATTTGTAAGTCAACCAGTGGCATCGGACACTTCCAGTGGCAGGGCTGTTGCATGTGTGCGAGCAGGGGCTGCAGTGTGCGTGCAAGCAGGGCTGTGCACACATGCAGCAAGGCTCCCCACAGCTCAGCCGGCCTGCACCCTGTGCGGCAGTTTCTCAGGTAACAGAGGCTTTTGCCCAGAATGGCAGCTCAAACAGCAAATAAGTGCTGTAATTGAAGCCTTGGGAGCTCTGCTCACAGCTCTGATGTCTGTAGCAGGCACGTGCTACAGCGGCTCTGGCCGACGCTTGCAACTAGCCTGGGGTGTCACTGGCTGGGGACAAGCTCTTTATGTTCATTCCATTACTTATCCCAAGAGGCTTGGCAGGAAAAAATTTGGCTGAGGGGGGAAGCACGGGGATACACTTAAACCCCTGGAGCAGGCTCTGTCTGCCTTTTGGAAAAGGGGCCCCAGCAGCCAGAATAAAGTGAATCTGGGAAGGCAGTCAGGACCGGAGCAGCGAGGGGCAGGGATGAGATCTGTTCTGTTACGTACTTACAGATCCCTCTTTATGGTTTGGTTGGACGCTTTTTGGCTTTTAAATAGGCAGCATATTATTGCTTTGGCTTCAAGGACTTTATGGAGAACTTCTTGCATTCCTCTGCTTTATGATCGGAAATATCCCCATTTAATATGAAATAGCTTGAGACTCGCCTCCGCTGCCTTTCCCAGCATTGAGCAACTCCCTAACAAAGGCCTGCAACCTGCAAAGAATTAGGAATGGGCGTAACTTCACTCGCCAGAGAAACCCCACCGAAGGGCTTTTGAGAGCGAGTGCGGGTAGGTGTCACAGGGCAGCCGAGCAGTGGGCACATAGGGTTTAGGGCAGGAAGCAATGAGCATCCATCAGGTGGCCTAACTGTGTGCATGGTTCCCCCCAGGTATCGACCAGGGCCAGATGACGTACGACGGGCAGCACTGGCACGCCACCGAGACCTGCTTCTGCTGTGCGCAGTGCAAGAAGTCCCTTCTGGGCCGGCCCTTCCTGCCCAAGCAGGGGCAGATCTTCTGCTCGCGGGCCTGCAGCGTGGGCGATGACCCCAACGGCTCCGACTCCTCCGACTCAGCCTTCCAGAGCGCGCGGGCCAAGGAGTCCCGCCGCAGTGCCAAGATCGGCAAGAACAAGGGCAAGGCGGAGGAGGCGGCGCTGAGCCAGCTGCAGGTCACCTCCAACCGCCTCTCCACCGACGTGGACCCGCTCTCGCTGCAGATGGACCTGCTGAGCCTGGCCAGCCAGACGCCGAGCCTCAACCGGGAGCACGTATGGAGGAGCCGGGATGAGCTCTACCACTACGGGAGCAAGATGGAGCAGGGGCAGGCCCAGAGTCCTCTCCAGCTTCTCAGTCAATGCAATATCAGGACTTCCTATAACCCCAGCCAGGTCCCAGGCTCGCAGCCAGATCTATGGGCTAAGCATTTCAGCAACCCGAAAAGGAGCTCCTCGCTGGCCATGAAGGGGCACGGAGGCAGCTTCATCCAGGACTGCAGAGAGGACTACTACTCGGGGAGGCTTCGATCCCAGGAGAGCTACAGCGACATGTCCAACCAGAGCTTCCCCGAGACCCGGGGAAGCCTCAAAGTTCCCAAGTACGAAGAGGAAGAGGAAGGCGGGATGCCCACGCCACAGTGCCGTACCCGGCACCCCATCAACACCCTGAAGTTCCCAGAGGACCTGACGCCCACTGAGCAAACTCCCCGAGGCTCCATGGAGTCCCTGGCTCTTTCTAATGCCACAGGTATGTCATTGCTTCCCTCTGCCGTGTGACATGGCCCTGGTGCTCAGCAAGGCTCCATGTACGGGGTCACTGTGGCAGGAGTCTTGCAGCATTTCCTCCTTTTGAAACAGATTCCAGATCCACAAAGCACACAGTCACCCTGGCCTGGGACACAAGAGCTGGGCTCGTTATAACGTGTTATAACTAATGCAGAGGGCAGTAGGGTGCTTCTAGCTCTCTCCTTCCTGCCACCAGATGTGCTGGCACTAGGGCAGGATGGGTACCAAGGGATATGGCTGGGGGCCACCGGCTGCCTGCCTGCTCCCTCGTGTGCCTGGCAGCCCTGTCTCACTCGATCTGCCCATTTAGCAAATGCAGTACTTTGTAAATGGTTGGCCTTTCTACATAGCTTGAAACAAATGTTTTCAAGCTCTTTAATCCTCTCCTTTGTGCATAAGGGAGAAAAAATCAAGGCCAACTGCTAAAGCAGAGACAGATTCCAGCATTCAGCACTTTGAGGACTGTTGTCAGCTGCCGTTGTGGGCTAGAAATATTTTTAAATGCTTTGAAACAATCACATTTAACCCCTTTTACACAATGCGCAGCTATGGAACTTGTGGCTAGTTAGGGCAAATTCCTTCCCTTTCTTGCGTTTTGTCCCAACTGTATCCGAGTGTGTCATCTCACTGCAGATGCATTTGGGTTTTGCTGCAGCCTCACACAAGCACACACAGAAGCAAGATGTGAAATGCAGAGGGAGCTGGGAGCCGCTCCACAAAGCAAAGCCCCGCATTTCAAAAACCACTCCTGTTCCTCCTCTTGTGCAAACCCCAGTACAAATACTCTTGAGCAACACCGAGTTCCTATGAGCAATATCTTAATATTGAAGTGACTGTTTCCATCTTTGGAACTGAAGTGTAACGAGGTTTCTGGGATACAGGTCAAGAGACAAAAAACGTGGCAAATCTTTCATATTAGAGTGAAAACTCATTATGGATTTCATTTTAGAAACCCCTTTAGAAATGCTGGGAGGGAGATCTCCCAGCGGCATCTTCCCTCGTGTGTCTCCTTGCAGACAGTGCCTGCACAATGATTTGCTTCTTTGCTGCTTTTCGGGGAAGTAGCTCAGCATGATGAGGCTTGTAACGCGTGTAAGCAGTACCTCTGAAGAGGGAGGTGATAACATTTTTATTAATGTGTAAGATCTAATAATCTCCTTTGCTCTGGGACCTGGCTGAGCTTTGCAGGGGCACTGGGCTGATGACAGGCAGCTCCCAGCGCTGTGCTGCTGGCAGAGAGCGCCGGGAACAAAGGCAGAATTATCCCATTTCATTGGTAATGTTTGGAGGACAAACTCAGTGACCTGGCCAAGGTCTGTGATTTTGAACCCAGTTGCAAAGCTGAAATTTGGTGACAGGGCACAGTCACTGCCTTTCTTTATCCCCTCAAAGCAAGTTCCATGGCACGTATCATGCAAATACAAACCAGGCTGCTGCACTGCTTGCTTTTCCCCATGCACGTCCTGTAAATCATGCTAAAAAAGAACGCGGGGTCTGCCAGTATCTCAAGTTTGCAGACCCCTGCAGAGCACACCCCAGCTGCTCCAGTGCTCCCCTGCTGCCCCAGGTTCCTTTGAGTTACCAACTTTGCATGGTTGCTTCACCTTGCAGCTGAAATAATGAGTACTGAGTCCATCTGATACTTTACAGCATCACTGAAAACATTCTTTTTTTTATGGAGAGCTGAAGGGCAAACAGTTCCTGACCTGCAGAGCATGTATTAAAAGTGGAGTGGTTCCTCCCTGGCAGCAGATTTTGCTGTAATGTTTCTGTTACATCTTAACTAATAATTAGCTGAGATGTCAGTAAGAGCAGGCAGCAACACGGGCGTGCTTCCTATCCTGTGGATAGAAGAGTTAACTCGAGTCCTAGGAGCCTCTTGTAGCCAGGCTCTGATTGTTGCATTGCCCTCTAAAAAGGTTTTGCAAGCACTGTGTGTGCCTAGCAGCTGAATCAGACACCAAGAGCTGCTCTCTGATGGTTCCAAGCCATTTCCACAAAATCCCAGCTGGTCAAATAGCCCAGTTAAGGAGGTACCTGCAGGCTAAATGTTTCTCTGTGGTGACAGCCTCTTTGTGCAGCCTGCAGAGAGCGTGAGTGCTTGAAGGCGAAGCTGCCCTGAGCGGTGGCAGTGTCATCTGCAAAAGGAGACAGAGATTGGAAGTATTGAGAAAATGCGTTTGTGTGAGGGTAACAGATGAGCTTCGTTTCCTCCTCTCATCTGTCACAGGCGTAAATCCAGGACAAAATATGTTAACTGGTGCTGATGCAGAGTGCAATGTGACTGCGCATGTATGGCACACGTCTCTGTTATCTCCTCTGTTACAAGATGCCCAGAGGCTCCAAACAGTTTGTTTTTCTAGGACTAAACAGCAACTGTGATCTGGCCAGAAAGCAGAGAGAGAAAATGTATGACTGTGAGAAAATGAATGAGTGCTTGTCCCTGCGACACTGCGCTGTGTCACCACATGGCACAGCCCCTGCTCCCCTGTGTAGAAGAGGCTGAAAGCTAGGACTAAAAGAGGAAAAAAGCTGTTTCTCAGGGCTGAGATGTGATTTCCAAGAAAGCATACAGTGGCTCAGCAGCTCCTGACCTCATCCCAAACACTGGTGGGGATGGACTTCAGGAGGAGCAGGGTTCAGGGGCTGATCCTATCCCTGTGCCCCACTGCAAGGGGATGTCCAGAGCTCCCCGTGCTTCATTCTGTGCTTTGTTTTTCTCCCTGCTCAGCTCGAGAGGATGTGCCCAGCATGTGAAGATGGGTCAGTGCTGAAGTATTGTATAAGTGCCAGGGACATTTCTTCTCTGGCATTTTGTCATTGAATGTCATGAGTTTTGGCATGCTTCTGTACAGCTTCACCTCTTCTGCTCTGCACTTGGACCTGCAGGGACACATGGAGTAAAGAGCAGAGAAAGAAGAGAGAAGGCAGCCATAGCACATCAGGCCCTCTGCATCCCTGTCCCCACGTGCTGGCCAGCTGAATCACAGAATCATTTGACCTGAAAGGGACCTTTAAAGGCCATCTGGTCCAACCCCTCTGCACAGGGACACCTGCAGCTCCATCAGGTGCTCAGAGCCCATCCAGCCTGACCTTGGCTGTCTCTAGGTGTTGGACATCCACGACCTCTCTGTGCTACCTGTGCCAACATCACACTACCCTTATCCTGATCAGCTTTTTCTTTATATCTGATGTAAATCTCCTCTCTTTGAGTTTGGAGCCATTTCCCTCTTGTCCTATCACAACAGTCTGTCCCTTTTGTGTCTTGTATGTGGGACCTGGTGGTGCCCTTTGGCTTCACTGTTGCTTTCCCAGCAGTTACCCTTCAGAATAGGGTGATGGTTGTCTGTGGGGTCTTGTCTGTGCAAAAGAAGCAGCTGCAAGCGTGCTCACTGTGACTCTTCCGACAAAAACGTCACCCTGGGAATGTTGTGGGAGATCCTTGCTGGGAACAGAGGAATGATGTGCTGGTTTCACAAGTGACGTGGAGAAGGCTGGCTGGAGATGGCCACCTAAGGTCTTCTGTTAGTGAGTCAGACAGAGGGGGCTGGACAGGATTCCCTAACTTGCAGGGCACCTGGCCTTCTCCTCGCAGCCTGTTTACTTTCTGTGCCTTTCAGTTTTATAATGGCTCTGCTTTATTTCTGCACACCCCAAGGTCAGTCAGGAGTGAAGTGAGGCTGAGTTATAAACAAATCCACGGGAAGGCTGTTTGTCCTTAAGTTCCTTTTTAGTTCTTGGGGTTGAACTGAAAATAAATCATGTTTCAGGGGCGGGGAGGACGTGCCTGCCCTGTGCTGTGGGAGAGACTGAGCTCTGACACGGGGGAATGGGAGATGGCACATGGTTCCATCCTGCATGGCTGCGTCCCTGCTGGGCACCTCTGTGGGGTGCCAAGGAGTGATTGCCTGCACTCTGGTGAATGTGAAGGGGAGAAGAGTGAGGCAGTACAGCCCTGTTTGTTTACACTGTGATAAGTTCTGCATTCCCCTGTTGGGGTGAGGCAGACAATGCTGTCCCTGCAGTGGGACGTGGGCTGCAGCGATGCCTTGCCAGTGTTAGCCAAGCTTCACAGGGAGTTTAACAGAATGGGGACTGAGAGCTGCTTCCCCTCCCGGGTGCCTCATTTGCAGCCTCACACCAAGCCTACGTGCTCACTGCAGCCCCTCTGCTGTCATTTGCTCAGTGTTTTAATAATCCATAATTAATGCAACCTGCAGCCCTGGTTTAGCAAAGCACACATAGTGCAGTCAGGGAAATTGAAGTGCGCTGAAGAGCTTTGTTGTGGCAGGGTTTTAGAGATGATGCATGCAGGGAATATCAGCTCTTTGGACTTTGTGCTGTTGGTTTGCTTCTTCTGTGTTATTTTCCTTGGAACCCTTATATAGGATTGACACAGCTTTTGCTGTCGGGTGGGGAAGGGCTTTCAGAGGGGCTCATCCTGCTTATTCCTAACCAGAAGCCTGCTTCGTGCTCTCAGTGCTGCAGCCAGCTCCAGCTTCATGTCGAATGCCCACAGATGAGGTGCAGCTTTCACTTGTGTTCATCCAAAGCGCACTTGTTTCCATGGCTTCAGTGCCCACAGCAGCAAGTGGAAGCCAAATAACCACCGTGCCTCATGCAGAGCTGCAGCTTTGGGGTGTAGTGGGTGGCAAGGAGAAGCTCAATAACATTTAGGATTTTTGCATCCAAAGCCCCATGAAGTGCATTTATTGCATGTACCAATAGGACTCCAAGCATGACTCTGCAGAAGGAGAGCACGGTGGGTGGCTTGTGTCACCCCAAGATTTGTGCCCTCGCAAAGGGGCAGTGATTTGCAGCCCCGGGCTGTAGCAAGGCTCCTGCATAGCCCTGTGCAACAGATTCTCACGTTTCCTATTAGAAGATACCAAGTGCATGGCAGAGTCTCCCCTTCGCTCTCCCTTTTTGCCAGGTTAGGGCTCAGTCGGGTTATTAGCTGTGTTCCCAGATGAAACACATCATTAGGAGAGAGCAGCAGCGGCTGTAAATAAGTGCAGGTAACTCGAGGAGCTTGGGCCTTGCTACAGGCTCAGTGGCCATAGGAGGGGAGGGGCAATGCAGGACCACAGCAGTTACTCCAGGGCTCTGAGAAGCAGCGGCAGCCGTCCTTGATGAGCAGCTCTATTTCCCTGCAGTATCTCATTTTGCAGCCTTCTAACGACTTTTATTGCTGAAATTCTCCTTGCAGTTCAGCAAACCTGGAGAATAATGCATTCCCCTCCTCTCTGCATGCATTTTTCTGCATGTTGAAGCTGTTACATCCCCTTCAGCCTTCTCTAGTCTAAACAACCCCTGCTCTTTCAAACTTTATTCCTAGGTCACGCTTTCTAGATGACATTTTTATACAAACTGTTACTGTTGTCCCTGAGCTCCCTGCACCCAGGCTGGAAGGCTCCTGCTGTGCATTGCTGAGGCTTTGGCTCGCAGGTGAGGGGCAGGATTCTGTAATCTCCAACTTGCTGCTCTGTGGCGTTCCCGTTCTGCATGGCAGGGCTGTGCTCCCTCCAAAGCCAGCTCAGCATTCAGCCTTGCTGCAGTCAATGCTTTCCTAGCAATGTAGATTTTATACAGCGTGTGCTTAATTATATCCATACCATCCAGATCAACAGCGAAAAAATCCCCTGGACCTAATAATCACTGATTAAACCTTGTGCTGGATGTGACTTGTGCATGTATCCTAAGGCGCTTATTCGAAATTGTTTTCCTGTGTGCAGACCATCAAAGAGGGAAAGGAAAAGCCTCTGTGCCTGCAAGGGACTGGAGCACCGTGTGCTCTGCATCTCAGCCTGAGCATCATCGAGTCCTTTCCTGCGTGCAGGGTTCCCACTGATGCTCTGCTCTCCCTGTGCCTCGGTAGCCTGTCCCCGCATGCTCCCAGCTATTCTCACTGTGTGCAGCCCTGCAGGAGCTGAGAACACAGGTGCTGTGTCAGACGTGGGGAGGCCCTTTCAAGCTGCCAAAACGTATCCTGGAAAGCACTGTATCGTTATTTCTCATTACAGAGCTTTGCTGTGTCTTTAACAAAGAGTTGCATAGATGTCACCATGAGTTCGTTTTCTTTGGCCTCAGCTATTGTCTGACACAGCCGATTGAGGCAGGGTTCAGCTGGCGGCAGCCGTGATTCATGCTTGGATCAGCACTGCCCATGCAAGAGGCTTCTGCTCACACTGTGAGGGTGCTCACACAGAGGGGACTTGGGTGAAGCGCACAATGTGATCCCAGTGTAACCGGGACCAAAGCAGCAGCAGCTCCAGTGCTGTAAGCCAGATGTTCCGCGAGGCAGCAGCGGGGATTGGGAAGCATTGTGTGGGGCTGCTTCCAAACGGAGGAGGTGGGGAGGGTTGCTGCAGAAGCCAGCAGGGTTGGGCTAACCTACCTGAGAGGCACTGACCTGGTGTGAAGTGCATCTTTCTTGAACAAAGCACGGCTTTGCTTTTCTAAGCTCTGCCTCTCCCTGTTCCCGCGGTATTCAGGGATTGCCTTCATTTAGTTGGGTTGGGAACTTTTGGAAAACCTTGCTCATTTTTGCAGTATCTTAGAATCATAGAATGGCTTGGGTTAGAAGGGATCTTAAAAACCATCCAGTTTCAACCCCATGCTGTAGGCTGGTTGCCCCCCACCAGTTCAGGCTGTCCAGGACCCATCCAGCCTGGCCTTGAACACTTCCAGGGATGGAGCACTCACAGCTACTTTGGGCAGCCTGATCTTGCTGCCAAGTCCCAAAGATGCACTGAAGTGAATTGTGAGCAGGGCTAGTGACAGCAGCCCTTGTTCTCACTCATTTTTGGCTTGCAATGGCTAATGCCGAAGGAGCTGAGCTCTCGATGAAATGCAAGCAGCTTTTGTTAAGGAAAAAAAAAAAAAAAAAGAAAGTTTATTCTTGAATTGAGGGTTGGGTTGTTGGGTTTTCTAATTAATTTACAAAGTCATAAATTCTTGGTGATTGCATAAGGGGTGTGCGTCATGCTGAAAATCCTGCTGATGGTGCACAGCACTCCCAGTTCAGTCTGCACGGGGAGATTGTGACGGGGAGCAAAGTGCCAAAGCAAACACTCTGCATTTGATTTGGGATGAATTGAATTTCCTTTGAAACAGCTTGCAAAATATGTTGTCCTGAGCTTGTAAATGTAAGCAGTCAGTTGTCAAGCCAACATGGAGATAGTCAGAAAATGGTCAGAAAATACAGAATCATAGAGTGGCTCAGGTTGGAAGGGACCTTAAAGGTCATCCAGTTCCAACCCCCTGCTGTGGGCTGTTCGCCTCCTGCCGGATCAGGCTGCTCAGAGCCCCATGCAGCCTGGCCTTGCACCCTTCCAAGTGTGGGATATAAAACTCCCAGAAGAAAGGCCAGGGCTATGGAACCATGGGGCATGCTGAATTTCTTGACCATATGATACTGCCAGGCAGAAGCCCCGCTTCTCTGTAGTGGGATCAAGGCTTCTTGGACTGCGGGAAGCCTCTTGTACATGGCCAAGGCTGCACTTGCCATCCTACCATGAGTGTCACCTGGGAACCAGACAGTGCAGCTCAGTGACATGCCTGAATTGGTTGATGGTCCTGTTTTTGGCTGCTCCTGACACTGCTCAGTCCTTCAAAACATGTCTTTGTTGAGCAAGAAGTGGGTGCTGGATCATGGCACCCTACTTACCTCAGCGTGCAGGAGGCCTCGGGTTACCTCTGACGCATGGGTTTGTTGCTGGCATCAGTAGTTATTCCTATCAAGCCACAGACAGCATAGACATATGGAGAAGGAAGTCGTGAAAAGCAACTCACAGTCCTTGGAGTCCAACTCAAAACACCTTAAGTTGGTGTGATTTCCCCAGAGGAGGATCTGTCTCCTCTTAAAAAATAGTCTTGAAGGGCTCTTCAGGACAGCATCTCAAGAACTGAGTTTCTTTTAAAATAGAAGGCTGCAGGTACAGACCAAAGACAGCCTTTTCCCTGCACCACCCGCGATAAGAAATTCTCCTGAACTCTCTTTTTTCCCTCCTTTTCCCCTTCCCTATAAAGGCCTCTCTGCAGACGGCGGAGCCAAGCGCCAGGAACACCTCTCCCGCTTCTCCATGCCCGACCTGAGCAAAGACTCAGGCATGAACGTCTCAGAGAAGCTGAGCACCATGGGGACTCTCAACTCCTCCGTGCAGTTCCGCAGCGCCGAATCCGTCCGCAGCCTGCTCTCGGTGCAGCAGTACCAAGACCTGGAGCCCAACCTGCACGACCTGGCCAGCCCCATGGGCTACCGCGAGCGGCCGGCGCATGGCCGCCTGCACCAGAGCTTCGACTACGGCAGCGGGACGCCCGGGGCCAAGCTGGCGGCGCAGGATGGCACCAGGCATGCCCCCATGAGCGAGCGCACGCGCCGGCGAACTCCACTGCGGGACGATGAGCGGCACTACCGCCCGCACCGGCCGCGGCGCTCCCGGCGCTCCCGCTCGGATAACGCCCTGCACTTGGCTAGTGAGCAGTGCTGCCGACTGAAGGAGAGGCCCTCGCTGCGAGCCAGAGAGGATTACGATCAGTTCATGCACCAGAGGAGCTGCAGAGAGAGCCTGGAGCAGGGTCCCCGCAGGGATGCCTACGGCCACTGTCCCAGGACGGTGTCAGACCTCGCCCTGCAGAACCACTTGGGCGAGCGGTGGGGGCCCTACTTTGCCGAGTACGACTGGTGCTCGACGTGCTCCTCCTCTTCCGAGTCTGACAACGAGGGCTATTTCCTCGGGGAGCCGATCCCCCAACCCGCCCGCCTGCGGTACGTGACCAGCGAGGAGCTGCTGCACAAGTACGGCTCCTACAGCATGCCCAAGTCTTCCACCTTGGGCGGCAGGGGACAGTTGCACAGCCGGAAAAGACAGAAGAGCAAAAACTGTATCATATCCTAATGGCATCCTTGCCAGGCACCTTTGGAGAATGTAGATTAACTCACAAACTTGCACTGTTCTAGATCATTAAGCGCTTTTATTGTAAGAAAAGGACCCGAAGAGGAAGGGTTTGTAAGAAGGTTGTAGACTGGCTTCTATAAATAGTTATAATCCTGGGCACGGTGAATATATTTTGCACATCTTACCTTGGAAACACAAAAAAAAGAAGTTCACTTTAGCCTGTAATATTTACCAAGTAGTTTCTCTTCTTTCTCCCAGATGCTGCCACCCTGTTGAGTTCTCTTTGCCCGTACGTTCTGTCACCACTCTTTGCTATCACCATCTGGTCACTGGTAGCTTTTGCTTCTCACCACATCGTCGTATTCCATGAGCCATTTTGGTACGTCTTTGTCTCTCTCAGTGTAGGAGCCTAAGTTATTTCCATGATTGTTGTAAATGCGATGTAAATGAGAGTTTGGAGAAAATATTTTTGTATTTTGTAATATCAGAGGAATTTCTATATCTTAGGAGTCACTGGGAAAAAGCATCCACATCCATAGCTGTTTTCCGCCAGAGCTGAACAGAATACTTTGGGCCCTCCCTTTTCATTTCATCATCAAATTTCTGAAGTGTATCAGTGAAAGTTTAAGTTGCTTTATTTTTTTAAACTCTTTTTTTTTTTTTTTTTTGCTGTTTGTTTTATTCCTGGTAAGTAAAGAAAACATTTTCTGACTCATTACATCTTGAAGAGCCCAAGGCAGCACTTTGAAGCCTGCTCACACCTGTGGTTTTCAGGTTCACTATCAGTCAAATACAGGAATCCTGACAGCTGCAAAAGTGACTTTTTTTGTCAAATAGGAAAGAACAGAACTACCAAATGTCCGCAAAGTTGTCAATGACCAAAGCTGGAGAAGGAATTTTACACCTCTGTAGAGAATGCTGAAGTTACTAAACGTCGAACTATTCTTTGGAGTAAATAAAAGTGTAAATGGTGCAATTGTGTGATGTCAGCATGACGTTGTTTTGAATATAGACTTGTCTTATGGTGCTCTAGTTTCCTGGGTTATGTTAACTGCTGTTCATTACCAAGTGGAAGTCTCAGCATTGCCTACTGCCTAACACTTCAGAGACCGACTGCAAACTGCTCCCTGCTGCCCGAAGCCGTTCCGTGTCCCGGCGGCAGGGCTCAGCCGTGTTGTGTTCTGGTGGACGTGAGTTGTTCTCTGTACGCTTTCAACCATCGAGGCAGCGAAGCGCGGCGCGGGCGACGGATGCTGTGTGGGCACTGCGCTTCGCAGCAGCAGCCCTGGTATCCCCACTGCCTCCAATGGGGCCTTACCTCCCCCCCACCGCGGGAGCAGCACTGGTGGGGGAGGTGGGGTTGCCCACCCGCAGCAGCAGATGCAGAAAAATTGTGAAGATGAGTGTCTCCGTGCCACAAAATATTGCTAGGAATTTTTTTTCTGTTGTTTGTAAAGGACAATGTGATAATTATTATTCCTTGAAAAAGAAAAAGAAAAAAAAAGATAACACTTAAGTATATTTAAAAAAAAAATGTTTTTTTTTTTTTTTTCCAGTTGGAATAAATGGAAGTATTCATCCAAAGGGAAGAGTCTTGGGTGTATGTTTTTACTCTGAAGGCATGTTGGTTAATCGTGGAGCAATTAACAAAGGCCTTATTTTCACTTGGCCCTTCCTACAGTTACAGCATAAGGCGCCTGGGTCCCATCCCCAGCTCCATCTCTCAAAGCAGGGGGCTTCTGCCCCGTTGGTTTCCCTGTGCTAAACAAGCCAGGTCTTCACCTGGTGCGAATGAATCAGCACACCCAGCTGCCATCCACTGCGCTGTTCTGCATTGTGCCAGGCAAGGCTTCAACCTGTAATTTATAAATAACAGCCTTCTCCTTAGAAAGATCACAGATCCTCACTTGTTTTCCCAAACAGGCCTGGTGAGGAGGGTAGGGCATTGCTTTCAGTGACAAGTGTGACGCTAACAACAGGTTATTATATAATTGGCTTTTAATATGTACAATTTAATTCTCTGTCACTGATTAACCGCACGATGAGTGTTGCCTATCAGCCCTAAGTGCCTCGTACAGCTGAGCTGCCTGAGGACTGATGTCTGTTTGTACAGCAAGCTCTGCATTGCTCAGCAAATGGCAAAGAGCTAATCCTTGGGTATAACCAACCAGCCATGGCCTCTCTGAGAATTAACTCAAGCAGGGTAATTCTGCCTGTTGCCCAATGAGCATTCAAGACTTATTGACCATCAGGATTGCTGTGCTTCTTCCTGTGCAATTCCTTAACAAACGGATGGGCTCATTGAGCAGTGGCTCCTCAGCACCACAAGCAGGGCTGTGTCTTTCAAACCACCGTGTTTGCAGCACTGAAATCAGAGCAGACAGGCAGCAAATTAACAAGTATCTCATTGTGTTCCCCTCTTTGCCAGCACAGCACAAAGGTCTCACATCACGTTGTCAAAGAAAGAAAACACCAAGTTGGTACGAAATTCCAGTAGTAAAAATGTAAACCAGGTTTCCAAACCTTTTTCATTTTTCATATGGGCTCCAGCAGTCCCACGGGGGAAAAATTGGTGTTTTTTTCTGGGGGGGTTATTCAGAATATGATTAACCATTTCTGACAACCCACTGAGCCTGAGGGCTGGAGCTACGAGCCCGTAAAATCCTGCTCCCACACCATCTGGCCCCGCTGGGTTGCTTCCCATGGTGCACCCACTGCCTGCATGCAGGTTGCCAGCACCTGGGAGCAGCCTTCACACACGCTCTGCTGCCTTCTCCTGCTCCAGAATTTGGAACCCGTGGCTCCAGCTGCAGGTGGGGATGAGCACCAGGTGGTGGGGAGCCGGGATGATGCTGGTGGAGGGGCTTTGCCAAGAGAGCCCTTGACAGCTGTGGAATGTGAGTGATCCTGGCACCACGTCAACTTTGCTATTAAAAACAGCATTAGAAGTTTGTTTAGGTCCATTGCTAACTTTTTTTTTCTTCTTTTTTTTCTGTAAAAGATATTTTTTGTTCTTTCTTCACAATGTAATGACCACTCCCCTCAGAGGGCCTGGGGGCTCAGTACGGCCATCGCCACAGTCAAATATGCCCTATGCAGGCAGCACATTGGCCCAAAAGCCACCAAACTTTGCAGAGAAGCATCCAGCACAACGAGCCTTATTTTTTCAGGAAGTCAAAAGCCACGCAGGCTTGAAGCCATGCAGATAAATTACAACCAGATGAGCAGAGGCTCTGCAGAGAGACATAGCAATGGGAAGGACAGGGTCAGGAGCTCTGTAGCACACAGCTCAGCCCGTATTTGCAAACAGCACACGCAGCTCTGGCCAGGCGAGGTGCCACCCTGCAGCCACCTTCTGCTCTCCTTAGCCAAACCCAGCCAGACAGGAGCCATCATGCTGCACTTTGGCACTGGGAATTGCCACCTGAGCTGACAAACTTTGCTCCTTCACGATGAAAAAAAGAAGCAAGGCCCCCATTCTTTGCATTTACATAAAATCATGCTATTTATGAAATCTAGGCTGCCCTCATTCCCCTGCAGATTACCACCTATTAGCTTGCCATCCTCCGCGGCCAGGGGAGCTTATTAGCTAAGAGCAACTTCAGACGACTTCATTTGAAAGCTCAAGTGCCCTGCCTTTGTGTGTGCGTGTGTCCCATTTTCTCACACCTCCTGACATGACAGTGAAGAGCAACACATTTCCAACCCAGATCCTAGACACAACCTAAAACAACACAATTTAACCCAGATTTAGGAATTCAGGCCCCATTCAAGTACAAGGGGAACTGGCGGTCAGGGATGCTGTGGGCCATGAACATGTCACAAGAGAGCTGGGGCTATTTCCAAAAGCATCTGCAAGCCATCACACTGCAATATCAGCGTGCTCACAGCCAGTACCTGATAATCCTGATAATAACATTTTTTTCCCTCAAGAACCGGATGGAATATTTCAGTTCTGCACAGTGGGTGCCCCATTAACCAGGCTGGGCTTTGAGGCCAAAGGGCTCTCCGTATCTCCATCCACGCTTTTGCTTTAGAGAGCCCCACGAGCACCTGCCCACGTGCACCCTACAAAAGGCCTTCCCATTTCCCACCGTTCTATTTTACAATATTAAGAAAATATCTTTCCTTAGCCGCCACATCCAGGCTTGGTCTCCATCTGGGAGCACGGGAGCTCAGAGCCACGCAGTGCACCTCCACCCCAGTGCTCCGGGACCTCTTATCTGCAGCCCCACCTTTGTGCTGCTGTGCTTCTGATTAACAACGCAGAGAATTACTGGTGCCCCTGTGCTAAGCAAGGCCGCAGCCGTTTGCTAAAGCATTCTCAGGAGAGTTTTCCCGTTGTAAAAGCAAATATTTATATCTGCTGCTCTCTTCGAGGCTCTGGATACGATCAACTCTTAAAGTGAGATTTAGCTGAAAGAACTGATTTATTAAAATGGATAAACAAAGTGCTGTGAAGCAAGTTAATTCGGTCTAAATAAAGCATTAAACTCTGAAGAGCGCACATCACATCACAGTATATACATACACACACACATACACACGCACACAGCTATAAACACGTCTCTATACACACACATAATTCATACAATCAAACCCACAGCCCTCAGGCTGTGATCCCACAGCAGCTTCAGCCCCAGGGGACACCAGGCCATGTACACATCAGTGTGTGCAGGGATTTATGGCAGCTCCAGCCCTGCCCAGCTGCTGCCTCTGTCCAGGCTTGATGCCTCAGTTTCCCCATCTCCAAAGCACCACTGTAATAATGTTTTATCTGCAAGAATCCCGGGGTCTTTGCTGTGTGCTGGTGTCTAATTGGCCCTAAATATTTGCTTGTGAGTACTCTTTTATGACTGATCTGGAGCAGGCTCAAGAAGCTTTTATTTCCGTGCTTGGCTTAATTAGCTTTTTTGAACAGCAAAGCAGGGCAATATCCATTCTTGCAGCTCATCACATATTCATTATTTACATTTCCAGTATCCCCAGTAACTCGGCACAGAAAACAAATAAATGAAGACTGAAGCATATACAAAACATCTGGAGGTGCTGTAATTATTACTGATTGTTTGCAATGCACAGGGGCTCCATGGAGCACTGCGGTGTGACAGAGCCCATCTGCCTGTTAGAAAGGACACTGATATTTTGGCTAAATGGAGATTTTTGCTGCAGTGTGTCCAGCAGGGAGCTCCCCAACCATGGTACCCTGTGATGCTCATTCATGGTTCTCATAAGCTGAGAAACTGATGATGTATAATTACATCATCTTCCATTTCTTATGGAAAAAAAATAAAAAAATGAATGGAATTTTCTTTCTTCATTTTTTTTTCCTCTTCCATAATTTGTTTTGGCATCAGAGGAGCATGTGCCCACCAGCACATGGGCAGGTGGGCAGAACCAAAGGCTTTGCCATCGGGATAAAAGGACCCAGAAGAAGCCCCAAGCATCCTCCCATCCCACATGGGTTTGGCTGTTCTTGGACTCTGAGCCTAAAGGTGAAGCAGTGATGTTTCTGGTTGGAGTCCGGAGGCAGCAGCCTTTGGAGCTCTTGGCCACCAATAGTAAATACAGCTGGTCAAACCAGAGCTGTTGAATAATTTATAGGATGACTCTTCAAAATAGTAAATCCCACCCCCAGTCTGCTCCATCCTTCATCAGATTACGTGCCTGATGAACAGTTTATGAATATTTAAGAAGTTTTACTAAATTAATAGAACCTTGTAAAAACAGTTTAAAAATATCGAGTGAAACATTTGCATATCATTTCTCAGCTTACAGGGGCAGGAAATGGGAGCCAGTGAGTGCCATTACAAATCATTAGCTGGGCCCAAATATGCACATGTTCATCTGGCACCCAGCCCTTAGCAATCCCTGACCCCCCCCTCCCTGCACCCTCACCCTTGGGTGGGATGGAGGTGGAACAGAACTTCTCCATGCCAAGTTTCTGAGGACATCTGGGGTCAGATTGATGGATTTGGTGGAGATGGGGATGCAGATAGGGATGAGGATGGGATGAGGATGGGGATGGGATGGGATGAGGATGAGGATGGGGATGGGATGTGAGGGAAGGGGAAGGGAAGGGAAGGGAAGGGAAGGGAAGGGAAGGGAAGGGAAGGGAAGGGAAGGGAAGGGAAGGGAAGGGAAGGGAAGGGAAGGGAAGGGAAGGGAAGGGAAGGGAAGGGAAGGGAAGGGAAGGGAAGGGAAGGGAAGGGAAGGGAAGGGAAGGGAAGGGAAGGGAAGGGAAGGGAAGGGAAGGGAAGGAAGGGAAGGGAAGGGAAGGGAAGGGAAGGGAAGGGAAGGGAAGGGAAGGGAAGGGAAGGGAAGGGAAGGGAAGGGAAGGGAAGGGAAGGGAAGGGAAGGGAAGGGAAGGGAAGGGAAGGGAAGGGAAGGGAAGGGAAGGAGCCCATTTGGGGCTGGAGACCTGTGCTCATCAGCGTGCATTATTAGCAGCCTCCATTCCTACAAAATCCATTTCCAACAGCTTGTATTTTAGATTTTTTAGTGGTGGGAGTCAGCAGTGCCTGCTTCACCACCTGGCCCAGCCATGATGGCTGAGGGCTCTGCTCAGGGGAACAATGCTTTGCATATATGTATGAACACAGTCGCGCATGGTGAAAGATATAGAGAGGAAGTTGATTTGGGATGCACAGAGAACTGGAGAAAACAAGCACTGCTCCCCATGGAGGCTTTATGGCAGCCCCAGAGATCTGAAGATTTAATGATGCTTGCTTGTTAACAGCCATGAGAGAGCCGGAGAGCCCGGCTGGGGAAAGAAAGGTGGAATGCTCCCAGAATCACCTCCGTAATTTGGATTTTCAAACCAATGTTTATGAGGACATCATTACTGCTGAGCATCCACTGGGCTCAGGGTGTAAAATTCCTTTTATTCATCTCAAGAGTCAGCATTCGCAAGTGCAAGAGATTTCCAGGTGCTTGTCTAGTTCCCAGTTTGTATGCAAATGATGCTGTAACATTTCGTAGGCTGAAAAGCTGATTTTAGTTAGCGTCAGTCAAAGTGTATCAGCCTTGTCAGAACAGAGATAGTTTGATTCTTTCAGGTCATAACAACCCCAAACTCTTGACAGAATATTCAGGCACTCTGAAGACATGATGAGCAAAATGAAAATGGTTTAAAGCATTATTCTTTTCAATGAAGTTATTACTTCGGGATGCACAGCCACTGCCCAGGATCTCCCCAGCATCTCCAGCAAGCTCCTCCTGCTTGCATTAAAGCAAACTGAATTTGCTGGGGTAAATGAGCTGGTGTCAGGGATCAGCCTGGGGATGGTGTGCCCCAGCAGGTGCTGGGACTGGGCTGCCAACAGAGTACCCCAGCACCGGGCTGGTTTGTCCTCTGCTCTGTCCCTTCTGCACAGGCGCAGCCAGAAGCAGCACTGCAGGATGAAAGAACTCTCCAGGGGACCCTGAGTTGTTAAACTGGGCAGGTTTGGGATCCAGGGGAGCTTCCAGGAGAAAGCTGAAAGCTTGCTCATTAACCTCTATTGCCAGAGCAGCTGCTTACCTGTCCTGAACCAGTTACTGTGAGTTTCACATTTCTGCTGCATGCAACTTTTACACCTTCATAGACCACTGCTCACTGCAAAAGACAAAAGAAGCAGACATTGCTCTGCAGTGAGTGCTGAAAGCAGACGGATTTTCACTGACAGAGGCGAGCACAACGTGCTCTCACACACACAGAGTTCTGCATCACAGCCCCTATCATCTCCATGAAGCACCGTGAGGAAATAACAATTTTAATAACAGCATGCATGCACCCCTTGAGCTCTGGCTGATAAGCCAGCAATCAAGTTTCACCGCCACAGAGCGAGATGCCTTGTTATCTCTGTCCCAGAGATAAGCCAGCCCCAGAACAGCAGGGTACCCTTTCCCATCGGCACGTGTGCTCCTCCAGAGCAGGGATTTCTCCAGTACCCACTCCATCACCCTGCAGTCAGAATATCCAAATCCATGCTGGTTCCCAATGTGCTTTCATCCAACGGTCCCGATAACAGCATTGGCTTCATTCTCATCCTGCATTATTTATTCATTGCAAATTTAGCAAATGCGGCCCATGCCATTCCAGCAGGGCAAGCAGTGAGGATGAATTTACTGCTGCAATAATGCTATAATATCCTGGTATGGCATAACTCTGTCCTTCTAAATTAAGCACATGGAGTGGGTAGGTGGTAGAAAGCACTGTTGGACATGTGGTGGTGGTGACTGCAAACTCCGGTTTGAAAACGTGGGGAAAAAAGCCCAACTGTTTGCTCCGTTTTCAAGGTCAGCCATTCTGTCCTGTGCACAGAGAAGGAAATGCTAACACTTCTCCAGCTGTTCCCAGACAACTGAAATCTGCTGCTTAATTCCAAAGGCCATTTGGTCCCCATCTCCAACCTTCAGCTAAAAATGTACTGATTTCTGACGGGCTGAGGCAAGAAGAAAGAACATTTCATGTTCCTGCAGAAATACAGAGACACAAAAATCTGCTGCATCCCATAACTTCAATCCCATAATTAGGTCTCTTCTCATTTCTTTAGATGCTCTGCCCTATTTATCCATGGCTTTCTGACCCTGTTTCTATATCTGGTAATAAAAACAGTATTCTTGACCTCAGGTAACTGAAATCTACAGGAGCTGCACCAACTTTGTATTTAGAAGGGGATGATTGCTGCCATGGAGCAGGACTTGGCAGGGTGGGCAATGGGAGATGGTGATGCTGTGCAATGCCAACAGCTGATGGCTGTCCCTAGACCTGGCACTGGGATGAGAGGCATTTTCTCATTGCTGGTGGCGCTGCCAGCAGAATTCTGATCTTTTTGGCAAACCCAGAGCTGCAAAACATAGGCAGTGGCTGAGCCCTCAGGAAAGCTTGTGCAGGGCATGCAGAGAGGATGCAATCATCCTGCCTCCAAATGAGAGTCAAGATTAATTAACAGTGATAGCCTTCCTGCCCGTGAAACAGTACCTGCTTCCAGCCAGATAGAAGTGGTGAAACTGTGTTCCCAAATGCCAAATCTAAGAATAGATGAGCTGTGTGTCAGCCATGTCACCTTTCTGTCTGGTAGATGTATATTTCGTAAAGGCAGAATATCTGTTGCATGAAAACCAGCCACCTGCCACCAAATGGCAACCTTTGCTGTGCCACAGCATGTTCTCAGCTAACTGATCACAGAATCATACAATCATGAAGGTTGGAAAAGACCTCTAAGATCATCCTGTCCAACCATCCACCTACCACCAATACCGTCCACTAAACCATGTCCCTAAATACTACATCTTCCCTTTCCTTAAATACTTCCAGGTACGGTGACTCCACCACCTAATGCTAACACTTACCACGTGCTGAAGATTGTGTTTCCCAGCAGCAAATGCCCCAAAAGCAGCCTCTGAGAAGAGCACAACAACCCTTGGCCAGGTCAGCGAGGCCAACAAAGAGCATCCAGCATGAACATCTGGCTGTGACAACTGGCACAGAGAATTCCTCCCCTACTCTTTTTGCAGACGTAGGTCTCAGGCCCAATCCCTCCAGCACTCCGATCCCTCTGAGCCCACGCAGATCCTGATACATGTCCTGGTGTCCCCACCACCTCTCTGGGTAGCAGCGTCCTGAGCTTCTGCCTCCTCCCACCCAAGCCACGTGAAGCCTGTGTCCCTGGGAAGGATGTAAGGGGCTCTGCAGTGGGTATAGCCATGGTCGATGTGTCTCACAGCCAGCCCTGGCATCTCCATGGCAACCTCAGGGATGCTCACAGTCTCTGCACGTAACCACAGCTTTCTGAGTGTGCACACAACTAGCAGATGTCATCATGTTCTGCCTTGGTCATCTCTAAAGGGGCAGTGGGGTAATGCTCAGGGAATTAATGAGAGGCAGCAAACTGCTTTAAATACTGTAATTACTGCCACAATTCTGCTGGATTAAAATCAGCCTCTTCCTTAAGATGCACAAAATCTCTCCCATCCCTCGGGGATTGCTCTGCCGATGCTGCTCACTGCAGCCCTGCATATGTTGCTGCAGCAGGTGATGTCCATGTCACTGCTGGCATCCATCCCCCAGCCCTTCCCTTCAGGGAAAGTTCAGTCTTTTGCTGCTGCTCAGGTCGCCTGTCTGTCTCACAGCTCACCCCATGCATCCCCAGCTTCTCCCTCTCTCCCCACCCAGTGCTGTGCTCCAGGATACAGGGAAGAGCCAATTACATCGGTTTTAGGGTTAACGTGTTTGCATTCATATTCCAAGCCTTGCTTTCACATCTATAACTCATTTTCCAACATCTTCAAGCAAATTTCACACTGTTGGAAAAATGTCAAGGGTTTAATCTGATATGTGTGATATTTACTGATGCCACCAGGGAGGGAGATGATCATATCTTCCACATCCCGCCATATTTCTTACAGAGGCGAAAAAACATCAGGAGAATTCTCTGTCTTAAGCCCATGCATTGTATATGCAAATGAACATAAATCAAACCGAGGAGCGCAGACAAACAACTTTGAGTATAAGAGACTCAAGGAAGTTTTTTGCAGTTCATGGTTCTAGGGTTCACAGCTCTGCCAGTGCGCTTTGCCACAGCTGTACTGTGCATCACAGAGCGGTACCTGGTGCCTCGGTGCTCTCCTGTAAGCCCAGGGCACAAAGGCTCTGGTGCCAAGGCAGGGAGGATGCTCCTCGCTGCCATCGCTCACAGAGGAGCCTCTCTGGGTTCATGCATTACACACAGCTATAATTAATGCATGGCATTCTGCTGATAGCCAGATATCAATCAATAGTATCGACTTCAGTGAATTTCGAGCTGAGCTTATAAATGTAATTTAATTTTGCCCAGATTGAAGAAAAAAAAAAAAAAAAAGAAGAAAAGAAAAAGCATGCTGCATGAAAGCAATATTCCTGAAGATTCATTTTGGTCAGACATCCGGATCTCAGAAATGGGGCTTGAAGTGTTTGTGGCAAGGAATATGCTTAATTAGATTCATGCCTGAGAAGTCCCCAGCTGTTCTGCAGACAAACAGAAATATCTGAGATTTCTTCCAGCTCTGCAGAGTCACAGAGATTGGCTCCTCTCCCCGCTGCCCCAGTCTGAGAGATTTGCAGATGTAATTACTATCTGGTGCTCTGTTTCAGACAATACAAGATGCCACACAACCTCTGAGCACAGAGCAAATATCCCAGCATTTTGTTCCATGATTACTTCCACCCTGTTCACTCCAGCAGCTGAAAAAGCCTTTGCTATTTTTTTCAGGCGAAAGGCTTTCTGGAAGTTGGACATAACACACAGTCATTAGGAAATGAAAATACCTCATGTGTTCAGGACGGAAAAAAGAAGAAAGCTTTGTGAGCTTATTAAAAACAACAGTGCTCACCATGCGGATCTTTGAGCCAAAGGAAAAATTCCCTCTTCTCTTCTCAGGGTTGTCAGTGCCTTTGTGTACCCAGCGCCCAGTGCGTTCTCGTGGTTCATCCAACTTGGAGGTAGATGCCAGCTGCCCTGTATTGATGGTGGGGGACTGCAGAGCAGCCACACCTCGACTCCATCATCCCCCGAAGGCTGAACTCACCGATGATAAAGTGCTCTGAGCTCCTGGACCCCAGGGCAAACCCATGTGCTGCAGGGGATTCTCATGCCCAGACGGCACAGCTGGGGTGAAGCCAAAACAAGAAGCAAGTGCCAAACCACAGCCAGCCATAAACCTCCGTGCTTGGTGGGGAAACAAGCTGTGACCGTCCAACTGCTCACATCCCTGGGTCACCGAGTCCAACCCCAGGCAGAACGATGCTGTCTGGGAACCCCAGCTGTGGTTCTCTGGCTCATCCCATTTCTCACCTGCTGCTACCCCAACCCTGGTTTTGAGGTCCCAGCTCCAGCCCTTGGCCTGGGGTGCCAACTGTGGGGCTGGTTGTCCACAGTCCCCTCTCCTTCTCCTTTCTTCCTTTCCTCCTCATTTCTCCCTTTCCTTCTCATTCTCTCCTTTCCTTTTCATTCCTCCCCTTCCTTCTCATTTCTCCATTTCTCCTGCCACCCCTTGGGCTGCTCACTCCACTGTGCAGGCTGGGAGGTCTAAAGATGCTCTATGAATCATGCAGCATGATTGCAGTGGGCCATGTGCTGCTCTCCCTGTCCCCCAGAACGCCGTTTCCCTTTACCTCAAGGGAAATTAAGAATGCTTAAAAGATGACCGCTTTGGCCTTTGAAGCTTTTCTTTCTGATTCAGTGTGTTTGTGCCTTAGAACAGTGTTTCAAATATTGTGGCACTCGGCACGATTTCTGTTTCAGTGACGGGCAGGTAATTGTAATTAGTTTTATCACGGTGCAAATTCAGAATCCACTCTGAATGCTTTCCTTTGAATTGAGTTAAAAGGAGCTATTTGAGCTGACAATCATTTTGACTGCAGTGTGTGAGAAAGACTCCAATTCTAAACTTACGGGAAAGGCTCATTTTACTGCCGGGCTCAGAGTCTGCCGTCTCCGAGCTCGTTGGCATCGCTAGGTGAGAGCCAGAGCCAGAGCAAATATTTCTCTGGGCTCCTACATCCATGCAGTGCGTTTTGGATTACACTGAAGTGGATTCACAAGAGGAAGCCGGGGGATGGCAGGGAGGTGAGCGTGGATGGAGGCAGCGCAGGGGATAACGGAAGGAAATGGTCAAATGAAGACAAAGCAAAGGCAGGCAGAGAAACAGCAAAGGGCTTCAGGCTGAGAGCAGCTGAGAGAGAAAGTTAAAGTTATTTGTATCGTTCTAAGAAGGTTAACAGAGCACACAACCTGCCCCCTCCATCCCCTGCTCTCACCACTGTTATAATGATGGGTACGAAACACGCTACACCTGAAATAGGAAAACAAGGGGTTTAATTATGCATGCATGGCTGCAGCCAGCTCTTCAGACGGGCAAGAGCAAGGACAGCTTTGCAAAACAGCAAGCAAGGACGAGGCTGCCTGCAACTCTGAGAATTGTCATGGAAACTACAAGGAAAGTGGCACACAGTGCCAGGGAAGGTAGGCAGGAAAAAGGCACTGGAAATAGCTGCTGCAGGAAAGCCTCCTTGCAGAGCTTCTAGACATTAAAAGTCAATTGAATCAATTGTTCAGTAATTTTAGACGTTCTTTGAAAAAACAGTTTTTAAAGGGAAAAAAACAAAAGAGTAAAAGAAAAAACCATGTATGGCTCAGCAAAATGTCCAGGAGGAAAATGCTCTCAAAAGAAAAAGAACAAATGCAAACAAGCATCCTGCAATGTCTGTTACATAGGTAGATGCACATAGATTGATACAGTCACACTTGTGTGTGTTTGCTTATACACAGCATACTATATATATGCTATCTATATAGTATTTGTATGGCTATTTGTATAACTGTAATAAGTGTGTGTATATAAATACATAAGGTAGCATGTACATGTATATAGTACGTATAGTCTGTACAGCTTATACAGTACATATAGAGCAGTATTAGATATATATATAGGTGTCATGGTGTGTGTGTCAGGGCAAAGCAGAGGTTGATTCAGAGGGTGAATATCTGCAAAGTGCACGGGCGTTGCACCCTGCTCACATGAGTTACAGGGAGTTGTAAATCACACCACGTAAAACACAGCATCTGATATACTGCAGTATAAACTCAAACTGAAAGGAGGTGACAGCAGGAGAACTGTCTCATTTACCAGGCAAGGTGAATTGCCATCCCCCAAATGCAAAAAGCACACGGGAAAAGGAAAAGTCTGGAGCAGAGGAGATGAGAAATGGAAAGCCAGTGCTGAAAGGAAATGGAAAGGAAAATATCACAGCAGTGCCATGCCGGTGCAGCTCACACGAGTGACCCTCACATCCCCACCTTGGGACTTAGTGCACTCAGGACAAGGAGCATCAGCAGCTTCTCCAGCTAGTTTGAAACCCAAATCAATGGGCTTCAGGTAGGTGCTCTCCAGGCACATGAGCAATGCTCGGAGCCAAACTCCCATCAGTTTTTGAGCAGTGTCTTGCCCTGTGAATCCAGCAGTACGCTTAGACTGCATCCACTCCAACGTGGCATTTATTTTAAAAGACAGCGTAATGTTATACTGCACTCGTGTTTGCATCAAACACTGCTTGCCTTGATTAATACATGTTTGCCTGATTTGCTATGAGATCTAAATAGAAGTTACACGATGCTTCTCAGCCCGGCGCTTTTCTTTGCGTGATGTGAAAATGACCTGTCATTACAAAGAGTGAAAAATAAAACGAGGCTGTGTGTTTGAAAAGAAGCTGTGCAAAAGACCTGCCAAAGCACATCAATATTTGTAATTACAGTGGCAGGTGCTGCTCTGTGTGCACGCACCAGTGAGGGCTGCTTTCCCACAGATCAGCTATTCTTTCTCCCATTTTGCCCCCATCGCCACCAGAGCAGCGCTCCCATCTCTTACAACATGCCTCATCAATACCCAACGCGTTTCCCTTCCCTGCCTTCATCCTGGGATGGCCGCACAGCCATCCCCACTGCTGATCTCCTTCCTTAAGAGATGTCTGTGCCAGAGGCATTGGCACTGGTGCTGAGATGCAGGCACGGGTTAACCACGACTGCTGCTCCTTCCCAGCTCGGCTCGGCCCTACGTGGCTTGGACCTAAGTTCAAGCAATTGGCCGTCACTGGGGACTTGTGACAGCTGACAAATTTGGTTCGGGTTGACCCAGGAGTTTAAAATGCATTTCAGAGCAGACACACAGACTGACAGGCAGGCGGTGTAATTGTGTGAGACTATTTCCTTTGAAAAAGAAGCTTTAAAAACCCACAAAGGACAAAAGTCGCTAATGCACCTCAAAAAAAGGCTGACAGGAGCTAAGAGGGGGAAATGGAGTAGCTCCCAAGGCAGCAGAAGCATGGAAAAATCTTAGAATTTTCGCTCTCCATTTCAAATTATCTCAGTAAAAATGGCCCAACTATAGGATCATTGAATCACATAGAGTTGGAAAGGACCTTTAAAGGTCATCTAGTCCAACTCCCGTGCAATGAACAGGGACATCCACAGCTGGATCACATTGCCCAGGGCCTCATCCAGCCTCGCCTTGAAAGTCTGCAGTGATGGGGCACCCAGGAGGGCTTATACAACACCAACCTGAGGATTTGAGTGAGCTTTTTGCTTCCGGCACGTGTAAAGCACAATGAACTCCAAGCAGATGGCTTATTTAAAGATCACATGATATGTACTGAAATCAATATCCAGATTACAGTGGAGCTGTTTCAGGGAAATAGATATAATTGTAGACATGTGAAAACCATCCAGTCTGGACAAAGACTGGGGCAAGAGGAATCAGCACTTCTTAAAGTCTTAGAAATGAAAAGAAAGAGTTGAAGTGCACGTAATTACCAGTGAGAGGCATTGTAGCTAAGCAGATAAAGTTAATTATACAGTAAAGGAGCATTTCCAGTTGGCGTGGTAGTAATCATAGTCAACAGAGAAGTGCCCATTGGAAGGAATCACATATAATAAAAGCAATCATTTAGTATAAGTGTACAGCACAAATTACCTAAAAAGGCAGAGGCAGATACAGACACACAGCTGGAGATGACAAACCTTAATGAAGATTTGTGGGGTTCTACAACCAATAGAACATCTTAAAAAGCAGCAGATCCTGTCCCGTGTGCTGTATCCCACCGAACCCATCTGCAGGAGGTATTGGTCTCTGCATTCTGACACGGGGGGAATGGAACATATTACCCCAAAAATAAAAGGCAGCCTTTAAGGTTCAAGCATAGATCATATGCATGTGTGTGTAGTACGTGCCTGTACGACCATCACCTTGGTGATGTAACAGGATAAACATGGGAGCAGCGTGGGAGCAGCCCAAAGACACTGCACCCAGGCTGTGGCAGGTGATGGAGCAGAAGAAGAGCCCCACAGCCACCCTGCCTGCCCCTTGGTGTCTTACTGCTATTAGATACTAACAGCTTCCCAGTCCTCTAACTAATGATAAAGTTTAGTTTTGTCCCCCTCGGATGCTAACTCCTACTAACTCCCCCTAAACTGGCTTGATTTTTGTAATACCCCAACTAATATACCTTAATGCTGCAAAAGATTTAAATGAAACGTTGCTCTTCACAGCATCCCCGATGTGCTAACAGGGAAGGATTTAGTGATTTGAAAGTATCCAGATAAATAAATAAAGGGCACCAATTAAAGTGAAACAGACACCCGTCCTATCAGATGAAAAAGTCTGAGGCTCACAGCATGGCTCCAAGCAAAGTTAATTGGTATTACTGGGGTCAGCCTGCAGCTCGTAGTGTGGGTTCTGTGCAAAGAGCTTCTCATGGCAGCACAGCGCCAGGCCTTGGTGCATCTCCCTTTTGGAGATCTTCACAATCATTATGTCAGGGGGAAGTTCTTTACTTTGTGAGTGGTGAGGTGCTGGAACAAGGCTGCCCAGAGGCTGTGGGTGCCCCGTCCCTGGAGGTGTTCAAGGCCAGCTGGATGGGGCCCTGGGCAGCCTGGTCTGGTATCGAATATGGAGGTTGGTGGTCCTGCATGTGGCAGGGGGTTGGAGATTCATGATCCTTGAGGTCCCTTCCAACCCTGGCCATCCTGTGATTCTGTGATTCCACTGAGCTGGGCAGCAGTCAGCTGCAGCCCACGGTGGAGAAAAACCTCCTCCACCGATCCATATGGTATAGAGGATATATATAGGATACAGAGCCTTGTAAGATGAATTACAGTCACCACAGGCCTTGCTGCTTGCTGTACGTATTTGAGAGAGCATCACATGCACGCAGCCAGCTCCTGCACTGCTGGTTATCGCTTAAACGTACATAAGTATGCAAAGTGTGGGCAAATATTTACAGACGAGAAGTGCCGTTTTGTTTAATTAACCAGTGTTTCACTTTGTTAGCAAGCACAACACGGAGTATTGGCAATACCTGCACTCGGGAAAATCTACTTTCTTACTCTCCTCTCATTCCCAAGGATTGACTTCATGGCGAACTGAAAGGTGGCAAACCCAGAAATGGGGGAAGGAGAAGCCTTCCCTCACAGCACGCAACAGAACCGCGGCTCTTCCCGCCGCAGACGCTGAGCGCCACAGGACGAGCACAGCACTGCTGCACGCGCACCCCTGCACGCGCACCCCCGCCCACTCTGCCCCGTTCTGCGCATGCGCACTGCCACAACCCCCCCCACCACGCGCTACTTCCACTCTACGCATGCGCACTCCCACTCTTTGAGCTCGCACACCTCCGGCCCGAAAGGGGGCGCTGCAGAGCTGGCGGCGGCGCCGGAAGTGAGGCCGCCGTTTCCGCCCGTCGCGGCTGAGTCACTGGGCCGCGCCGCCGCCCCGGTGCCCGCCGCCGTCCCGAGCCGCCCCGAGCCCCGCCGCCATGCCGCTGGAGAACCTGGAGGAAGAGGGGCTGCCCAAGAACCCCGACCTCCGTATCGCCCAGCTCCGCTTCCTTCTCAGCCTCCGGCCCCGCGCGCCCGACCCCGCCGCTCGGGATGAGTTGATGGCGGCCGTGAGGCTTCACAGTGAGTGCGGGCGGAGCGGGGGTCTGTCTGTCCGGGTGTCGGTCTGTCAGCAGGCCGGGTCCGTTTGGGGGCAGCCGATTCTGGCTGCCTCAGGTTAGTCCTGAGGCGGTCGGGCGGTCGCGTGTCGGTTGTGCATACCAGTGTCCGTGTGCACGTTTCTGTGCCTGGCTGTAGGTGCGGGCCGTCAGTCCGCCTTGGGGGCAGCGAGGGCTGGGCGGTGGAACAGGGAGGGCTTCGGGCACAGTGCTGTGCTGCCCCGTTCCTGGCTCCCTTCTCGCTTAGCCTGGCTTTTGGAGGTTTTAAAAGGTGCGAGCTGTGGCTGGGCTCACTGTGCGAGAGGCTGGATAAATAAATAGTAAGGAAAGTGCTGAGTTAGAGCAGGTCAGAAAATCAGCAGGGAAATCACAGAATCACAGAATTGTAGGGGTTGGAAGGGACCTCTAGAGATCATCGAGTCCAACCCCCCTGCCAAAGCAGGTTCCCTACACCAGGTCGCACAGGTAGGCATCCAGGCAGGTCTTGAACATCTCCAGAGAAGGAGACTCCACCACCTCCCTGGGCAGCCTGTTCCAGTGCTCCGTCACCTCACTGTAAAGAAGTTCTTGCGCATGTTTGTGCGGAACTTCCTATGCTGCAGTTTCCAGCCGTTTCCCCTTGTCCTGTCTCCACTCACCACTGAAAACAGTCTGGCCTCGCCATTCTGCCCCCCCCACACCTTAGATATTTATAGACCTGGATCAGGTCCCCTCTCAGTCTTCTCTTCTCAAGGCTGAACAGACCCAGTTCACCCAGCCTTTCCTCATAGGAGAGATGCTTCAGGCCCATCACCATCTTCGTGGCCCTCCGCTGGACTCTCTCCAAGAGATCCCTGTCTTTTTTGTACTGGGGAGCCCAGAACTGGATGCAGTACTCCAGATGAGGCCTCACCAGGGCAGAGTAGAGGGGGAGGATCACCTCCCTCGACCTGCTGGACACGCTCTTTTTAATGCACCCCAGTAAGCCATTGGCCTTTTTGGCTACAAGGGCACACTGCTGGCTCATGGCCAACCTGTCATCCACCAGGACACCCAGGTCCCTTTCCGCAGTGTGCCAGGCAGGGCCCACTGAAGCCCTGGTAACGTGCTGCTGGCTGCATGGATGTCACAGGTACCTGGCTGTAGAAGGACCTGATGGTCAGTTGTGTTGTCTTTCTATAACCAAAGCATTCTGGCGTTTCTTTCAGACATGGCTCCATATTATGAAGCACTGTGCAAGTCTCTGGAGTGGCAGATAGACACGGAGCTGTTGAACAAAATGAAGAAAGCTAATGAGGAGGAATTGAAACGGCTTGACAATGAACTGGAAGATGCTGAAAAGATCTTGGGGGAGAGTGAAATCCGAGATGCGATGATGGCCAAAGCTGAGTACCTGTGTAGGATTGGGGACAAGGTGGGCTCATTGCTGTTGTGCTTAACCTGGCAAGTGGCTGAGCACCACACAGTCATTCACTCAGTCCCTCATCTTCCCAATGGGAATGAGAACTGGAGGGGAAAACGGGGGGGAGCAGAACTGGTGGGTTGAGTTAAAACTATTTACTAAGATAGAGAAGAGAAAAGAATGATTGTTACGGTTATAAATATACGTGGATGTGTTTGTGCATGAACGTATATGGATATGTGCATACGTATGGATATATAATGTGCATATCAATTTATATAACGTGATGCACAAGCAGTTGCCTATCACCCCCCAAACAGCAGAAGAGAGTGAGATGAACTCCCACCCCCTTCAAACTCTTCTTCCGCATGATGTTGTATGTTATGGGGTTGCCCCTTGGCCTCTGTCCCAATTCTGTCCCCTCCTAGCTCTTTGGAACCCCTCCTCCCCAGCCCTTCCCTAATAGGAGCTGAGAAACTGGAATGGCTTTGGCTCTGTACAACACTGCTTAGCAGCAACTAGAAACATCCTTGTGTATCAACACTGTTTTCCTCCTAAAACCAGAGCATGAACCTGAAGAAAAACAGTTCTGTCCCAGCTGAAACTAAGGCAATAGCACAGTTTTTTTCATGAAAGAAACACAGTGTTGTAACCTCTGTAACTGGATGGATTTCTGGGAGTGTTGGTGGAAACTGGCTGCCTTGCAGTGGGTTTTTTCTATGGCACAGCACATACGTGGATGGGAGATAGGGGGAGGGTGTTGCTGGAATTAAAATTAAGCAGTGGAAAAGAAGTAGACTGTAAAAAGAAAACACTTGCCCTGAAAAGGGAAAAAGCTGTTTTCCATTTGTAGATGTTGTTTTTCTCTTACCCTGTGTCTTTAGTCAATGCAGTGCAATTGGCGCGCTGACGGCAGATGTTTTGCAGATATTCTGATTGCTCTGAACGTTCTTATAATGCAAATGGTGATTTTGTTAGGAGGGAGCTCTGACTGCGTTTCGCAAGACTTATGACAAAACTGTGGCCCTGGGACACCGTCTGGATATTGTGTTCTATCTCCTACGGATCGGCTTGTTTTACATGGACAACGACCTCATCACACGGAACATTGAAAAGGCAAAAAGGTGCTGTTTGGGTTGGCTGAGTGCAGTAAAGCACTTTTCAGACAAACTGTAGCAAAATAAATGGGAAAAACCCCACCTTGCCATCAAGAAATGACGATGACAGCCTGTGAGACAGAATCGCAGAATGATGGGCAGGTGTTCACTTGGACTAGAGAGTTTCCTATTTCTCAGTCTTTTACGAAGGCAGAAACAACAGCAAGGCTAATGTGTTGTTTCAGCTATTTTTCAAGCAACTTGATTGGACTTTGTAGCCCACCCCCCTTTCTCTCTTCTGTAGCTGTTGGAAGACAAGTTTGGATACAGTACAGTACAATGAAGTGCAGTGCAGGGGTGCCACCTGAACCCAGCACATCCAGCTGGCTTGATAAAGTGCCAGTTTCTCCTCCAGAAGCAGGAGCCCAGTGCCAGCATGTTATGCCCTCATTTCCACAGCTAGCTTATCTCTGGGATGTCAGCATTTAATACTTCACTGTTATAAACTTTTCTTATGACATAAAGTTGGTGTGACTGATGTGATTATTGAAAGTTTGGCTGTTCCACTGGTAACTTCTTTGTGTGCTGCTAGTTGGACAGCTTTGATTTTAGCAGCAAAAGAAGTGGAGGTCTGTTGTTGCAGCTGAAGTTGATGGTAATATTTATGTGCACATCTCAAGGAAGTGTCATTGCTACCCTTGGGAGGTACATGAAACCTAGATTGTTTCTACAAGTTGTAGCATATAAGAGATTTTGCTTTCTCTGCTGGCACGTTATCACTTGATTTACTGTACTTGTTTGGTGTGACTTATCCCATAATAATTTTACATAAGTAATTTTCTTTTTTGTTCTATTTTAAGTCTAATAGAAGAAGGAGGAGACTGGGATAGGAGAAATCGTCTAAAAGTGTACCAGGGTCTGTACTGTGTAGCTATTCGAGATTTCAAACAGGCAGCAGAGCTCTTCCTTGATACAGTTTCAACGTTTACATCCTATGAACTTATGGACTACAAAACATTTGTAACCTACACTGTCTATGTCAGCATGATTGCATTAGACAGACCTGACCTTAGGGAAAAGGTAAGGAAAGCAAGTGACACCTGGTTCCAACAGACCCAGCCTTGCTTTAACCTGCTTATCTCCGGGCTAAAAGGAATCGTATTTAAGCATGCTTTTCCTTTGTTTCCAGGTAATTAAAGGAGCAGAGATCCTGGAGGTGTTGCACAGTTTGCCAGCCGTCCGGCAGTATCTCTTTTCTCTTTACGAATGCCGATACGCAGCCTTTTTCCAGTCTTTAGGTAAGGTTGTCTTGTAAGAGCATTCCAGGTGCTGTAGTGGTTTGTTTCACATCATTCACAGTTTCTGTGCTATAGCTGCAGTCTACAACCAGAGCAGAAAATGCCCCACAATTTAGACAGCAGTGTAAAGTTTGATGCTGTATGATTAAAACCAAACATGCAGTGAGCCTTATGAAACATTACATCTAATTAGCTGGGAAAGACTTGGAAAATAGCTATGGAGCAGCATTTTACCTGAATAACCAGGCCAAATAGGTAAGCTTTGGAAATCTGATCTTTGAAATAAACTAAAGGCCTTGTGCCTAGGGACACTGAGATCCCAGCTTGTAATTGAAGCTTTCATCATTGTTATCATTTCCAGTTTGGTTTCTGTATTGAAAGCTGACCAAAGAAAAGCTTTTCTTCAAACTTTTGTCATTCTTGGCAGTTCTTTTTAGGAAAGCAGAAAATTAGATATTTAGAATAAGCAAAAAGAGCATTTCATTCTGGACTTCATTTGTAGTGCAAATGTTTCCCTGCAGCATGTAGGGAAGAGTGATTCACGTCCTAAAAGTATTCCATGATGACAAGTAGGATCATTAGCTTTGCCATAGTATTGCTTGCATTTAATCACTACTTCTGATTCTAGAACTACTATGGCTTTTACAAACTTATTTTTGTCTGGCACAGGATGCCTTTCACATCCTGAGCTATGCAGCAGAGCAATGTTTTGTTCACACTGATTGCGTATGAACTGTTTGATTTACCTGGATGATAACTGCACGTTTCTTACTGATTAGATTTCTGTTTCTTGTTTCAGCTATTGTAGAGCAGGAGATGAAGAAGGATTGGTTGTTTGCACCTCATTATCGATATTACGTGCGGGAAATGAGGATCCATGCCTACAGCCAGCTGCTGGAATCTTACCGCTCTCTGACTCTGGGGTACATGGCAGAAGCGTTTGGAGTCAGTGTAGAATTCATAGATCAGTAAGTTGTTAAGCTTTTTGAGTAGAATGTTTGTTTTAAACCTACCAAGGTTATGCTTTTGTGGAAGAGATTGGCTGCATTTGAACGTAATGTTTGAGTAAAGACAATAATTTGGTACAGTTTCTCGTGAAAACTATCCCAGTTCTCCTTTTGCTCTGAGGGTCGCTTGAAAAACTATTCTTTAGTGAATAATTCTGTTCTTTATCCTGCTATTCTTATGGACCTTAATAAGCCATAACCTTTAACATTTTAGAGGACAGCATGGTCCACAAATACACCAAGGTAAATACTCACATTCCCACACATTATCTGCCCTGCACGTCTCATCGTGTAGCTTTGCTTGCTTTCTGCTAAGTAAATAGAATCTGCTGTTTTTAACTTAAATCAGACATACACTGCAGTCTCAATTCACAGTTTGTTTTCTGGTGTAAGAAACAAAATCAGATTTAGATCATGATGATAACTGATAGGAGGTGAGGAAGTGCCTTTTACCTCGGCCGTGTGTGTGAAACGCTTTGTTTCGAATGCTTCCACAGGAGCCATTCTTCTCTCATAAAGAAATTTCAGATTTTCTAACACAGAACAGTGTTACAGGAGTATGAGTACTGCTTGAAGTGTTCAGAAATGAATCAATAGGTGTTTCAAGAGGCACCAAATAGCATTCAATTCAGAGGTAAATGTTGCTAAGTCATACTAGCTTTTGTGCTTCTTGGTAATTTATTAGCAACGTGGCTTTGTCTTACCACATATCCCAGGATTTATTATTACTATTTATTTATTATAATATCAGCAGTGTCACGTGGAACACTGGCTGATAAAGCAAAGCAAACAAAACGTTTAGAACTGCTAGGAGACCCTTTAAGTGAATTGGCAGTATTTACATCAGGATGAATTCTGGATGGGTTTGATACCCGAGTGCCACCTCTGGATTTGAACAGCTGAGCTAAATGATGAGACTCACTTAACTGGAGAGTGAGATTTTGGCTTGAGAAGAAAATACTGAGACAGCTTGTATTGGGGTTGTAGGAATGATGGTACTTGTTTTGTGTCCAAGCTTTAACAAGATGAGAATGTATAAGACATCTTCTGAAAACATATTGCATGTACTTCAGCAATAGATGCCCATGATGTTTTGTAACAGCACATCCTGTGCTTGTAGGCCTGTACTTCCTTGGAGAAGTGTTGTTTAACAGTCTTTTTTTTCTCTCTCTTAGGGAGCTTTCGAGATTCATTGCAGCTGGGCGATTGCACTGCAAAATAGACAAAGTAAATGAGATTGTAGAAACTAACAGGTAGGAGGACGTCAATTGCTAGAGGTTACATTTTTACAGCCCAGCTGAGTTCTGAATTTTGATCGCATTTATGTTTATGCAGTAAGTTTCATGAGGTAAAAGATCTCAATTCTAAATGTTTTTTTTGTTTCCCTTTCACAATTTCTAGGCCGGATAGCAAGAATTGGCAGTACCAAGAAACCATCAAGAAAGGAGATTTGCTGCTAAACAGAGTTCAGAAACTTTCCAGAGTAATTAATATGTAATTTTTCTAATGCAAGGGAATGCAAAATGTAGATGTTTAAACCATTTTGGAAGTAACCTATAAATATATTGTATAACTTGGTATACTGTAGGTAAAAGAAAAATAGTAGCGAGAGAGCTCATGTTTTTACTTTCCACTTCATGATGTACACAGTGTTTATGTACGCTGGGGGATGGATCCCAGTTCATTTATTAAATGTCTGGTACAGTTGATCTCTTGTAATATATTTTATTCTTTCACTTGAATGTGTGTGATGCTCAGTGCTTTGTAACAAAGCGAGTGGAAATCTGTACAGAAAGAACACAGTGATCCTTTTTCTAAGACCTTTACATTTGAATCAAAGGTGAAAAGAAATAATTGCCAAGAAATAATAATAGCCAAAAATTTGTCATTTTTTGAGCACGGTCAAGGCAGGATCAATTCTGACATGAGAGAATTGCAGTGTAAGGCAGAAAGAAGAGGCATTTTCTTTTTCTAGAACTGATGCAGAGCAGGGCGTGAAGACTGCAGCTCTGGCTGCTTTTTGGTAACATCTTTTCCACTGTCCATAGATACAAATGCTAAGGATGTTAGATGGCAGTACTACAAAACAGTATGGGCCTTAGGGCCCACTGAGCTGAGGGATTTCCTTTGTGGTGCAGAGGTGAATTTTCCTTTCAGGATATTTGTATTTCTCGAGATGACAGCAGTGTGTAGAACAACAGGAGTTGCACTGGATGATTCTTAAAGACCCTCTGACTTGCCTCAGTGTGATTTCAGATCTGAGTGTAGCGCTTCAATTTCCATTCAATTTCAAGCAGAAGTGATAGGATTTCTGCTTCCTTTAAACAGAAGGTAACTTTCATTTATCTTTCAGTTTCTGATGATAACAGTACATTTTCCTTTGGCTTGTTTTAGCTCACGATTTCAATTTAACTCTGATTGTGTCAGTCTGACCCAATTTGTGGGTTGGTCCTGACACCTATCCATAGATTTATAGCCTGCATGCCAAAGTTGTACATTCTCTCTCGTAATTTAATCCTGTGCAGTTCCTTGAACTACTGCCATTCTCCAATTTCCCCCTGGGAGGCCAACTTAGCTCTGGCACTGAGGTAGTCAGACTCAGATGCTGCTTCCAAGCTGCAGCCTTACAACCCTGACACTTCCCCCCTTGCTCTGCACTCTATTAGCCATCGTTAAGCTGTGAGAACACTAGTCTGTGGGTAAAGCTTTTCTACAAAGCAGTTGAAATCTAGTTTGTGTGTGACTGTCCTTTGGTTCAGCTGTGTCTGCTGGCCTGCAAAGGCTCCATTTAATCTCTCACTGAAGATTGGGCTCCAGAGCTTGAGCTGTAGCCTTGCAGACAACAATGTCATTTGCTTTTAAAAAAAAAAATAAAGTGACCTGTTGGGGACAGGAACGGCTGCAGGTAAGTGAATGGAGCTCAGCTGTAAAGCACAGGATGGAGGAAACTTCCAGCACTGCTAGAGAGCTACAAAACCAAGCAGCAGTGCTCTGTCCTTGCTGATTTGTATGGATTGGGTGGCAGCTGTCAGGGACAACCATATCTCGTGGGCTTGGACGCAGCCTGCTGCCCGCATGTCTCAGGCTGGTTTTCCTTCCTTGCAATGAAGTTTAAATCCGGGTTAATTTGAACAACTTCAGAGAAGGTTTATGAGTCTTCTGAAGTTTGGTGCGCCAGAAGAACAAAAGCAAATCAAGCACATGCTGCTTTTCTGCAACAAAGGTCCCATGCTGCTTGTTAGGAACCAATCCAATAGCTAATGCAGTATTGAGCCAAAGCACTGAGAAAAGCATTCAGACAAATTAAGAGCCACACAGCAGATCATACAAGCCCACGTGTGTTTGATTATTTGTTGCAGCAGAACGTGATGATAATAAAGGCACCCAAATTTGCATTTAAATAAAGCCAATGGCAAGCTCTTCTATCAGCTGCTGCAGTAGCTGGGCTAAGTGAGGGCAGGCTGCGGTGTGCCGTGGCTCACAGGGCTCTGCTGAGCTCGCTGCACGTGTGGCAAAGGCACGGAGCCAACGCCTCGTCCTGGCTACAGGCATCTTCCTGTGAGAGTGGCAGCAGAGGCCCTACTTTCTGTCCACAAACTCCAGGACTGAAGTAATGGCTGGGCTGCGCTCCAGCTGCGATCAAAAGGCGTTTTTCCATGGCAAACCACTGCTACTGAGCCAATGGACTTGCTTTGCTGGGAGAAGCAGCAGCAGAGGGCAGAGGCTCTGCTCACTCCTATGCGGAATTGCAGTGCGGTGTGCCCAGTGCAGCAAAGGGAGACACAGCACATGCAGAGCTCCAGGACACCTCACAGAGTCAGTTACAGGGATACACTCAGCAGGTTTTTCTCTACCTTGTCTGTCTTAAGGGATCCAGCATCCTATTTTAAACGCAGCTGAAAGCAATTCTGCATCGGGTGCAGATGGCTCTGATGGCAAGCAGAGCTCTGCTGCATGACTGCACGTCTCTGGCAGAGCTCAGCACAACCCCAGTGCCAGCAGCTGATAGCAGGGAGCAGGACTTAGGAAAGAAAGGGGAAAAAAACCAGAAGATATTTGCAGGGAGACGAGGTTAAGAACAATCAGCCAACACCACAGTAACACTGCTATTGAAACACTGGTACTGGAAGCAAAGAACCTGCTTACTGCCTGCCCCATTTCTTCCAGCATTCATTCCAAATACTGAAAAATACTTTGTGCTTAGAGCTAAAATAAGAAAAAAAAAAGAAATTAAAACAAAAAGAAGAGCACTGCTGTGGCTGTGGAGTCCAGAGTCGGAGTGCAGGAGTCGGACGGGCTGTGCAGAACTGCACACAGCCTGCCCAGCCCATCCAGAGCTGAGTCGCAGCTCTTTGGTTCCTCTGAACGGTGAGGGATGGTAAAATGAAGCAGAAACATCGGATGCGTTCCATGCAACCAACCTCATTTATTGAAAAGTCCTAATTTTATTGCCTTGTTTAGTAACATGTTTGTTCAACAAACTAATCTTTGTCATGAAGCAAAGCACAACTTTTTCTTATAAATAGTATAAATTATTTTATTTACAGAAACTTGTTACAAAACAAATAGACTATATATTTATTTTTCTTTTAAATATCCAAAGTAATTTTTCTATCCCATGACATTTGTTCATGTACTATACAGCAGCCAACACGGAGTTCAGCTGATCAGATGCTCTTGATTATGTATACAAATTATCAAACTATTCACACATTGTACACAGGAGATTGCTTTTAGAACCAGGCTCAACACCGAGCAAGACGCTTTCAAGGCCTACATTCACATTGACATTACGTAGTGCTCATTTTTCAAATTATCATCTTTAAAACGTAAAATATCTCGCACAAAATGTAAAAATGATTATTTTCTGCTCAACAGCGAAACGTGAAGAATCTTTCCAAGCCCAATTCCCTCCTCCGGGACAGAATGAGTGAGAGATAAGAGAAGATTCCTTGGCAAGAGAACTCTTACAGGAAGACAAACTGCCTTAGAAATGTCATTTGGAAATCACATCTTTATTTCTGAGTGGTGTCGAGAGGTACTTACTGGGTTTTTGTTTTCCCTTCCCGGAATATGGACTTTTGGGAACATTTCCTAAGTTGTTTCACTTATGGATGAATAATCCCCCATCCCCTTCCTGCCCCAAATGACACAGTTCAATCCACTGCTGGTTAAAGGAAGCCCACGCTCCGAACTCTTGGCGCTACTCCCGCTCTGCACTACTAATGGGATTGTTCCAGCACAAGGTACTCCAATGGAAACATCGCACAAAAGTCACCAGCACTGTTTGCTTTTCTGCCATCAATCCATCTCAACAACTTCAGAAAATATATATATAAACGTGTATGTATATATATGTACACACACATATACACACACACATCTATTATATATAGGTGGAAAAAGCAAGCTCCGAGATTTCAACTGAACATTCAAGTCATTTAAGGAGAAGCTGTCTCAGCAGTCCGAGCTCAGATCGAGTTATATCAGGCACTTTCAGTTTTTCCTTTAGTTTGAAACCACGTGAGACCCACACGGACGCACACACCAACGCAAAGCAAGGAAAGCAGTGTGTCACTAAACGGAGTCCTCTGGAGTCAGGCAACCGAAAAGCAACGCCGGAGCGAGGGACGTGGCAGGGATGTGGCTCCAGGCACGTGGAGGCATCCCTTGAGTTGCAAAGTAGGCATGTTGCTATTGGCTTGGCAGTGAACCACTTCAAATTATATATATATATATACACACACATATATATATATATATATATATATATAACAGAAAAGGTATTTGCTTTTTCTTTTTTTTTGCCTTTTTTTTTTTAATTAATTAATAAATAAATACTAGATGATCTCAATTGTACCAAAACTGGATATCAGAAAAAAAGACCTGTGCAAAAATACATATTTAAATATGTACAATCAATTAACAAAATACGTCTTCTGAAATAGGGATACTTCAATATTTATAATAGAACAAGAAATTCCAAAATAAAGATACAAAAGTATGTTTTTCTTTTTCTTGTATAATTCTTTGTTCATCATTGCAGCAATGTTTTTAGGTTAAGAAAACTGCAGGAGTCATAACGAGAAGTCGGAAAGACTATAAAAAGTGTATCTCTTAAATTAATACCAAAATCTGTCTAGAAACAACCCAGCCACTGCAAATTCATTTTTGCTAGGAAAATTGATTTTCAGCTTCCTTTGTTATTTACAGTCAGAACCAGGGGACAGTAGAAGCTCCGGGAACAACGCTCTGCTTGTAGCCGACATCTCACACAGCACACGGAGGCAGCTCCATGCCCACAGGCACACAGACCCGCAGTGCTGCAGCCCGCTCTTCCAGCAGCTTCCAGCCTGGCTCTGCTCTCCCTTCCTGTGCTGCCGGAGGAGCACGAGTCTGCCATTTTGCTTTTGGATCAACAGAACCTTATGAACCTCATGAACGAGTTTGGTTGCAAACTCACGAGATTCCGTGCTTGCCAAATTGTCTCCTTTGTATTTAGAAGAGTCGAATCGCACTTGTGACTGAGACCGTCCCAAAGTGACATTTCTGCCCCAGAGATTTCCTCGCAGCATGGATTTGATTCCACGCGTGCGGGACTGAATGGTGCATTTTGATTTCTCTTTGTGGCGTAATACTTTGGTTCCTTTCACGTTAAACCCATCACAGTTCCAACAATCCTTTCAGTAGGGCGCCTTATTAATCACAAATCCTTCTGTTCCTGAAAAGTTGCGTGGGATTTTGTTTTTAAATTAAAGTTTGCATAATAAGAGTCTATAACACGTCGCTTTCTAAGAGTGATCTCTTGTATCCATTCAGAAGCTCAAGTGTCTGCATAGAGGCTGCTTGCTTTGCCATACAACACCAGTTCTGGAGCAAGTCCAGGTGAAACTGAAAGCATCGTCAGGTAAACAACTCAGCGACTGCTACTGGTAGTGGCTTTGGATTCCCTGATGTACAACTTGCCACCGAAATGGGGAAGGCTGGGCAACGGGAACAACGTGACAGGCTCAGATTGTCTGTTCTCAGCGACAGCTGGTGCCCCTTTAAGGCAGAAAAATGTCTTCTTGGTCAATACTTTGCTTGCCTTGGCTTTGCCCCTTCAGAAAAGTTCAGTCTGTTTTGAGACTTTACCTAAAAACTTAACAAAAGAACCCCGACGAACCAAACCCCAATACAACGAGCCCTTGAATTCACTTCTGAGGTGTTCTGAAGCAACACAAAACGTTTCCTGCAGACTGAGAGGGTGCACAGAACCGTGCAGAGCCCCCGACTCACAGTGCCAGGCAGGAGCACAACGGCTGCAATGCGCACAGCTGCACCTGACGTGGAACTCAGCTGTCATCCGCTCCCCAGTTTTGGGGAAATAAAATAAAATCTGAGTGGTTGAAAGCATCAACGCTTCGGTTCTACAAAGAAGGCATAAAATAAGTGACTTTTATTATTATTATTATTACTATTTTTTAGAAAATATTTAAATAGTTTAAATACTTCACTTTAAAAGGGCTATTTTTTTTTTTTTACAGGCTGGAAGGCCAAGCCAGCCTAACGTAACCAACACGGTTGTTATTTTACAAATAACAAAGGTTGATGGCATACAGTAAAGGTCAAGAAATACGTTCTTTGGGCACATAGTTCTAGAGGTTATTTGCCTTTGCTTCGTATTTTTGGACTGCTTAAAAAACATTTAACTTCTTCTGCAATCAGATCTTATCCAAAAGAATAAAAAATAATTTCTGTATCACCCAAGCACAACATTTTTATACTTGCTTTCTGAGCCATGGCCTCAAACAAGTTTTTGCTGTTTACTGTTCCTGTTGGTGTTTTAACGTTTGTTTTTAAACTCCTGATACCTTCTTACCCCAAATCACTTGCAAAAGGCTGGGCAAAACGCAGACTGCTTGTTTGAATTGTGCTATTTTTATATTCCATTAAAGGAACATTGCTATAAAAACACTAAAGCCATATTCCCTTCTCGAGGGCTTCTTTCCATTGTGCCTCACGCATTTGTGCCCCTTGTTGTGGGGTCCCCTCTGCTGACAGTGTCCACCTGGCAGCTATCACCTACAAAAGACACCATCAGTATAAAAATAAGTCCACAGTAATGTTTATTTCCCCCCCAGAAAACATTCCTTTGCCCAGCCAATCTATGTCAAATAGTGGCAAGATGATGTACTCCTGTAAGTAAATCTCACAGATTCGTAGCAAACTAGTCCAGACCACCGTTAACACTGATAAGAGCAATTATGTGGCTGAACTTCATCCAGTGTCCATTTCTAGTATTTTCACTGCTACAGACATGGCTTCAGGGAAATTCCTTGTTTGAATGACAGTCCAGTAGATTTCCACACCTGAGGACCATGGGAAGCTGGGAAAACTCAAGGCATCTTGGAGTCCAGAATTCCAGATGGAGGTTTTGCTTGTAGTGAAAACTGTCCAGTTCTTTTCTCACCATGGTATATTCAGCTATCAGGGACGTGCCTTTGGCTTTTGAGCAAATAAATGGGAGAGAAGTATGAGTGAGCCAGGCTGTTATAGCAGGAGCTCCTAAAATACATTTTCTGGATATTGAGAGCATATTCTGGGGAGAATCAGCAGGCATAATCTGACACACCACTCATACGCAGTTGGCTCATCTGAAACTTCACAATGCTCAAGCTAGTGCTTTCTCAAGTTAGAGTGGTTTTGGACATGACTTCCTTCCTCCAAATTGCATTTTTCCTTTATTTCTTATTGCAGTTGAAGTAACAACTGTTAGCTAAGCCCAAAAATAAGGTTCAGTCAAATAAATGATTGTTTGTTATCTTAAACACAAGTGGTGAAAGTCTTCTTCACAGCTGAAACTCTAAATTCAGCAGCTGATCTGAAAAAGATCTCGCTGACCTCCTACCTCTTGGCACGCTCAGATCTCAGGCTTTTAGTACCACAGGAAACAAAAAGAGCCTTTAGTTTTCATCTGGAAAAATCTAGTTCCAAATGTGCCCTCTAAAATTCCATCTTCTCTACACTTTTAATTGCATATGAAATTATTTTACCCCTCCAAATGATCCTTCAAGCCAATGTGAAGCGTTAAGAAGTTTAAGCTCATTTTAACTTATGAAGAAACTTCTTTCCCAATTCTAGTCCAGCGCAAACTGTTCAAAAGAGTAAAACTCCAAACTAACTTTTTCTTTTTTAAAATTACATACCCATGAGATCTGCTTCTTTTATAGTCAATGTTTGTTTTATAGACCATAGAGGTTTTTATCTATCTTGTTTATAAAATTCAATCTCGTTAATACTAAGAAGTTAGTCAGTGACACCTTGGGATAATAAGCTTATTTTATCACAGTTCTGTTATCAGCACCATTATGTTCCACTTCGTAGAGTGTTTATTACTGACACGAGAACAAAAAGTTAGGCTGAGACATTCAGTTCAGTCCCATGGCTGGCTGCAAGATTTTATAATTACTATCATTTGTTTTTTAAATGCAAGAATTGAATTTCATCTGAGAGCGATTGACAGGAAGAGCATCTGTGGGAGCCTGGGATGCTGTGTTCAAGGTGGCTTCAAAAATACACAAACTCACACTTCATACTACAGCGTTCGTAAAAATCCTGCACAAATGTCCTACAAAAAAAGACTCAAAGAGAACGAGCAAGTAAGAGGACTGTCTTTTCCTTGAAGCGTCTGAAATTGGTTATCAGTAATTAAGAGAGCACATCTAAATATCAGCACACGGAGAGACGCGTTCGCACCGGCTTATTTCAAGACAAAAGTTCCTACCTGATGAAGAAGAGAATTGTTCATCAGTCCTTGTGTCCCTGGGATTGCACCAGTGTGTTTTGCATGAACGTTATTCACCGATGGCAATTTGGCAACTTTGTTTGACTTGCTGCTGCTGCTGCTGTTTATGCTGCTAGAACCAGGTGGGCACTTTCTTTTCTTCCCTATTAGTTTGTCTAGGGAAGGATGCGAATGTGAAAAACCGCTGTGCGAGTTCACAGTCAGCTCACTGGACTGATGAACAAATGGCCCTAAGGAGAGAGTGGAATCGCTGCTGTTCATCATCACACTCATTCTTTTTATTGATTCTGCAGGGCTTCCAGTAGGAGGACCCCTCCCTGATTGGTCATGTTTGAGGCTAACGGAGTTAGCTTTGCTAGTCATACAATTGAGGCCAACGCTGTGGGACGAAGATGTCACCGACGGATGGTAGGAGGTCCCAGAGTTTCCAGAGTTAACCACGCAGTTTTTTCTAAAGGACTCTGTGGAATGAGAAGGTGCTAGCAGTGCGGAACTGTTTTTACGCTTCTTTCCTGAGCCGCCGCCGCTGCTGACGCTGCCGGTGCTGTTACAGGTGCCACTGCCAGCAGAAGATTCCTTAGGTTTAAAAGATTTGCTGGATTTCAACTTCTGAGGTTTGCTGGGCATAGGTGAAGGTACAGAGGAAAGCACTGTAGGTGTTGAAGGAGACGAAGACACTTGTCTTGATTGCATACTGCAGACAGGATCCACTGCACCCAAGGTAGCGGGATTTGCATTTAGTGTAGTTCCATGTGATGGTACCGATTTATTGTTCAGAGACGTACAGGAAGGAGACACCAGAGCTGGAGAGGACATAACAGTGGTGGGGAGGAGGAAACCCGTCGTGCTGACCCCATACTGCGAAGCAGGTATCGCATTTGTCCGGTGCGGTGCACGAACTGCTGCTGTGCTACTAGATGCTGGTGGAATTTTCCTGTGGGTAAACAGGAAAAGAAAGAAACAGGTAGCTCCCATTCTTTGGGATGACAATAAGCATCATCAATCAAGAGATGCAGTCACTCCAGCACTAAAATATCTTGCTGGCACTTAATAGTTGCAAGAGAACGATGATGAAAGGTTAAGAGAACTGGGCGTGTTTAGCGTAGAGAAGGCTCTAGGGAGACCTCAATGCAGCCTTCCAATACTTGAAGGGAGCTTATGAACAGGAGGGGAACGGCTGTTTACGAGCGTGGATGGGGATAGGACAAGGGGGAATGGTTTTAAACTGAGACAGGGGAGGTTTAGGTTAGATTTAGGAGGAAGTTCTTCACTCAGAGGGTGGTGAAAGACTGGAACAGGTTGCCCAAAGAAGGTGTGGATGCCCCATCCCTGAGGCATTCAAGGCCAGGCTGGATGTGGCTCTGGGTAGCCTGGTGTGGTGGTTGGTGACCCTGCACATAGCAGGGGGGTTGAAACTAGATGATCATTGTGGTCCTTTTCAACCCAGGCCATTCTGTGATTCTACAAAAACAGAAAGCATCCATCTTTGACTTCACTAATCTAAAGGAGGGGTTATTTTTTTGTAACTACAGTTACAGGTTTTGTGTATTTCTACAAATACCAACAAGAATAAGAACTCTTCCACTTGTACTCACTTCCACATCTGCGAATTAAGATGCTTCTCCACCATGAAGTTAAGTGCACATCGAATATGGTTCCACCGCTTATCAAACACGTAATAACCTCTTCCAATCTGCCGACTACCAAATGTGCAAAACTGAAACGACAGATTTTTTTACTGGCGTTTTCTACTCTCAGTAACAAAACATTTGTTTATACATACATGCAAAATTATTATCATTTCTAGATGTCCAAAGCAAGGATAGAACAGATGTTACACTGCAGAGATGAAAATGTAACAACTATCTTAAATTTTGTACATGCAATCATCTCTTCTGAGTAGCTGTCAGCTTACCTGCTTTTAGCCTAGCCAGGCAATGAAGTTTGTGATTTAATGTAAACTAAGTGGTTTTAACAGGCAGAAATCAGGAGAGGTGCATCTACTGCTAAGGTTGTACCTTAAGGTTTAACTTGCTTCTTCAGTGAAGCAGTCAACATTTTGGCAAAAACAGTAACAATAAATCAACCTCCACTATCAATTAGTAAGAAAATAAGTACTTTAAAACCTGAAAAAATATATACATAATAGAAATCCACCCTTAAAACCCCCAAGTTGCTTGTTTACAAATTCAGAGCCAGTGAGAGACCAAGGTTAACTTTGACTTAAAACATACAGCGGCTGGTTGAGGATGATGACCTGAATAATGACAATCCAGTTTTTCAACAGGCTCTTCTTTTTCATCACATTCTCCCTCATCACTGGATAACCGAGATGCTGGCTCAGCTGCAGGCAAGGGAGGGTGAGGGGACTCGTGGACTGAAGGAGAATCGCTGGGGGCATTTCCACTGTGCTGGGCTGGACAGCCTGGAGGCCTGGGCAAGGGAAGCAGCAAAGGTTGAGGCAAGGCTTGGCAATAAGCACTTATGGACATTTTAGTACTGACAGAAGGAAATTCACATTAACAGTCATTTGATATGATCCAGAGTCTCATAACATACCTACTTAGGGGAAGGACAGGAGGTGTTGTGCCCCTGAAAAAGCAGCAATTGTTGGAAAAATGTTTAAATTGATGTAAGTCAGCTTCTACTATTTAGAACTCCCAACCCTTCTTGCTATGAGTTACAACTCAGTGTGCAATCGTTAATTGCAGACAGACCGCCACCAGGGCTAGAGCAAAAATGCTACCCTGTCCCAAAGATCTCCCTCTCTCTTTCAAAATCCACATGACAAAGCAATCGGTATGAATTTCATACTACTGGATATACTGATTTTTCTTACCTTGGAAGACTGGGGGGGTGAGGTTTGGGTTTATTAGGTAATAAAGGCTTTGATTCTGTAAGAGTAACTCCATGAGAATTTTGGTGCAGCTCCTGGGAAGTTTTAGTAGGTGAGGGATGTGGTTCCCTGAGAGGGGGCATCTGCTGATGATGATCCGAATGTCGAAGAAGTTCCTTTTCCCTGGTTTTGCTTTTGTGCTCAGCTAACAACACATCAAATCGTTTTCTTCGACCCTGTACAGCCCTCCGCTGCGTTAAGGAATGTGTCTGCAAATCCATGAATAAATCATTAATCCCAAGCCATTAGATCTGTGGAAATTAAACACTCAAGACACATGTCCAGAGCTCTAGAATACAGACCATCACCACGCTTGTGGCTTAGTTAAAAAAAAGCAGAAGAACTGACTTATGGAACAGACTTGGACAGTTTGGGTGGTGTGATCATATGCCTGCTTGATACGAAATAATGAAGAATAGCAACTGAGTTAAAACTTATTTCAAATTGCTTTTCAAAAGAAGAAATTACCAAAGTTCAGTTCCTGCAGTGTGTCAGTGACAGCTTCGTTTACCTTTGTGCTAGACAGGGCTTTTTTACCTGAGACTTTCCCTATTAACAGTTTAGCTGCTTTTCATAAGAGTGCCTAATCATTACACAATTGCAGGGGATTGGGATTTTCAGTTCTTTGGAACTGACTGATACCCACTTCTCCCTCAAAAACTTTTGAGCCAAAAAACACATTTTATGTGATGGCAAGTTCTTAAAGATCACTTTATTTCGGTTTGACCCCGAGCTGTACCTCACAGCATCCTCACAGACTCCTTTCTGAGTAAGTTGCAGGGGTCCATCCAGTGGCACTAGCATTTGCACAAATACCTGCTAAGTATTTGCTGCAGGTTTTGCTGGGAGAAAGAGAAGGATACAGCTTGGCTGTGCTGCATACATGTGGAGTTAGAAGCATTCCAGTGCCAGCGTCCGTTTTAAAAGGTTTACCCAATAATGAAGAACTGAAGGTTACTTTAAGAAATATGTTTTTGGATAAATAATTAACTGGATTTTGAAAACAGCTCTTTCTTGGTTGCTGGTAATGCGCTTTGAGAGGAAGCATTTACAGAGGCAATTACTGACTGCCACAGCCTGTACTTTCCTGTGTTCTGTTATATTCCCCCAGAAATCAAACGTAAACCTTACAAAATCTTACTCTGATTAAGACATCCTACCTTGCAGGTCAAAGACCTAGTACAGGGTTTCTTGGTTTCCACATCAATGACACCACAGTATATATCAGGATCAAATTCTCTCTCTGTCAAAGATGCACAAACATCCCATCATTGAAAAGTTACAATAAAGACATTTTGAAATACTAACATTTTCTTCACAGAATTTAACTATTCCGCCAATGTTTTCAGGTAGGACACATGCAAAGGTACACAAAGATGTGAACAATAAAACTGTACAAATGCATTTATTTACTCTCAGCAGATTTACCACGTGCTAGTTCTCAAATCTGCAAACAGAATTGAGAAATTCACCGCTGAAAGAGACCACAAAGCAGGACTATCTCAGCTGCATTAGAATTTACTTGTTTTTTACGTACACAAATGATCTTGCAAAACAAAAAACATTTAAATGTCACGATAAATATGAACACAGGGTGATTTTTTGCTTTTCTATAATTCTACCAACAACCAAAATTATTGCACTGTAATACCATGTTTTCATATAGGAAAAAAGGAAAATTAAACCTCTTTAAAGACAGTGGAAGAGAAACATTAAAACACGAACTGATAACTGTAACATCAGGTGGTTTCTGAAAGCAACAGCCATGTTTCAAGTTGTTTGCATCCCTTATGAACCTGTCTAATCATAAATTCAAGTTCTAATACGTAAGTGTACTTCATTACAAGTTAGGTGTTCTAAGAATAAGTATTAATATGCTTCTAAAGGTTATTTCCATATGTGTATTTCTACACGTACACAAATAATATAGCAAGTAATATTTAAAAGCAATTACCTGACAATCTTTTATGTAAAAATTTCCTATTATTTGTATTTTCTTCAGGTTTCTTTTCCAAAAATGGAGGCACAGAGAGAAGACCTTTACCATTCAGTATCTGTCCAGGGGAAGGCAAGGGTGGCTTTGGTATTGAGGGACAATTAAGGCCAGTCTTTATTGAGGAACTCACAGTAGTAGAACAAGTTGGACCAACAGCAGCTTTCAGTTGGGCACCATCTATCTTTGGATGAATCTTTTCCACTTTGACAGATGGAGTCATACTATTGTTTATGAAAAATAAACAGAAAAAATTGCAGATGATAGTATAAGCATCACAGATCACAAAAAGTACTTGACATATTGTATTACTCAATACTCAGATCTATTAGTAATACAAATTTAGACTCTCGTTCTTAATTTTCAGTTTTAGTATTTTAATTCCTTTTCTTACATATTTTCACATCTTTGGTGATGTCCACCCATTCCTTCTGTGCTTTCTGCTACCTTTTCTTAAGTATTTCAGAGTCATCAGTGACTTCAGAAACTTCTCTATGATGGAGGTATAGAGACTAGATCAAAGAACGAAGACCCCCTAGTAACACAGCCTTTATTTACAGTGACTCAAGATGCACCTTTGCGAGTGCTGCGTTCAACAATTGCATTAGTTTACCTATCAGCTTAGACCAGGCTGCTCAAAGAGATCTGGTGGAGTTTAAAGTGATCTGTCAAAGCGAAAACCCTCTGAAACAACAAGAAATTCTACTGATACAGCAGTTTTTATGCAAGTATTAACGCTCAATTCTTTCTCAACACACATACTCACATTTTATCATGGGGAACTTTGCTATGCTGTACCGGATGCATTAACCTGTTGTTTCCGCTGATCTGCAGCTTGTCTTTGGGTGATTTCAACAACTTGGAACTTGATGATGATGATGATGATGCACTAGTACCTCCACTGGATGAACGATTGCTCCCACTTCCGCCGCTACCTTTGTTTTTTGAAGGGAAAGATGAAATGAGGGAAAATACTGAAGAGGAGGGAGGAGTCAAAGGCGGCTTGCTGGAGGAGCTGTGTCTTCTTTCTGAAGAGGAGAAAAAAGAAACAGAAGGGGGGGGGTTAAATTGGCAAGGCCCATACAGAAACAATTCCTAAATACTTCATACTGTCAATTACTACATTAATGTTTTTCCTTTGCTTGCTTGGGAGATCCTCTGCCACACACGGAGCAGTGAGGAGTCCCTGTAATCCATGAGGCTCCATTCACTGTTGGTCCCCAGTCAGTTAAAGGAGTCTCTTTACTTTGTGAGCTCCATTGCTCAGTCGCTACAGCTCAGCTTTTACGATACACTCCCCATTCTCCATCTTACAGAGCAGAACTCAGAAACACAAAGCAGAGAGACCTCAATCCCCAGGCCAAACAAGGTTAAATCAGATTTCCTCAAGCAGTAACTATTCTCTGTTAGTACGTCTCCTAATGATCAAACTGATATTGGAGCAAAAACAAAATTTCACTTTCTGATGATCTTCTAGTGTGCTCTACCAGACCTTCAGTGTGGAATGCCTCTGAGAACAAGGGCTGAAGCAATGAGTTACATGCCTTCTGGTTTTCTTATTGATTCTATCAATCCTTTCAATATATGACCAACGTAAAGAAGAATTCTATTTAGCAGGAAAAGGAGCTCTTCTTTGAGAAAGGATATCGAAACATTTGAGCAGTCAGGTTTTATCAACAGACATGTTGGAAAAGAAATGATTTAATTAACATTAAAGTGTCAGCATTAAATATTAACCATTAATACATTTCTAGAACCACTGCAGTTAAAATAGCGTATAATTCAAAAGTACTTTTTTGGGATAATGAATTCTCAGACACAGAATACTCAACAGCTGCACGGAGTTCCCAGCTCTGCCTACATTTACAGCTAACAGAGCATTTGCTCAGCTGATCTTTGGACACCTGTGATTCCTAAACGATCCCTGCACGTAATCAACACCTGCTTAGAGATGTCCCTCTGGCAATCAAGTATATGCAAACCATGGATCTAAGAGAGAACAGAGTATTAACAGGTCCATCTGTGGGTAACACTTCCTTCCCAGCTGGCATTGTTAATGGTGCCCACGTCCACCACTGGATCCTTTACACATTCTGACTTAAATTTACTTAAGCTGCCAAGGAAGCAGGCTACTCATGACGTTACAACAAAGCGAAAGCCAAGTGCAGCACAACCTGTGCACAGGTCTGTGACACTATGGAAAATACAAAGTAATATATCCACGTTCTGCTTATGGGATCTGTTTTTCCCTCCCCTCCTAAGTACAGCAATCACACGATATGGGGACGATAGCTGGTAAGAACTTCACTCACAGCTGGAAGCTGGAACCTGTGATGTTCATTCAGGATGATCTGCTTAGTTTTCTAGAACCGTGTGCCATTGAAGAGTTCTCATGTATGTTAGCATACTTATATTCTAGTCAATGGCTGTGCTTCTAATATGACATACTGCTTATTGCCAAAAGTCTTTTTATAGCAATGGCAAGAATCCCTGAGCAGCTTTGATAAGTTACTATTTGAGGGCCATTAGTTCAGCAATGCTACACCCTATGAGATTACTCCATGAGATAATGAGAAAAATTGCTCAATACTCTGCCAGCTTCTGTGTATTTAGAAAATCCGAAGTCTGAGTACTTAATAGAGTTACAAACAATCTCTAATAATTTAGTAGCTCACTAACATAATATTTGGAGTTTGTTTTGGGCTTTTTCCCCCCTTTTGCAAAGGAGAATGTTGCTTCATGTTGCTTCCTTGGAAACAGCTTGGCAGGCGAGAAGAGAACGAACCTAGGATAAGACTGAGTAAGCTCCTTGCCTCCCAGCATTAGGAACAAACTGGGCAAAATATTAATCTGTGTTATTGATTTAAATGATACGCACCCTTCTCTCCTGGCAGCTTCAGTTGGTACCATTCAATTAGCTCCAGACACAGATGTTACTGACTGCTATCTGCATGAATGTTTAGTAGCACCAATCTCAATACACGTGAGTTAATGAAAGAGGCAAATCTGTCACTGCTGATAATCAAAAACATTGACCTAGGAAAGCGAAGGCTAATGGCTCATCAAAACGCAGGACTGTTGTCTGTCAGAGACAATTTCCATTCTACAAACAGTTGTATGATTTGGAGCGCAAAGAAAAGCCAAATGAGCATTTTCTGGAATTTTGAGACTTGTGAAGATTACATACCCAGTACTGAACATCTCATTCATAACATACACAGCAGCATTACAAAGATGTTTTCTCTGCCAGAACTGCTGAAGTGTCTTAATTTAGCTAAACACAGGCGGTCACAGCACAAATAAGCACAGATATCCTTGGGATGTTAGCAGACTTCTCAGTGACAGGGCAGACAGTCTGATTCAATCCATTACCTACTGCTCATTATTAGGGAAACTGTTCTCACTGCAGTGTGAGGCACAGGAGGAGGCAGAGTGCTCCCTGCTACATGAGTCTTCTGGTTGTGTCCCCAGTTATCTGTTACAGACAAATCTGCCACAGCAGAATCAATATATTTGAGGGAAACCTGTACCAAAACAAAGCCTTAGATCTTCATGTGGGTGCTTAAATAAGTGGTCCGAGCTTCAAGATCAGGTTATCACTGCTTTTACACATCACAATACATCACAATGTAGGGCATGGAAAAGCCTCTGGATCTCTGATTTTTCCATCCCAAGAATGATATAAAATAGCATGCAAGAGAGGTGAGCTGCCAGTCCTGTTAGTGTTCCTTATGAAAACCTCCAGTGCATGTTATGATGCACTAAAGGGAAGAGATAAAATTAAAACTGTGAAGACTTCACTCATTTCCAATGTATTTGCTGATGGACTGACATATTCTCTTCACAGACAAATTACTACACAGACTGTCACTGAATAACCAAGACCACTGTGCACATGATGCCAGCATATCCGTGATAAATTCTGCTAATCATTTGCCAATCTAATGTAGTTCCCATATGCCATTAATTCTAACTCGACTTGAAAATACTTCAAAATAAGATCATCTCCAGGGGCTCAGTTTTCGGATTTTAAAAGTTGACATACGTGCACCTTCCCTTCATACAACTCTTGAAGGAAAAGTAGTACTTTTTAATGTTATGATTGCTCCTGCAAAACTTCACAGTGATATTTCAAGTACTGCACCTGCCCAAGGCGGCTCCCATCTCTAAAATCTCACGGGAAGGTTTTTGTTTGTTTTTAAAGCAGAAGGAGCTTTTGCTTTGGATGAACAGTTGGGAAGTTCCCCTTGATCCCATTCAGACTTGCAGGAGACACGCAGAAGATTCGCAAACATTAAAGCAAGTTGAATGACAGCATTTTGTCCCCAATGTAATCAGTGATGAGGTGCAAATCCAACTCACAGCACTGTGTAGAATGTGACTTAATGTTTAGTATTAAGCGCAGCTTGAATTTATCAGGTTTAGTTAACTAACCTGGAAAAGAAAGGAAAGGAGGAGGAAAGAGAACAGTTTCTCATCACATTTGGTTACTGCTTCTAGGCTGTAAACACTCAGATTTATTTTGGTCTATAACCTTATTTCCACAGTAACATAAGAGAAAATATACTTTTCATAGAGAAAATCATTTTCCTAAGATACTAATTTGCTGTACACCTAACAAAAATAAGTATATTATCAGAGTAAAAGCTCTCCAATTTTTCTTCCCAGATCTATGCTTAGTCCCCAAACTTCAGGAAGTGTTCTGTGGTGTTCATTCTCCAAGTGCATCAATTAATAGCTTTGGGCAGCAAACACGATGTACAGATCGAGTTTCATAAACCCACTTTTTTAATACTGACTGCTTACATAAGTACTGGGCAAGGAGTCAAACTGCCCTGTGTCAGTGCTGGCAGAGCCATCACTAAAACTCAACAACACCCATTCAAACCCACAGGGCCAGTTTAATCCAATGAAAAATGTTGTGACTCCAGTCACAGTTCAGTTTTAGCGTAGGTTAACTTAGGTGTAAGGGTATTATTCAGAGTACAGAACTAAATAAGTTTACTGAAACAAAGCATAAGCTTACATTTCTGTAACTATTATCTGCATGTCTAACCTAAACTAAAAGCACGATAAGTGCTACTTGAAACAAGCTTATCTTTTTTTCATCATGCTGATCTACTGTATGACTTACCATTTCAGAGATGAATTAGCACAGTCATATTAAAACAAGCATCATTCACCTGAGGATAAATTTTCTCCAGTGCACATTTCTACAGTCATTTTGGAGAACTAATTTTCTAATTGCTCCAAAAAATGGGATGCAGTGCATGCCATGAGGACACAGACTGGGACTGGAGGAAGCCCAGCATGAGTCTGACGAAGTGGCTGAGGTCTGTGGCTGCTGCACAGCCACTTGGAGAAGCTTGGAGAAGAGAAGGCTCCAGAGAGACCTCATTGCAGCTTTTCATTTTCATTGCAGCTCCTTTGAAAGGAGGGGGAACGGCTGTTTATGAGAGTGGGTTGTGATAGGACAAGAGGGAACGGTTTTAAACTGAGACAGGGGAGGTTTAGGTTAGATATTAGGAGGAATTTTTTCTCTCAGAGGGTGGTGATGCACTAGAACAGGTTGCCCAAGGAGGCTGTGGATGCCCCATCCCTGCAGGCGTTCAAGGCCAGGCTGGATGTGGCTCTGGGCAGCCTGGTGTGGTGGTTGGTGACCCTGCACATAGCAGGTTGAAACTAGATGATCATTGTGGTCCTTTTCAACCCAGGCCATTTGATAACTCTATGAATTTAACAGAAGACAATCACAAGTGACGTACACAAAGGCAGAGGAGTCAATCTTACTCCACTTCTTCAACAAATGAAGTCCACAACTTCAGAAGAGCATTTTGAGCAGTAAATCCTGATTTGACCAGGAGTACCCAAAGTCCTGTGTTCTGAAAAAGGTTTTTTTTTTAAGACACAACCCTCTCCTGCCAGCTTGAATCCTCAGCCACATTGACCTCACCGTGACAAAAAAAATTACAAACAAACCCAAAAAACAGATCCACGAAGATGCTGCAAGAGGAACCCAGGAGCTCAAATCAAGGCCCATCAATCAAAATGCTCCTCCTTTGATACCATCCTGGCAGCGTGCAGCTGGTTGGGAGCAATCGCCTGCACAGGCGATTCACTTCATCTGCTGCTCGCTCACTTAGTGCTGCTTCATTATCCTGCACTAATCACGGGACCCAGATACCCAAGATTCCGCCTTAATCTTCCACTGACATCCCTTTAATCATCTGATCAGTTCTGTTTGCACTGCAGTCAGGATGAGGTCGCTCTGTGTCCAGCCGGGTGGTGTTATACCGACACGGAGCCGAGCAGGCAGCATCTACACTAAGTTTTATTTTACACTCCAGCAAGAAAGTTACAGAAGAGAATTCTCACAGAGACCGAGCATCAGCAGGACAGACCGCCAAGGGCTGACTGGCAGCAGCACAATCTGTCATGTCTCTAGAGGGACTTCCTGTTTCATAAAAAATGTTCTGCTTGCAACCAGCAGCTGATATTATTGTTTAATGCTCGATGTTAGTAAAACCAAAAAGAAAGCTTGCCTGATTGTCATGTATGCTGATGTCACTCCATTCATGGAAAAGTAACAACTGAGCAGGAGAGGCAAAAGTATTAAGGAGGCCTAGCAATGATGTTGCAGCATAGGAAATACAAGGCAGGGCAGTGCACACAGGGAGTAACACAACGTGCACATGCTCCCATGCTCATCACAACTGTCTTCCTTGTAAATAACCAGCAATAGGTATAAACTTCTTATCTAAGAAATAGGTTTATGTAACATCTTTTACATAGACTATGCCAAACTTAGCTATACTGATATAAGCTCAGATCTCAACAGTTCCTTGCTCAAAAAATATTCAGGACATCAGACATACAGACTGCGTCTCTCCTGCCTGTGCGCAACCCCATGCCATAACAAGGCAATTAGGCCACAATGATGAAACCCCACTTTAAAAACATATCTGACTGGTGCTATCAAAAATCCAATGAAGTGCAATATCTAACCAATTTTGAAGAGCATATTTTAAAACCCAGGGGTCACTTCTGCAACTTGATGCATCGAAAGGTTTGCTTTGCCTAGCAGAGATTTAAACTGCTGGTTTGCATGTTTTCACATGACACCTTCACCACGTACACTGCAGCACTCAGTTTTACGTTTTCATTAAGATTGCAGCACCAAAGAAGATAAACTCATTCTCCCAAAGCAAAAAAAAAAAACAGAATTTCAGGTCAGGTCATGCATTACAGTGCAAAATCTAACCACAGAAATTAACCATTTTTACAATTCCACTTAAAATGTTTGCTCACACTGAAATGCTCCTTGGCAGCTCCAACTCGAATATTTGAGGAAACTTTTACACTCTCTGGCAAAGAGGACTCAGAAAAATCACTTTCCTCTTTGAAACCTGAAGCCAACAGACAAATAAAACAAATACACCAAGAACTGACTGTGGATGCCCCAGGGCCATTTCTAAGTTGGTAGGGCACAAAATCATCACTAAGTTTTACCTCTCATATGTTTTCTGTATCTTGTTTACAAGAAGCATTGCTGTGTATTTCCTGCTCTGGTGGTCCAGCCGTCCTAACCAGAGCCAAGGCCTCATTGCTCCAGATGGGAATTCCTAAAGCATTCCCTCTGTCAATCATCTTGGAAATGCACATCTTGGAATCTCCCTAAAGAGCACACAAAATCTGCCTATGCTTTAATTAGCATCCACCGATTCATTATGGAAATTCAAAATTACAAAGACCAAAGGGGTTTTTAAAGATGTGCTTCGGTTACAAATGCACCATTCAGAATCCAAAACTCTCATATATATTAGTACAGGACTTCAATGTATCATTCCAGTTCTGAAACCCCTCCATTTAATTCACACTGATTTAAGACACATCAATAATGCACATCTGCAGGTTGATGATGGCCCAGCACACTTAACAGCACCTCCTCATGAAATCCAAACCTCAGTTCAGCCAAAAGCCACTGACTGTTAGGAATGATGTATTTAAGCTTCTAGCCCAGCTCTCACTTTGGCTTGTTTTTAAGAACAAGTTTACCAGAGCATTTTGCACTAGAAATTAGAGCAAAGTCCAGAACCTGAGAACCACCATGGAGAAGGGCTCTGGCTTTTTCCTTCCCCACTCTCACCGTGAGCACTGGGGTGCTACTCCATCTCTCCCAAGTTTCCCAACATTTAACACTGAACATCTGGAAATTATCAAGTCCTGAGAAGTGTGGTGGTTAGTTAGTTGACCACATCCTTCTGAACAAAAAGAATAATACTAATAGCTACCATTAGGGTCTTCTTTCATTACAGTAGTTACTGAGCAGCACTGGCTGCTTACAACACTATAAAACCAATTGCTCTCTGATTTCTAAATACATACATTAGAAGCTTTTCTTGAGATTTACTTACAAGATGTGAAATCCACTCAAGTGATCACTCTGCAAATATTTTAGATTAATGGGTGTGAAATTATGTGTAAACAGGGTTACATTTCTGTTACTGTTGAAGAAAACAGAGTAGGAGAAAAAGCTCATTTTCCTTACAAGCTTCTCAACGCCAATTTCAAACCTTTAAAACCAGCTGTCAAAAAGGAGACAATCCTGCAACCGTAACTTGGATTATTTAAATGATGCATTTTGAACATCACAGCTACAGCACAGCCAGGATGATGCTGTGGTTTTCTAACCAGGCGATCCTAAGTCAGCAGGAATGGCTTCGGCTTTCCCCATAGGAAAACTGCAGCAGAACTGCTCCCCAGAGACCAACGCCGCAGAAAGGAGGGGAGGGAACAGACTGCAAGTAGCATTATTAAGAATGCAGCAAAAAAAACAGCAACACTAAAACATATTTAAATAAACAACCTTCAGGTGCACCCTTTCTGACACTGCTTCCTTTCCACAAGGCATTGCACATTACCAACGTTAATTTTTCAGTTTTTCCGTATTTGTTACTAATCCCTCCCAAAGCCTTGCACGCAGAGCACACGAGTAGTTCTGCAATCAGATGCCTCAGGGTGTAGGATTACTCTTTCTAACACATGTGCTGCCCCTGAGCGATGGGAAATGGCCCTGCAGCCCCCACCCATGCAGCACTGCCAGCCCCAAGCCCAGGCACTGTTTTGCCCCATGCTGCAGGGGCAAACTGTAATTAGTGATGCTCCCTTGGGTTCACTTCAGGTGCTGAGACCCTCGTGAGGAGCTCCCAGGAGTAATGTGGGAAAACAGAGACAGGACAGGGTCTTCAGGGCATATCAGAGCTGAATGCAGAGCTTGGAACAAGAGGCTGCAGGACAACATCCAACTTGTGGTGTGCTGTCCTGAGTGACTCGAGCAGAGGCAAGGGAAGGATGCATTTCTCACCATGCAACCTTTTGGGTTGGGAGCAGGCCTGTAAATCTGTCAGGCACAGGAACTGAAATATTGCAAAAGTTATTACAGAAAGACAGACAAGTGTCTTGGATGGCAGCTGGCCCATGCAGAGATTATAACACGCACGTTATGAGCACTAATCTCTGGGCAGCCTGACGACACGACACTACCTGCGTCAATTGATTAAAGACAGGCACTGAATTAGCCATATTTTTGCTATTAACAAATGCGTTGTTTGAAATTAACTTCGGAGAAGCTGCAGTGACAAACGAAAGCACCACTGAATGGAGGTGCTGCGCCATGCCCACATCGCTCAGTGCCACATCCCCGTGGTTCTCTGACAGCTCCTGGGACGGTGACTCCACCGCTCCCTGGGCAGTGGGTGCCAACCCAGAGGTCAGGATGGGCCTTTCCCACCACGCTCTTCTCATCCAGCATCACCAAGGCTGTTCACCAGCCCTTATCACGTAATGTAGTGGTCAACACCTGTCCACCTTTCATCCTGCTGATGCTTCTCTTTGCACCACATTTGAGAATTTTAACATTCTCCCTGCAGCTATTTACCTGTAGCAAACTTCAATCCCTGCTGCTACAAAACATGCTGAGTGAGAACTACTTAAAAACCATTTGTCAAACAAAATAGAGAACACCCAGGCACTGCCATCCATTGCACAGATAAAGAGAACCCTGCTGAGGCCTTTTGCTGCAGGATGTGATGAGCAAGGAGATTTTGGACCCCAGAGGAGACAGGCTTGTCACCAAAGTGCAGTAATAAACACCTGACAACACCATGCAGAGGAGCCTGGGTGGCACTGTGGATCTGGGGGACCTGCCTGCCCTGCAGGAGCTTCTCAGCACAGGTTTGGACTGAAGAAGACAACTTTGAGAGGTGGAAAAGGGAAACAAACTGGTGGTAAAGCAAATAGGAAAGCTTTTCAAAAAGATGTTTCTAAATCAAACGCCTTTCTGAAATGTGAAATCTCTTGGAAGTTAATACCAAAACTGCAACCTCGGTGGAAAAGAGAATAAATTGAGTTGTGGGGCTTTTTATTGCTGTTTTTGAAGTCAGATCCTTATGTTATTTTACACCCTTACACCGGCCATTTTTGTAATTATAAAAAAGGATCACTGCAGCTTAACTCATGGTCAATCATTACCGGCACGAACCAACTGTTCCCGTGTTTAAAAGCACTGAACACATTGGCCACACACCAACTAAAATTGTACAACAGCATTAGCACAGCAAAGTCTTCCAGCAGTCACCAATACAGCCGAACGAGGGCACGAACTGAGCACGCTTGCACAACAATGCCTTTCAAACGAAAACAGAGCAGCCTTTTCCCATCGCTCTGCGAAGGCTCCCGGCAGTGCAGCACGCTGCCCGTGCAGCCCCAGCGCCCTTTCCATCAGCGTTTGCAGCAAGCCTGCAGCTGCGCTCGCTCCAACGCGCTTCCCGTTTCCTCCCGCAGCACGGAGGGACGGATTTGCCCCCCGGTTTGGGAATTACGTGGATGAACGAGCTCAGGAAAACAAGCTCAAGTGAACAAGTCCTTAATAGTTGCTTTCTTTAATTAACGCTTTGATTAAAAGCCGCCCATTTATCTAGAGGCCTGACAAGATTGCAATCAACCCGCAGTTTTATCGCTGCAATCTGCCCCTCTCTTTTCACCCCGACCGCTCTGGATTTGAAGGGGGTGGGATGCCGAATTTCCGCAGGAAAGCCCCCGCGGTGACCGCAGCGCGGTCCCCCATCCGCTTATTGAACTTTGGCCAAATCGCCCCGATGTCATTTCAGGAGGGCTCCCGCGGGCCGCTCGCGTTTAATCCTCATTTTCGGCTTATCCGCTCCGATCCGCCGAGTCCACCGGCGGCACGGCCCCGCTCCACCTCCTCCGGCTCCGCTCCGGCGCCGCGGGCCGTCCCCGCCCGTCCCCCCCCCTCCCCGCCCGGGGCCGCCCCGGGCCGCGGCTTTACCTCCGGCAGCGCTGGAGTCGCGGCGGCGCTGGCGGCGGCCCAGCGGGGCGGGGAGGTGGAGCCGGCGGCGATCGAAGATGGCCATCGCGGCGGGGCCGGAGGTTAAGCCGCTCTCCCATTCGCACAGCGAGCGGGCAGGCCGGCAGCGGCCCCAGCAGGCGCCCGGAGCTCCGGGCTGCGGCCCCCTGCAGGAGGGGCTGCTTTTTTTTTTCTTGCTATTATTGTTTGCTGGGGCGGCTCTTGAGTAATTATGAGAGAGTAAAAAAAAAGGGGGAGGAAGAAAGAAAAAAAAAAAGGAGGAAAGAATGAAAAAAACGCAGGAAAAAAAAAAAGGGAGGGGGCAGAAAGATAAAAAAGGGAGGGAGTAAAGGAGAAAGGGGGCAAAAGGGGGGAAACCGAAGAGGGAAAATGAAGAGAAAGCGGAAGGGGAAATGAAGAGAAAGCAGAAGGGAATGAGAGGAAGAGAAAAGAAAGCATAGTGGTACTTGATGACAAAAATAGAATAGGAAGAAACATATTGCTAGTGGCTTCTGCTCTTCTTTTAAATGCTCATCGCCTTAAGGTAAAGTTTCTGGCCTTTCCTCTCCTATCAAATGCCATTCAGATTCATTTTTAAAGCAAAAAAGTCACTTTTCCACTTAAAGTTTGCTAAGAGAAAGACATATATGCATACACTCATGCAAATACTTTTGTGCATATGCTCACTGCGTTACAACAGTCAAGCAGATGCAGGAAGCATCATTTCAGGAGGGCTGGTTTTGCCTTTTTGGTTTTTTTGTTTGTTTCTACAAAGATGTACAAAAGCCCAGAGACGACTCCTCCAACCAACGAGCTCAGAAAGAAATAAAGACATCCTCAAACCCATTTCTGGACCACCAACTTTCCCACATCTCTGCAGGCAGGCACACAGCAATCAGCTCCTCCAGCAGCTGACAGCTCCAGCACCCATCCCGTTCATTAAAGGCAGCACAGCCATACACACATTTTCCTGCTCTGAGCTGTTTTAAAAAGCCATCTTTCTCCTTTGCCAAAATCAGTAGCAGCCATGTGTGCTTCTGGAGGCTTTGTTGCTGTTGTATGCTGTTCTACTTGACACCTATCATTAAAACTGGGTAAGACTCCAACAGATTTTAGTGGTTCCCAAAACTCTTGACTTTAAACTACCATGTGGGGAGCCAGCACTGATGTGTTTGTTTTCTTACCAACTCAAATTTTCCTTCCTTAGTCTTTGATTTGGTCTATTCTCATTTTAGGACCAAGAGGGTGAGTAACTTATTTTGCTTCTTGTTCCACAAATAAACTGACTGAGATCGGGCCATTCAATTCCAGCCTGGAACAATATAGTAAGTTGTCTTCCTTGTGAGTGAGAGCGAGGACAAAGAGTCCAATCAGTAGGAACCCAGCAGCTGGGTGTCAGAGCTGGGGCTGGAATGGAAGCGAGAGGCATGACGGCACATTCACACGGCGAGAAAGCGAGCGGCCGGCTGACAGCACGCAGCTGCTGAAATGCACTGGGTTTTATGCCTTGCAATAACAAAATCTATGATTTTGACATCTATGCTGGAACACAGCTTTTTTTTTTTTTTAATTTAGTATTTTCTAATGAACAAGGACTTCTGAGCAACTTCAGTCAGCATTGAGGGGATTTCACCTTGAAACTGATGGATGGATGTGCCGCAGTTAAATGAGGAGTCTGAATGGGCATTCTGATAAGTTGAAAAGTAATCTGACTTCATAAAAGCAACCTGTTATACGTAGCACCGGGATGATGAAATCATTCAGTGCAGGAGGTGGGGGGAGTTAGCTCTGCTGTGCTGCATAGCCTGATATCCAGGGCCTGGCTGATGAGAAAGCAGCCAATAGAAGGACAATAGGAATAGTGTCAACCATTGCAAAGAAATAAACTTTGCTTCCTGTGTCTCAGGATAACAGAGCAGCATTGGTGCCCTCCTTTCTACATTTACTCACTGAACACACAAAAATGAGAAGGTATTTATACCATGAGTGTTGCTGTCACTAAGCACACACATCCAGTATGGAAGCAGCATGCATATGTCCTATTAAACTGGGAGGCAAAAAAAAACCCTAACCAAACCAAAACACAACACGCAACCTGAAGGTGTGTGTGCACTGGGCAGGAGGTGTTGCAATGGGAGGGTGAGCGATGGCAAAACACGCAGCACAAAGCCACAGACAAGGTTTCATTACCTTCACTGTGCATGAAACAGCTTTTATCCTCTCTAGAAATTCAGCAATCTCAGGCACCAATTTCACAACACTTGAAGCTGGCTGGTGCAAACCAGCAGTGCTGCAGCAAGAAGCGTTCCTGCCCTCTCCCCCAGTCCTGACTGTTCTGCTCAAACCTTCACACCATCTGCTCCCTCCCTAACAAAGACAAAATGATCAGCTCAGAGACCTGACAGCCTCCCAAACTGCACGCCTCATTGTGCCAAAGCCTGCAATTAGCAGAGCGACCAGCAGCAAGTATTAAGAAGTGCCTTGATCACAGGGAAAGGGCTGGGGGCTGAAGCAACTCCTAAACGATTGGCCATGACAAAGAGCTGTGTTGTGAGCTGTGATAAGGGTCATTTTGCCCAGATGCTGAAAGTTTTAAGGGATATCCAAGATTTAAACTTGCAAGGAATTTCATCTGATTGATATCAACACTACATAAAGCAGGCTTGCTTACTCTGCAGCCTGCTTAGGTTTACATTTAGTACCCTCTAAAATGATTTTGCTGTAAATATTTTGCTTCAAAGAGATTGTTTGGTTACGGGTTACTATTATTATTCTTCCTGGAAGGAAGGGAACGACAGGCCTCGAGTCAACACCGAACTTCTCACAGCTGATCCATTGAGAACTCATGGTTACTTGGAAAAACCACTTTGCTGCTATGCAGTGAAAGAACCCCCCCCATATGCTGCAACATCATGAAACCAACCTTACCATATACAGCAGCAGAATTATATAAAAAGTAAAGGAGTGCTTCTGATATGTCTCCAAAGTCTCACTTTTTCTCCACATCTGGAAAGAAGTGCTCTGAAGCACCACTACAAATGAAATCCCTGCCCTCCAGAGCCATGGGACAATGGATTTTGAAATCACTGGATTTTTATCTGGAGCAGCTTTTAAAGCGGGGAGGACAGAGGAAATTTTGGTAGTGGACAGTTCCTAAGTGACACAATCTGTCATTCTCATTCTGTGACAACTGACGCAGAAGCATCAACCCTTGCAGCATTACACGCAATACAGACTTACAGTATTTCTGTAGCTATTGAGGCCATCACAGGTATTTTCAGAAGCTGAATGGTGGATAGCTTTGTGACCCACACAATGACCTTTGGTCAAGGAGTACCTGGCACTATGGGAGGGGACTGACACTGTTGGTTTAAAACTTTATAGTCCAGGAGAGGGCCAACATGATATGTTTCCAGGAATGTATATAGTTACCATAAAATCACGGAACCACCAAGGTTGGTTATATGTGGCTCTTCACAGACTGAAAGCCAAAGCAAAATGAAGAGAATGAGGACTAGTGAGTCCAGTGTCAACAATGAGAAGGGCCAGAGTGGGACTGTAAGGTTTCCCTCTATGATCTAGAAATGTAAAAGGAATGGAAAACAATTACTTCACTAAGCTCATCTTACTACAGTTGACAGTTGTAAGAATATCAACATGCTTCGCCTACTAACTCAAACAAAGACTTCAGCCATGTAGTAACAAAGCAGATAGAGCCAATTTTCCTCTCAGCAAGGAGACAAGCCATGAGTTCCACGTGAGTATCTACAAATGCTAACGAACAGCTTTTAAACCCATCAACATTATACCAAACAAAATTACCGATCAGCTCAAACCCAGCTCTGTTAATAAATCCACTAACATCTGAAAGCTTCAGACTCTGAGATGCAAGAACACAAGGAAGGTGTTGCACCTCCTACCTAACAGAATGAGCAGCAACATACTGTAGAAGCCAGGGCTTCTGACTGACAAAGAGACAAACAGGTTCTTGGCATCCTGCAGGGTCACACGGAGGAGACAGCACAACACAACTTCTACCTGGAGGAGGAACAAAATCCTTTGGATAAAAACATCAAAAGATCGTCTGGCTGCAAGGGAGCACTACTTTTGGAAAGCTACTATGTATAGAGTTTTGAGTTAAAGATTTTCTGACTATCTTGCCAAACAGTCAGGAAAAACTCAGTTATGTAGAATCTGCTTTAACTCTCCAGGAACCCTGTCTAATTGCATCTTTTAGAAACCACTGCATAGAGTGAGAGTTTCATACCAACATGGGCAACTCATTATCTGTGGAACAGAGAACAGAAAACAGGAAAGAGTCTCTTGATGATGGCTCTTCTTTCTCTAATACAACCTGGAGAAACTAGTTTGAATGTTATGGCCAGCAGCTCCCTCAGACATTGCAAGTTTATTAGGACATGTATACTAAAAGATATAGGGTAAGAACCTTGATTTTCTATACAAGCACTACTGTGTATTTTTGCTGCATCAGAAAAAGATAATTGGGTTTTTAAGTATTTGGGTTGTTACTGATGGAATATCTAATAAATGCAACACAGCCAGCAACAATAACACAGACTCATGTCAAATTTCATAACATATTTATCTGTTTCTATTTCCTGCCTTAAAAAAAAAATAAATATTGCCATTGTTTTCAAGTTTCACATTGTTACAGAGCTCTTCCAGAGATGGGCACTACAAGAGCTAGTCCGGGACTGCAACTGAAAAGCAGCTTGAATCATTGGTGCAGCTGGACATGACAAAACATTTAGTAATCTGAATAGACTTCAAGACCATTTACATTACTTGGATACAACTATTTAGTGTTAAACTGTTAAACTTAGCTAGGTGAGAAACCTAAAGTTGGCATTAACTGTACTTTTTTTTAAAGTGAATGCCAGCCTGCATTTTGTATTACTACTTTTTAAAAATTCATCTGTGATTACAGATTTATCAATAAATGTGGAGCTCTCACTGTCTATGAAGTGATACACACTCCCTCTTCTGGTAACCTCTTAAAAGAGCTGGTTTCTAGACTTAGTGTATCAAATGTGAGATTTAAAATGTATCACATTGCCCAGGAAAAAAATCAAAGGGATGATATCAGTGGCTGCAAGTTACTTAGAAAGCCAAACACAGCCAAGTGTGGATGGAAAATAAGCAAATAAATAACAACTGGAAGTTACCTGATGCAGTGCCTAAGCGAAAGCTAAGTACAAGCAGCCTGCATACACTGCGGCTGTGCCCAAAACCAAATTGCTATTGATTTCTTTTAAATTAGTAGGAATTACATTGTCTTAAGTTCTCCCACAAGTGTGACACGCATGCTCACATCTGATGACAATTTCTGTGCCCTGCAGATATGCGAGAGGCTATAGCTTTCAGAATATCCCCCCCACCTCCTGAGGCAGCAGATGAAGTTCTTCCAAAACACTGCCTTCACGTGGGCCCTGCACGGATACCTTTCCTCCATCTAGCACACTGCCTCATCTCTCCACTTACAGAACTGGCACACTTTCCTCTCCCTGCCCTGCTGCAAAAGCTGTGTGAAAGCTACACACATCCTATGGACTTCTGATTCTCTACAAATAATTACTTGGGGGATTATTAAGTACAATTAAGAAAATCAGCCAAAAAGAAACGCAACATAACTGTAGAAGAAAATGACAAGACAGGTAGGCGCACACAAATGCATTTATCCATCCCCCTTCTCATTGGTCAGTGCCTCATAAAGCTGGGAGAAATGTCCCAGTTAAAAACTATATTTCTTCTGCCTAAAACATGCTGAGTCTGAGAACATCATGACATTACACAAATCACACTTACACATTGCTGCCAAAATATTAAGAATGGAAATGCTTCTGAAAAAACTTCTGGTTTTGCTTTTGTTTTTGGTCTAATGAAATCTCTCCCTTTCTTCTTCCACTCCCCCTCCAATATAAAGTAACAAAGGCAATAATCTACCTTCTTCATTCTCCCTTCAGTGAGGTCATTTTCTCCTGCTTTCTTTACTTAGCTTCCTCCTTATTGTCTTCATCTATTTCTTTTCCACACGTTTTACTTCAGTTCTTTGTTTTACATTTCCCTTTTTAGCTATTCCCCTGTGTTCTCTCTTTCCCCTCCTCTCCTTGGACACGCACCCAGACTGCAAACCACTTCTGGCTGCACTGCAAACTCTGCCAAAGCCTCCAGCCTGTGCTAGTTGGGCTCTGCCATCCCATCCCATCCCATCCCATCCCATCCCATCCTTTCCACCCCTCCAGGTGCTGCACAGCTCCCAGCCCTCCTGCAGCATTACGGCTGGGAATGGTAGTACCTTGGCCAAAAGTTAACCTGACTGAATGGTACTGCTGAGATTTCCTATCTGCCATTCATAGATGCACATGCAGAGGAAAAGGGGCTATGGGTAAATCCTTCCCCTTCCAAACGTGGCATTTGTTCGATAGACGGCTGGTGGGATGAGAGGGTGCAACCTGTGCCACTTGAAACTACGCGTTGCCAAGAAAAAAAGAGAGCTTTCTTCATGACAGTTCAATACCCAACACTGTTTTACAAGCTTCCTAGAATACTTCTCCCTGGAATTATAGTGGCGCCCATCTGAGATCTGTAGTTCTTGGAATAGTCTATTCACTGCATGAGAACACATACTTCTCTCTCAAAATAAATGAGGAAGTCCCTATAAATATTTGATTGACTTATATATGGTGAGCTCCCCAACAGCATGTTTACATCTCGATGGCTATGACCCAGTCTCAGGTCCACCTCCATGACAGCAGAAATCCTGCTGCTCTTCTAACAACACATCCAGCCCCCTTCCAGCTCCCTAGCTCTTAAACAGGTTGCAGCTTCATTCTGCTGTGCTCCATTTAGGGCCCTCTGCCAAAGGCTGCGTGCCCATGGCCTGCCCTCGCAATGCGTGCCACCTCCTCTGGCGGAGCTCCAGCTCAAAGGAGTGGCTTAGGCATTAGAAAGAGCCCTTTTAGTTAGAAGGAAGCCTTCCAAGGATGTGGAGCATGGAAACCAATGCAGAACTGCCTTTGCTGCATCTGCTGAAAACCTGAAGTAATTCTGAGAGCTGCACTGTGCTCCAAGCACCAAATGAATTTTCAGTGGCGAAACCTTACATTGACTTTCAGATGAGTTAACTCTCTCCTTTTGGATCTCTTTGAATAGCAGACCTGACAACTGGCTTCTTCCAAAGTGAAACTGTAGACAATTGCACTCAACAGCTCCTTGTATCACAATGCCCTGCCTTCTTCAGATCGTACTGAAATCTGTTATCAACCCACTAACTTTCTGCCTCTTGCTGAACAAGTATTTCTGTAAGCCACAGTGGACATGGCACTACTTCCTCTTTTCCCACAAACATAAATAGTGTTGTTTTCTTTCTTTCTTCTTGTTCTCCCCGTGTTGATGTCCACCTTGAAAAGGGAGTGGTCTGCCCCAGTCTTTGAGTACTTCACAAGGGGATCATTATAAACAAACAGGGTTTCCACATAACATTTGTATAATTATCTACATTAGCCTTGTTTTAAAAACACTTTAACATCAATAGAACGGAATAAGAAGATACTCCCTATCCCGCGAGCAATAAAACACAAGGATTTCCGCATGTAGGCCTGCTGCTAGTGCTGAATGGCATGAAATTTGATTCCTGTTAACCAAAAGCCAAAAGCACACCAGAGCGTTTCTGAGTTCGTATTCTTTCAGCACACGTGGTGCTGTGAGTGGGCAGAACAACACGAGTTACATCCTAAGCGGCACGCCAGTTTTCTTTACATCTGAAGCTGAACATCACGATTTTTGTTTGTTGATCTTAGTGCCTTACGTCCTCAACCAGAGGTTGACAAATCCATGTACCCACAAAAAAAGGGAAGTTCTACTATACTACAAAACCGCCATCGACTTCTTAAACAGACTCCCTGCGTTTCCATGTCATAAACAAAGACCACAGCCATTACGCTTACAAAAATAGCCTTCTGCACACCAACTGCCTGTGTAACCACAGCACACACTTTCATTACTCCTCAAATCCTGCATGGCAGAACTGTTTCAGACTCTAAATCCCAACGCACACAAGCTAAAGGCTTTGGGGTGCACGTTTCAAACCCCCCAAAATAATAACAGAGTTTCTTTCCAGGTGGTAGCAGTTTCTTATTTAACGATGAATTATTCTTAAATAAGTAAATAATCAGTTGAAATGGTTTTCTGAAATGAATCCTGCGCTGACCTCTGAGCCCATTCCTTTCTGGGAATATGCCAAGACGATTCTTGAAAAAGTTGCAGAATTTGACGTATCTCTGCCAAGAAGAAATTCAACCAGTTGCTGCTGGATCCAGAGACTGGAACGGAGATCTAACTGCTGGAACACAGACTGCGTGAACTACTGCAAGAGGACTCCGTGTTTAAACACAAGTTGCTGAAGCTGCCAACGATAATTTGTTAAATCATATACATTAACTCAGGCTATAATATGCCAAATGCCACCTGTGCATGTTTGGCAATACGCTTGGTAGATTATTCCAGCACATCTGTGACACACCAGATAATATTCAAGTTTTATCTTGGTTATTAGACTACTACAGAAAATTACTGATACCCAAGAAAATCCCTGTGATTTATATAAAATACTTTCATACTGTTTTAGAAGTCATTAGAGAACAGTGGACACTTCATTACCAAAACAAATTACTTGTTGCCAAAAGCATGCAAGCCATAAAGAAAACTTATCCTTCCAAAACACAGATGAGCTCATGCAATCTCCTACAAGAAAAAAAACAAATAAAACAAAACCCACCAAACAAAACTCCCACTACAGGTCCAATGGCTTTGGAACAAGATTCAGTACATTCCTTTCTTTTCATATCTGCCTCAAATGCTGCCTTGCACAGACACTTTATCTTTGGCTTTGTAATACTTGCTAAGCACTCTAAACAAAAACATCTGCAGAATTCAAAAAACTTTTAAAGTATTAAATACTGATGTTAGATTTCCAGAATTAGCTGCTGCCAAGCATGAGACAACACAAAAATGGTAGGACAAATTGATGCTCAATTCACAAAGTGTCAAAAGAAACTGAGAACATTACACTGCTTCCAACCCTCTATGATTCTGTGATAATACCTGAATCACTCATGATATAATGTCCAAAATACAGGAGCATGTTATCAGAGATAGCTAACGGATCGCTCATCCCAATTAAAATCACAATGACTGTTATTTGTACTCTCTAAATGCAGTCACTTAACACCAAAAGCTAACAAATAAATTAAAAACAACAGAACACCACTATGATCAGCCAAAGCAGTAAACCTGCTAGCTAAAGGTGGGTGTGAGAACTGGGTGAAGGAGAAAGGAATACGCTCATACAGTTAGATGTATGAAGGAGATTCAGGTGAGATTTCACAGCCACTTGCTGGATGGATCCATGTGAACACCCTTCTCTGCGACCGAGATCTGCCCTCCTTGGCCTCTACAGGTTGAGTATAAGATTGTGTGATAATCTTCATTTCAAGTTCACAGCCTCCTGGAAAGCTCAAGTGTACAAATCTGTAATACTGTTCCTTTCCTGAAACCTACACTTTAAACATGTCCTGGGCAGAAATACAGATGCTGGGGTATTTCCCCTTGGTTCACAGAGAAGCAGAAAGCAAAGCTCAGAGCAGTTGCTCGCCTTAGTCACTTGCATGCCAAACCTATGGACTCTAATCAAAACATGGCACATACCTCTATAATGACTCAACAATCTGACACACTGTAATGGTCTCTTTTCAATGCTTACTGTATTAATGGTTTCCACAATCACTGTGTGACTCAGATGCTATCAGTTTTACAGGTAGCATTCCTCATGCCATACCTACTGCTAGCAGTTATAACCCCACTTGGTATTTATGGAAACAAGAAAATCTGCTGGAAAAAGAAAAAAGAATAGGAAAAAAAAAACAGAGGGAAGAAAATCCATGTCTCTAAACTGATGCTACTTCCACACCAGCGAGCTATCTATCTCCTCTCTGTGAGCCACCACAGAGCAGCTCAGATGGGGAAGGGCAGCAGTTCTCTCCAGACAGGAGGCTGATCACCACAAGGGAGATGCAGTAACCATGTGGAATGGCTGAAATACCAGCAAAAGGTCACACGGCTCCAAAAACACTGCACTTCAGGGCTGCCATGAAGTACCTGAAATAACTGCAGCTACGTCTTCTGCAAAGAGCAGCTTTCTGCTGTAGTATAGCAAGCATCTATATATTTAGCATGATTTTTAATGGCAAAAAGAAGGAGGAAATAAAGGCAACGTTTTCAGTCCTAACGCAGGCTAGCTGCCAAGGAAGCATTCCTGATAAGGGTGATGGCTGACAGACAAAATCAGTTTTACTGTAAGAATTAATAGAGTAAGAGAGGAAACTGCTCAGGACTCAAGAAACGCACCCAGCAGTAATAGAGAAGGCATGCATATGCCACATGGAAGCTGGAGAGGCTGGCACATGATCAACCAGACTGTCAGCTGCAGCTGGAGAAAAATACTGTGTTTTCTCAGAAGAGGTCAACAGGATAAGAGATCTCAGGTGCTTCTCTCATAGGACTGAGTGCCCGGGTGTCACAGCTTTTTCACTCCTTCGCCACTGACTGATCTCGGCTCCAAAGAAGATGCTGATGCCACAAAAATGCAGCCAGTCCAAAAGAAGCAGCAAGAATGCTGGCAATAAAGTGCTTAAATCATCTGTTCAATCCTGAAAGCGAAGCAGCTGAGGTGTGACAGAAGGAAGATTTGTTCTGAATAGCAGGCCAGCCCCTGGGCTGCCCCACACCAAGAGGAGAAGGCACTGGAACGGACTGAAAGCAGCTGATGGACACAGGCCAGGGGAAATCTAGATCAATGTGCTTTAGAAAAAAAATGATCAGATTACTTTCCAAAAATGCCAACAGATTTTGACCCCTGTCATATATATGGTGTCATATATATATAGCAAATGTCACAGAATTTTAAAAGCCAATGATAGCATTTGTATATGTATTTACATCTATCTATCTATCTATAAAACAACAGCACTAACAGTACTACCAATTGTTCCAATTTACCAAAGTTGTCAGAAGGGCACTTCATACTCCAAATACATGCCTAGGTTGCCTCCAAATATATTTAATTTTGAATTAGTATCTCTTCTAGTCACATAAAAAGCCATGAAATATAAAAGTATGTTTTATATTAAAAAAGCGAAATATTTTACTAAAAAAAGTAAAATATTCTGATGAATAAGATTATGTTCAAATTATCACTGACTAACATGGGAGAAAAATTACCTATCATATGTCCTGCAATGCACTTTCAGCCTACCTAAGTAGTTTATCACAAATATGCTTTAGAAGTAATTAATTAGCTCATTAGGCCTAGTTGATAGTTTGTTTACCCTTCCTTTGACAAAAGTGACATTTTAAAAGGGTACATTCTACTTTAGAAAACAAAATCCCATGTGACACATGTTAAAGAACTCCAAGTACAAGCAACACATGCCATCTTAAGTTGAGCAATATTTTCTCCAGTAACAATTAAAAATAACTGTAAAAGACTGAGATCATTACAAAAAAGGTACAGCTTCAGGAATATGCTGTAATCTTGGAGTGTATGAAAGTAATCACTCCTTTTAAAGTCCCTGAAATAAAGGCACGAAGAAAAGACCCAATCCATGGAAAACTGACTGAGACAAATTCAAACTTTATTTTCTTAGCCTACTTTTTGTTTTAGAAGAACCAAATGAGGACTTCAGCTATTTCCTTCCAAGTACACAGAGTGAGGAGTACACTGCTGAAGTAATCAATCATCTCTCATATTTATCAGGTTTTAGTTTGCTAAAACAAGGGCCAACGACATAAGGATCTTGAGACTGTTGAAAACAGAAGACAAGGTTGCTGGCTTGACGTGGAATCACAAAGTCAGCCCTCTTACCTTTCTGCGACTATTAGTTTGGCAAACTAAGGTCTTTTAATAATTTTCACCCCACCCAAGCCTGTTTTTCTCATCAGATTGGCTCCTCCTATTTCCTCTGCAAGCTGCAGCACTTGTTTAGCGTCTTCATTGTTCGGAATAGGTTTAAGAAATACTAAGAAAAGCCTTGTCATTTCCATCCCTTTCTTCTCCATTTCTCTCAGAGAACTGATCTAACATTAGTAGGCTTACACTCCTATAACATATACAGAACAGGAACGTTGCATCTTGAAAATATATTTTCCATACCTACATTTTGTAATTGCCTCTTTGTGCTGTTCCTTTCAAATTACAAATACTGCTTACAGGAGAGCTTAAATTAATGACCTTACTATAAACTACACTTCTCAGAATGAATTGAACACTGATACAAGTGGCATTACAAAACCCAATACTTCCATGTCCATGGTCAAGAAGCAATACAGCTCATGAAACCTACTTTCAATCTGCCCAAAGGTTGTCACGCCAACAACTACAACACTGGCCCCTACAGTATGGATCTCCAGTTACGAGAAAGCAGCTGGGGGTCACCAACTCATTGCAGAACACCAGTCCAAATCGTGTGCAGAGGCCAACAGCTCTCCTCCATCACTGCCAACCCGAACCAGCTTTATATTCCTGGCCTTGAGGCAGAAGAATCATGATGCCAACACTCATAACTAGTTACCTTCCAGTCCTCCCCCATAAATTTATTTTTAACTGGCAGAATCCATTTAATATGATATTTTAGAAGGACTTATTGGACATCCCAAACTGATACTCAGTGACAGGTGAGGAATCACACTGGCAAGGGGTGGAATTGCTCTCAACATATACAAAGGCTTACATCAACTGGAGTAAGAGAAGCGTATTCCCTTCTGCTCTTCTCGCTCCTTATAGCCCTGGAGACATAAGCTGAGTTTGCTTTTTATTTTACTACTACTGCCATCCACAGATGAGCAAACAAACTAGCAAGAATTATAACTTCCATCAGATTCTTCACTGAGTGACTGCAGAAATCCAGCAGCAAGGGTTGGGATGTATCCTGTATGGCATTCTAACACAAAAACCAAGTGAGAAAGAACAAGAAGTGCACCCTCTGCACAGCACAGGAAGACCATTTCCCAGTCTCAAGGAAGCAGCAGAAGCAAACGTGTCCTTTCTTGCTGGAGAATTTAAGATGCAAAGAAAGTTCTGCTTGCTCTCAGATCTGGAAAAGACTCCCCACCCATATCCAAGATTTTCTATCCTTTAAGCAGCAAAGCAAGCAGTCAAATACTGGGCTAGGAAAAAAATGAACACATACAGACAGACACAGGGAGGAAGGAGTAGTTCAGATGTTTATTTTTGTTTCTAATCAAGTGCTAACATCTCCTCAATTTCTCAAGAAACAAACAGCTGAACACCAAAAACCTTCCATTTACGTATTGACATGAAAATGCTTGATATCAATTTCTAACCTCAATATGTACGGAAAAGAAGGTCTGCTGCCTCTCTCTGCTAGTTCTCGTAGGTAGCAAAGGAACACTTGAACTTGCAGAGCACTCTGTATTTTCTCAGTCCTCTATAAATGTTGGCTAGCACCAGCCAATGTAACAAGAGCTTCCTAGCACAGTTTATATACAAAACCATCGAACCATTAAAATAAATACAGACTGACACTACTGAAAATAAATAAGCTTTCTGCTCCTTTGGAAGCATATTATGTTTTACAGCAGAATTCGTAAGTTTAGCTTTTGGTTAAGTTACAGTTCAAACTGCAATGGAACCTCATGTAAAAATAATCAGTGTAAATACACATGGAGAAATGACACATACAAACACGCTGCACATCCTGCCTGTGAAATACAGTACACATGTCATTTCAACACCGAACTGCACGTGTGCAGTGCTTCAGGAAGACATTAAAAATTGAAAGGAACAAGATCTTCATGTAACTGCATTGTTACGTATGTAAAATGATTAAACACAGGTTATGTTCTTTGACATTATTTATAATTTAATGTTCTATGTACCATCAATTAAAAAAAAAAAAAAATTGCCAGGCTTAATCCTGATTTAACCTCACCCTTAATTATTAAAAATAGTTAAGCACTTACCATAATGTGATTGAAATGCCTGTGGTTTTACGACCTGATTACAGTGGTTACACATCACCAAATAGAAATCATCATGAGCCGGGCAAAGACCAAATATTGGCATATCTAAAAACAAAAAGACAAAATGGCATATCTCTCAGCTGCTTACAATGATTGAAAAACAGTTTAATTACAGAGCCACGACACTAGAGCTGAATCATAATTTCAATACACATGTATAAAATCTGAAAACGAGGAAAAAAAGAGCATATAATGCAACAGATCCTTCAGTGCTAGAGTACTGCAAGAGTAAAAATCTCCCTACAAACGTAAAATAAGTGATTATTTGTAGAAAACACGTATTAGAAATCTGATTGACGACTGACCATCTTATAGCAGATGCAAGAATGTAATAAGAGACAGACACAACATAAAGGGATCTTTTACGTATTCTGAAACAAGCTTGGATTTTATTCCAATTTCATTAAATGAGTTCTAAGACGAAGTTTACTGCATTTTTAAAAACCATTTTAGACGCACAGTCGTTGGGCAGGTAGTATTACATGCCTAATGGTTTTACTCATTTAGCAGTGCATTATAGTTCAGCCATCTGCTGCCAGAGATCTGTGTAACTGCTACATAAGAGAGAAATAGAGAGATAACAGTATGTCAGAGCATGTGTGGATTTGGGAGATAACATACATACTTGCAGACTTTTACTAATAAAATTAGTTGCCCCAGCAGTGTTTTTAAGAATACAGTTTCTTAAGAGCACAGTTTAACGTTTAACACCCAACTGAAAGGTTTACTACAGTGATATAACTAAAAATGTTACTCATTAGAAGACAAAAAAAAGAGGAAACTGCACACGTAATAGCAAATTCATTCATCACTGCCAAAGAGCATGGCTAAGGGATTTACAGCACTATTTAAAGGATTAAGACTGATATAAGAAAACTTATTTTCTTCTAAGAACACTCAAGTGATAGATTTATACGTTAGCAGTAAATTAGAAATTAAGGACGTTCTTCACCTCTGTGCTAGCACCAGTCCTGGCGCTTTGTGTTAAAGCTGTTCACGTGCCTAGATGTGTTTGTAACCACACACTGCACTGCACTAGAAAGATATTCTCGCTGATGAACAGAACTCTGGCTGTGGAGTAAATGGAGTCGCTGCGTTTTCAGAACGCCGCTGACATAACCCAAGGCAAACAAGGGCCGCAGCGCTGCCTGCACGCTGCCTCTCGCAGACAAAAGAACACATCCACACCGAGCAGCTTCCAGAGCGAAGGGCTCCTGCGGAATAAGGGTTTTCCTCCAGAAACGTCACGATTTCTTCTTTGCAAAAGAAGGTGCACGTCCCAGGCTTTCAAAAACACGAATGGAGCTATACCGAAACCGAATACAACACCTAGAAGGGCAGCTGCAACCAGATTGTGCCTTTGGACCCAAACACGACGACTCAAGTGGCTGTGACAGGTCACAGCTCTGCTTATCTGCATCGCAGGCACTTCTCAGCAACAACAGCTATGTTACAAAATTATTACACACCGATCTGTGCTTCATTAAGTACTGAGTGGCACTGTTTAAAAATTTTTACCTGTATGGTACTTTGGAAAAGAAGAATGTTTTGAGACCTCCAGGTATATCTAATGCACCATCAATTAGGCAAAATCCTGTAAACATACCCTAGATGAAAGCAAGATAGGAATAATACTTCTCTATTACTCAGTGTTTCCTTTATGTGATTTAACTTTAAGCTGGTTAAGGAGAAGAAATACAAATAAATATTAATATTCCATATAAACATACAAACTTAATGGTCATTGGTTAACGCTCCATGCAGGAGTTCTTTGGGCAGGTCCACATGAAATAGTTTCCACAAATAGTCCATGGTCACTTCCATCTGACTACTAATACACTGTGATGAATGGGACAATAACAGTGTACACTGCCTGCTATTTACATTGTTAATAGCACACTGACTGGCTACTACTGCATAATGCCTAACGAACTGTAAACCCACACCCTGTAACCTTTTCTCAGATCCAAACCTTTTCTGACAACACTGAATTCACAGACTTTACACCAGCCTGTACAAAATGCAGGGGGAAACCAGCCCTCAAAGATGACAAAAGGATCGCCTGCTTCTCTTTGCCTGCTTCTCTCTGTCTTGCAAGATAAAGCACTCCTTGGCATTAGTCACAGTCACTCAATTCAAGTAGCACCCTATGAATATTTGCTGGAAATAGGGAGCTGTAATTTTACACTACAAGTGAAACAAATCAGCAGAAGTTGACATAAACACAAATGCTTTCCTGTTTCCCATTTCAGTTTCGGGATCCCCAGAAACTGGAATAATTTAGGAGCAGCCCTATATAGTGGGAAGCACTTCTTTACAATTTGAAAACCAAAGTTCTGAGTGACAGAAAGCAATGCCAAAGCACTATTAAACACACAAACTCACCAAACCCATCCCAGGAGTAAACACAGTTGATGCAGAAAAAAGGATTTGCTGCAAATCACAACTGTGATTTCAGAGGAAGTCATGCACCAGACTGCAGCAGGATGACACAAAGAACTTCTGCCTCCAGTACACTACAGCCACGGATACAGAGCATCACCTACATGCAGATGGTGAGAGAGTACCAAGATGCTGGAGTCCTAAATGCAAATCCTTTGTTTTCTCCTATGTGATAACATTAACTTTTAGCTTTTAATTATCAAAGCATTTATTTAATTGATGCAATAAAATCCTTTTCTTGCTGTAAATGTAGGGCTCCAAATACAACCAGCACAGGACCAGCTGAGAGCTGCACAGACATGAGGACAACCCACAGAATAACACAGCAGGTGTCAGCAGGCAACAAGCAGCACCAACACTCTCCAGAGACTCAAGATGAGCTTCACAATGCATCTGACTTCAGACTGTGATTCCATCTAGAACAATGAAGATCACTGGAAAAGGGCTGGCTCAAACCTGAAACCACGTTGCCCAACACAAGAGCCTGTAAGGCACGTAAACGCCAACGCTCTTCATATGCTTCGTGTCGTTTGAGTCAGCAGAGCAAGAAGAGGATTCAGGAACTCTTATTTCTGTTCCTGTGTCCCAAAAGGACAAACACCAATGCGAAACTGGTATGCGAATGACATAAAATATACTGCAAGTATTAGAGAATATGCAGAATAGTTCAACAAAATGTACATAGCAAAGTGAAGGAGATGGATGTTCGAATTCTCCCCCCACAGCCCCGTATCACAGTTTAGAAGTCCTGCCACTGATATTCCACTGTCTAATACTTTATACCTATTTCATTTAATGACATGCAAATTCTCCATTTAAAAGTCTAATGAAGTTTACAGTATTCCACCAGTATCATTTCAAACGCTCCGTTCCTCTGAGTTTAAAGATGACTTCTGAAATACTTAGCCGTGGATGTAAAGCCCATGCCTCTCACGGAAGAGCCTAGCAACCGTGATTCATATGTTCCTCTTTCAGAGCTGAGCTGATTTAACTCTCTCCATCTGGGAATGTTTTTCAAGGTCAAACTAGAAATTTAAATCAAGACCTCAAACTTTCAATCTACTTTTCATAAATGTAGTATTTATGTGGTGGCAACACACAAATATTGTCATACGAGCTGCTAGTTACATTAATTCTATTAACACCATGAAGAAAAATGACTTAATTTACCTCCACATTACACCTCTGAACATTGTAACCTCCAGAATTCATTTCTTTCAAATGTAACTCAGCTCCACTTTTAAAAGAAGTAAATTCTAATGATATATTCCTGTACACTTCCCCAAGAACAGTACAAGCACGTGCCACAGATACTTCTGAGATATCTGAACTGCATTACTTGCTTACTATGTAATAAGGAAAATGCTTTTCACATGGAAAAGGCCAAATCAGCATATTTCTAATAAAAAAAAGGAAAGACAACAATAGCATAGGACCCGACATACCCAACCACCACGTAACAAGGGACATGTCTGCTCTGAGCTGCCATTTCCTCTTCCAGCAAGGCACGCAGAAGCAGGCGTCAGCAGGTAACTTCTTGGTGCTTTCAGCATTTCCCTTTGGGACAGTCTCACTCACAGTCACTAAAAGCACCTCTATGCTTTCAGTTCTGCTACTGAACGTCACAGACAACAGAACAAATAGAACAGGCTACAAACAGGAGTGAGATAACAGGTCGTCAGTTTGCTTTTATGGAGTCATTAGAACTGGTGAATTCAGTGACTAGCACGGCTCTACTCTCTACTGCACATTCTTTTACTGTTTTTTCTTTTTTTCTTTTTTTTTTTTTTTTACCTCCCAAATTTACCCAATTTCCTATAAATTTTGTTCCTTTGTAGTCTGGGACTGTTGTGCCATGTAACAATCCCAGCATCTAAAAAGGCAGCATCCTTTCCAAAATTTTTGCAAAACATCACAAAAAGATGAGGTTAGAAAATCTTTAGAGGAGCGCAATGCAGAGAGTCCAAATCCTGGCTGTTCTTAGAGACCAGATGCAAGTTTCCTATTTTCACAGAATCACAGAATTGTAGGGGTTGGAAGGGACCTCCAGAGATCATCGAGTCCAACCCCTTGCCTTCTATTTTGCAGAAGTCTGCTCACCACAGTCGAGAAAACAAGGAGTGAAAAATGAAACAGAGGAAGAGAAAGCAAAAGCAGTGAGGACAGAAATGAAAGGGCAAAAAATAAACACTATTAGAGATATGGTTGAAGAACAGGAAGCTCAATGGAAAAACAAAAGTGACAAGAAACCATGAAAGTAGTCCATAAGTATTTTCTAGATAGAAGACTACTAACACTCAGTTCTCTCCTTCCCATTCCCAGCATGAACATCTGCTTAGCAATATTATTTTTCAGAAGCCTGTGTCTGATTTAACACAAGCACATATGTACTGCTTCCAATGCAGTACATCTTGACAGTGGACATTTCCCATGTTGACGTCTAATGGGGACAGCAGAACCTTTTGGCTGCAAAGACAGCACAGCATAACGTGCTCCAGCCCAGTTATATTTCCAAAACGTTTTTAATCAGCTACAGTTAATATTAGTTGCATCCCCATTAAAATGCACGGTGTTTGATTACTAACTCTGTGCTCATAGCAGGTGTAACTTCCTATTATCTTTACAACTCCCCAACCACAGAATTTGCTTTCTCTGTACTGGGGCCCGAGCCAAACCCACCCTGAGTAAATGTACCAACTCTCCTCAAACCACCAGGGCTTCCAGTAAGATGTCAGGAAATTGTTTCAGAGCTATAATGTACAGAAATTGCAAATATATTCCAGTATTTTGAAATGTTGCCATATCTGAGTTATTTGAACTACTGACTTCATGGACAAAAACTTTTAAGTTCAAATAAAGTACACAAAAGCTATCTCGAGTGTAATTACTCTAGTTGTGCTTTCCCTTCTTGTTAGAACAGAATCAGTCTTGAGCACGCTGTGGTAAAAATAATGCTAGCACAGCTTGTTTTACCTCATGGTAAGAGTAGATCTCCTTCTCTAAGGGCTTTTATTAGAACTTTCCTGTAGGATAATGCAATCCTTCATTAAAGTCTGAAAGAATGTCAAAAAGGAAAGAAAAATAATAGTAAAATAACTACGTGGTATGGTGATTCAGACTCAGGTGCAGTACCTTGACACTGGTTGTCATCTTGAAGGAAGACAGTTATGGTGTCACCTTTGTAAATTTTCTTACAACTCTTGCTCCATTGCTATACTCTCATCTTCAAGCAATAACATATTCCTATTGCTTCATTCTTTACAGTCATGAAGAACATGTATGTCATATTAATATTTGAACGCAAACAAAACTTCCCAAACCACTGCTCTGAAAAGCTTGCAACTTGAGGAATGAGGCATGAGGAGGGAGAAGGCAGGCGACTTGCTCAGCACTTAGCATCACATCAACCAGGAGCACTGAACAAGGCTGAGCTCAGCTGGAATCAGACCAACGGCCTGTAGTCCACCCCAAAAGCCAAAATTGTGCCAAAAATCCTCACAACAGGAGTCCAGCAGGTTCTGTTGCTGACATCAGCTGTCGATAACGAGTAATATTCAGGTACAAGGAGGATGTTGGATGCAAAGCTGCTGGGCAGAAAGCTTCCTGCTCCTATAGCACTACAACAGATCGCCCTCCAGACCAGGAGCTGTGCCCACAGATCTACTGCAGTAGTGTAGTGAGCTGTGAATGGTTGGGGACTTTAGTTAAGACAAGTCATATAGCCCCCTTATTTTAACTGATATGAAAGTCAGATGATGTTTTTTGTTTTCACTTCAGTTAGCATCTCAAAATACACCTTTCATGAGCACATTCAATTTTCCACAACTCCAATATTATTTGCTAAATGATATTTTTCCAAATTGTTTCTAGAAATGAATCGAACTGCCTATCAATCCTGAACACCCATCCTTTTCTATACTTATCAATGTTAAAATGAAATTTATCTTCTGGCAATTTTTTACGTACCAGGTAATAGTTTAAAAAAAGAATACTCCTAAGGAGATATCATGAACAAAATAAATAAAATGGCATAATATTCAGAGTGCTTAGTGACCAGAGAGCTTAAAACACAATAAGGGATTTCAGTAGGATTCTTGAGTTTTTTTGCAGAATTCCAACACACGCTAGAAGAACAGAAATATCTCATGAAATACATGAGCAGACACAACAAATTTGTGCTTGCAAAGAATATATGCATAACCAAACAACACAGAACTTTCACATTTACAGAAATACCTTTGGAAACAAAACCATACCCTGCACAATTCATACACATGTTGCCTCAGATACAAAAGAAAGTCTAAGTACAAAGCTAGGCTCAGTAAATGGGCATTCCCACTCTGCGCTGCCAAAGTTAAAAGCCAAAAGATACTCAAGCTGTTTCACTTAAGCTCAAAGGGAAGCGCTGCTACCACAGTACTTTCTGCAAGGTAATAACCTGTCTTTGAAATTCACTGCCAACTGTGCTCTGTACATTCTTAAGTAGCTTACATTTTTTGCACACGCAGCTTTTAAAGCACAGCTATTTGAGGAGACATTTGACAGACATCGCTCTTCTTGGGCTCTGAGCACAAGTGTATGAACTTTGTTTCACCACGCAGTTACTGATTGATAGGATGAAGAAAGGAACAGCTGAAGCCTTGATCAAATGTTTTTACTGCATTTACCACTTTGGCAAATGGAACAATCACATATAATTTCATTGGAGTCCTAAGAATACCCAAACCTCATAGTTTTGGCTCAGAGAAGTGATTTCACTTCAGGACCAAAACAGCCCACAATCGGGTTTAACCATGCACAGCAACTGCACTACTAGATTTGATCAGCTGCAGATCTTTAGCAGGATGACATCTTATCTCTAAAAGCACAGCTCTCTCTCTCCAGTCTCCTTTTAGAATGCAAGATAGTCTGTTTATCCAAAGGAATACATGCTACGGTCCTACAAGGATAAATTAACATATGGGTTTTTATATTGCTTCCTCAAGTTCAAGAAAGAATTTTGGACCATGAAACATGAATGGTCACAGACAACCTACCTTTGCCTGCTCTTGCTTTCCATGCACTCAGCCACACCACACTGCCAAAGGCCCATGCCCTGGACCAGCCCTCCACCTCCAGCAAAAAGCCTTTGCTGCATCTTATGGGCAGCACGACTCCTCTGCACAGAACCAATCAGCAAGTCAAAACACCAGCCAGCCCTTCTGCAAGGCTATTAACACCTGATCGCTGCGATTCTCCCTGCAGTCTTTCCTCTCGCTGCGGATGCAGAACACAGCACCAACAGTTGTTGCCTCCTCTGAGATCGAATGGTCTTGGGGAATTTCTACAGCGTGCCCACTGATAAAAAACAGCAGCAATCACCAACAGCCTGTCATGCACACATGCACCTGCAGCCTAGCGTGCAGCTGGGGGTTTCTAATTTTAGGCTGCCAAGATTTGAATGTTCCTGAAATTACATATAAAACACATATTAAAGCAGACGTCCAAGTATTTAGTTAAATTCTTTGTATATGAATTCAGCTACCCACAATCTTCTAAAAGTCTAACACAAAACACATGTCAAATGCTTCCCTCAGAACTTCAAAATACCACACAGTTTTTCTAAGCTTACAGAAGGTTATCTTCAAAACAATCAATTAATAAAACTTGCAGTGAAATACAAGTCCCATACTTAAAGCTTTTCAGTGGATTATTCTCCACATACACTGCATTGTTGCATTAGGTTTCCATCAGCAACTTGGATGAAGTCAGTCATTTGCAAAAACTATTCCATTTACTCATTCATTACTTTTCAGAGTGGAGGATATTTTAAATTTCTCCAGTCAATTTATATATTACATGAATGCTTAATATACAATTTGTCTTCACTCTCCATAGAGCAAACGTTCACTGAAAGTCACACATTATTTTTAGGTGACATGATCTCACTGTGTCATTGCCATATTTTAGGGAAGCCAACAAATTATTATTTATGTTTCTGCGGCAAAAAATAATAAATAAATTGTTACAAATCTAATCCCAAAATAACTGCAGGGACTCTCAGCACTGAGTTCAATTCTGCAATTGCGACACAAAACTTGAACAGAATTCAGGAAATAAAGAAAGTTTACACAGTAATACTAATAGCAGGTGTGATTTCATATGAAAGGGTACACAGAAGCACTTCACTTACTATGCAGAAAAGCAGTGTCTTTTATGTGGAAAAAAGAGCTCTGGCCAAGAAATTAGCCACAAGACTAGGCTCAATTAAAATTAACTCTATCATAGAGAGAATAGCCTACATTACATCTTAAGTCACATACCTCAAAGCACGCTCCTGTTATTAACTGTTTTTACATCAACATTTCTTTCCTCCTCTTTTATACATAGCACTCTGTGTACTTTGCAGCAGCTGTACTCTTGTAGTAAGTAAAAGGAAGTTTGTTTGATTTAAATCTAAACTTACAGTTTACATAAAACTGCTCAACGCAGCGGAAGTATTTTGATGCATTATGACTGCAAACTGTGAATGCGACCCAAGTTCCTCACCCTCTCCCATCTCTTATCTAGGCATGCTTTTGAAGAAAAAAGTGGCACATGTGGCTCAGTTGAAGTTTTTGTCATGTTTCCCCATGCTACTGCCCCATGGCACCACAGCAGTGCAGATCTTGGCTCTCAGTAACCGAGGAAGCAGAGCAGTAACAACCATTCACATGAAGATTTATGCATGCTTTTACTAATTAAAAGCTGTCTGAATGAAACATATCTCAAAAGATATAGTCGTGGGTAAGAAAATAACAATGAAGCACACAGTAATATTTAAAAACCAAAAAAAAAAGGTGTCAACACAAAGTGGCAACAAATAGCAGAGAGGATATAACCTTTAAACATCTGAAGATTCACAAACCAATAGAGAGGGTTACGCATCTTGTGCGTGACGGTACTACCGCAGCCTTCACCTTGAAAACAAAACAGTTAAGACATTATTTTCCTTGCCACATGGCACACGTGCTGTGCTCACTGGTGAACCTGTTCTACCCCCATTCCCTGCTGACCACAGCCAGCCCGACCTGCTGCGTGACAGCAGCACAGCTCTGCTCGTGAGCTGTGCAAAGACAACGCTGCTGTTCACAGGGAATTCTGTTTTGCATCGTGTGCTCGATATGTGAACCAGCAAATCAGCGTGTACAAAAAAAATTAAGAAAAATAATACAGATGACCTGTCAGCTAAATTCTATTTCAGTATTTTCTTTTATTAGGCAACCTAATTACCTAAAACTACCCCACCCTGCCACTCCTATTCTTCATACACTTGTATGTCCACTTCAAAAATAAGACTGTTTCAATCATATAGCTATAAGGAAACCAGTGCCTGTCGTTTTTGGAATGCCAATCTACATTTCTGCATCCCTCCCAGCAAGCACTATTGGTTCTTCATTAAAATGAACTTCCTTTGCTCCACACATTCCCTAACAGTTAATTTGATATGATGTTAAAAAATATATGTGCAAGTTGCATATTTATGCATATTTATATGCGATAGGTATATAAATGTTCCATAGCAAAAGAACTCACAGTACTTTGATATTTAATAGGATTAAAAGATAAAGTGGAAAATAAAACAATGCTTTTGTTGTTATGGTAAAGAGAACCAACCTACTTTTCTCATAGATTTGGGCACACAGGTAGCGACACTCATTTTAAACTTAGACATCATGCTTCTAAATAAAGATGACTGAATATTTCAGTAACTTAGTTGAGCAGCCAGTAAACTTCAAGCCCTTACTTCAGTCAGCTGGTATATCAGAAAAAGAATTTACTCAACTACATAACATACAGATCTGGTAGCTTTGGTTCAACTCATACTTTTGACAGACACTTCTACAGCTACTTTTGTCCTCTGGTCCCACTGCAGCCTGCAGTCAGTCCTCCAGGAAGAAGGGGGATGGGTACATATGAAGGGGCCTAAATACACAGGGGGAAGAAGAAAGGAACTGTTCTCCCTTTTGTAGGTCAAAAAGCAAAAGTGTTCTACACTAGAGGAGAAAAAAATAAAGGACTGAACGGGGCACCAAGTTTAATATTCGGACATCTCTTGTTAAGAAGGCTGTAAGAAGAATAAGCCTGATTACACAAGCAGTAAGCCAGAGAAAATCATCGCTGTGCAGATGTAGCAGATCAGACACACCAAGCGGAGGCAGGCAAGCGGTGCCCTGCAGACCCCATCACCCACTGAGCATGAGCATCTGGGCACCTCGCGGTACAATCTGCAAAGGCACAGCAGAGCAGGCATGGGAGACACGTGGAGTCAGCACTGAGAGACACAGCAAAGAGCATACAGAATCTGTACTGAAAAAAAACGCAGGAAAGAACGCTGCAAAGCCCTGGTTAACTGTCAAACAGATGACAGAATGACAACAGCTAATAACAGGAAAACGATAACAGAAAATTGAGAGGTGAACAGAATTCTTTGATACCATAACAAATTTGCAGTTTACCAGCCTTCACCACACTGAACACAGATGCAGCCACCTTCCTAAAGAACTGCTGCAAATGTTTGGGACAAGGAAACCTTGCTTTGTGACAGCAGCAGGTTCTCTGCCTGGCACAGCGCTCACACGCGTGCAGTACAGGGCTGGGGCTGAGGTCCCAGCTGCAGCGCCCAGCTGCCCCGGGTTAGCCAGGGCAGGCAGGGAGCCAAAGCCGCAGCCGCCGAACTTGTTCAGCCAGTCTGCCCAGAGCCAGCCCACAACGCCGCTTGGAAATCGCTCAACAGCTTCTGCTTCCAGCAGCCATGTGCAGCACTTGGGGGAGATGCCGCAGGAGCCCCAGGCAGGGCACTGCAGGGCCACCACGGGAACCCACAGGGCTGCTCTGCAGCCTCGAGACGGTGCACAGCACTGCTCAGCCCAGTCCCTTCCCTCACCGTGCTGGGAGCGGGAGCACAGCGCAGCACTTTGCCACTCAACAAGAAGCAAAGCTTAGGGTCATGCATCTTCCCATCAAGGCCTTCCCACTTCACACGCAGGAGCACCGCCCGGCCCTGAAGCAGCCTGGGCCCACCTGGCAGCACTCAGCTTCGCATGGCTGCGGCCATTGAGGGCAGCGTGGCTCTCACTGCTCCTTCTCAGCCCCAGAGGAGCACAGCCACAGCACGCTGTCTAGATTTTACTCCTGTCTCCTCTACCTACTCCGTGGATAAAAATAGCTCTCTTATCTCCAAGGCTATCAAGCCAACGCTTCAGATGATTACGCTTGGGCCTCAAGAACTACTGAAGAGACTCACAAGCTCTATTCCAGCAAAAAACACAGAGGGCCGTGCCCCTGCTTTTTGGGGCATAAAGTGACAGCCCTGCAGAACCAGAGGGATATTTCCCAGTGCCTGAGTATCAGGGAAAACAGGATGACTGCTGTCTCTCTTAGCAGAGCCGAACACACACAACAAACACAGACCATATATTGCAGAAAACGAATCAGCTAAGAAAGCATCCTAAAAACCAGAATTCTTTACAAACCAAAGACCAACAAAAATCTTCTAAACCACCACACGCTGTGTCTGACTACTGGAAACAATTTTCACTCCACTGACATATCCATCAAAAATAAAGACAGTTAAAATCTTTGCAGAACTTGAGGCTTTTGGATAGTCCCCACCACAGCAGATTTGTTTAGAAGTACAGTTTGGTAAGGCTCACATTAATGTATATTATATAGACAAAGTCTCTTTTTCCTCCTGGCATCATTTGCAACACCCTTCCACTAAGAGAAATGTAGGTGACAACTCCTGCTCAGCAGGGTAACATAGATGCATATGGTATTTCCTCCAGCTCAGAGCATTACAGGGAACCACCTCAGGAATTCCAGGCAAAGCTTTTCAATTCCCGCATCTAGCTTTCTGTCATAGCTAATTACTGGAAATAAACTATAAAAGAGGTAAAACTGACCATGACATTAAGTAAAACAAACTATTACTGGCTGTTTACATTTAACGATACACTTACATACTATAACAGATCCTGCTTTTTACTGCAGTTATTTTCTGATATTATATCTCCAACCCTCTTAAAGATAAACAAGATACAAGATCTACCATGCGATAAAACCATGTAGGTAGTCAAGGAAAAATGCAGATCAGATTCACTCTGACAAGATACATAATCAAGTATGTCCCAATGGATTTTAGAACTACCAGACAAAATACGTGCTGGAAAAGTTTTGTTTAATTTTGCAGGCATCATTTTGTTTTGGTAAACAACTAAGTTGGAATGTGACAAATGGTTGATTCAGCAAAGATGGAGGGGCTGCTTAATGCAGCATTGCTGAGAGGAAATAAAAGATTACAAACCACACCCCGGGTGTAAACTGGTATAGATTTTGTTCTGTCTTTTAGCCTGAAACAATAGCCAGAGGGTAGCATTTAGGCTATATGCACCTTGACAAAGCAATGGCTACAATATCTAGGGATTGACAATTAAAATGTTTGCATAGCACAGTACTTCTCTGCTGGTTGTTTGATCACAAAGTTCTAGTGAATGTGGCTATCTTACAAATGCAAACCGTCTCGCCCACGGAGCCCAATAACCTGATTCTGTGTGCATGCTCCAGTCACAAGCAAAAGCCTTGTTGACTGCAGTGGCTCACAGCAAGACCTCATACCCCCAGGTACCACTTCATCAACAGGTACAGCTCCAGCTTTCCCACTGACAACATACACTGTGTAGTTCATGCAGTCAGTGAAAAAAACTGTACACAGACAACTGAATTTATGAAGGGTAAAGTATAATGGAATTTGAAAACAGCCAATTTACTGTGTATTCAGTGTGCTATTTACTGTTCAAACTTAATGCATTAAAGCTTCTAAATTTCACTATAATGAAAGCTGCTGTAAGACTTTCAGGCAGTTATATCAACGTCAAACAGTCCAACAGAATTTCTGGAAATAAAGCTGTACAAGATCTAGAGGTAAGAAAAAGTTCACATGACAGACTTACAACCTCACAGTTGCTCCCTATGGGATTTGAGCACTTCAGCTGTTTTGTATAGAGTTTTTCCTACGCTGCCACTTAGGAACACTGCATTTCCTATTACACTACAAACGTAGCTGATGAGAGGTACACGTAAAGTCCTGCTTATCCAGAGTAAAGCAGATCAAGAGTACTGCGTAAGTTTTCTGACTGTTATAATCCCAGCAGAAGGGAAGCGAGGCATTATGAATTATCCCTTTCACCTCCTATTATCAGTGAAGTTTGTCTATTCCCTAGTCTGAAGCTACCAACAGCTGAAATCAGGGCGGGAGCGAGCTTGTAAATAAATGATCTTTCTCACGGGAAAACAGGTTACCACTAAACAGCTTATTCCACAGAGGCTGACAAGCAGTTTACACACAAATAACCAAGTCTTTGAGTACCATCTACTCAAGCAAACAACGGAGAATATTTACCATCAAAGCAACTGCTTCCAAAGCTAGCAATCATAACTCTCAATAAGAAACGGTTTGAGAGCCACTGTGTCACCTGTCCTAGTTCACAACACCACAAGCAAGGGCAGCTTTTGATTGCAAAGGCTTTCTAGCAACAGGAACACTGACTACAATAAATACCTCTCCGTCCACGACAACCGCTTTCACATTCCTGTTACTCTTCTCCATTAGACTTCAAATTCTCTTTACTAGGCTTCAATGCTGCTAAAACCAAAGTTGTATTCATCTCAGTAATGCACTCCAACCGTATCTAGGAAATAATATTGAGTACCATGCATATTTCCACAGCGGTGATTTTCTTCATTAAAAGAGATAAGCAATTTTTAAGCATCTTACAGGCAATTTAGAATACTTGATCACAAACTAAATATTATTTTCCTGCGTAATAAGTGGTAAGATCACATGTAACACCAGCTGGCACTTGGCCACTACTGCCATCAGCTAGGCATAGCGCAAAGAGGTGCAAGAACTGTGGGTATTTCCTTTTCTAGATCCACTGCAATGAAAGAAACAGCTTTTAAAACAGTTACTTCAAAGACAGCAACCTCCATCCTCTTAACCCCATTTATTTAGAAACAGCCTTCACTAAGCCTTTGTGTCTTTCTTGCTCTGCTTGGACCACAGCACTGCGTTACCAACTCATGGGAAAATCATACTGCTGTATGATACTGACTGCATCTATCTTCTCTTACTGAATGCCTGTTGTTAAGTATAGAAGAGAAATTATAGAAAAAGCAACGTTTAATCAATTATTAAGACATCGTCTCTTCTGTATTCTGCATAGGAATAACCTAGCTATTCATATATACCTCCCTAAAGAAGATAACAGTGAATTCCTGACTGTTATGTACGTGCATAAATAGCTATTTCAAAGGTTCTTTTAAAAAATTCTTACTTCTTTACATATTAACAGATAAATTCAGGCAGTTTTGGAGCTGTAATTCCAGTGAAAGTCTCCCAGGCCCTGCAATAACGGACTAATACTATGGTAATAGCTAAAACCTGCAAAGTATCTTTACAGCATTCTATTTATAACATGTGACTCATCTCACCAGAAATAATCAAATATTGTAAACAGAACTTGGATTTAAGTGAAAAAATAACAAGGAGAAAGAAAACCTGGGCCAGATACTGCAGAACAGGACAGAAGTAGCAACTTCTCAAACACCCTATTTCTCCACCTCTCTCACAAAATCTCTACAATTTTCTTAAACAGTTCAGTGTACTTTCACAGATTCCTCGTAATTGTTTTACAATAACTGCTCCACAAATCCTTAAAATGCTTTCTGTAAATAGCCAATTAAAATGCAATGAAACGAAGAGGAGATTTATCTCATTACAGTCTGAGCACAGCTACACAGAACGTCAAAAAAGCGGCATCACACGTTGTGCTGCTACCTTAAAATATTTATTTCAGTCTATTAAAAATTCTCAGTGTATTTTCAAGCAGTAAGCGACCATAGAACACTGTGAGCATCTTCGATGTGATCTAACACAACGAAAATCAACTCAATAAAGCACCTCCTGAGGCTGAAGAAAAACAAATTTAAATTCGAAATAAGATGCCGTCTCTCACTTGTATTTACAACTTCATTTTGGAACAAAAGTTTCTCCATGCTTTAATTATTTATTAAACCTGCCAATGGGAAAATTCCAGACCTTGGGTCTATGGGATAAAGATGCTTCTAGTGATTCCTTCTAGCTCAGCCCTGGATTGCCCAGCACAGGCTCAAGAAGAATACCAGCTCATGGCAGAGCTCTCAGGAACATCTCAGAACTCTCACTGCTCTGGTAACTCCCATTAATAACAATTAATGTGATCAAACCCCAAAGCTTCTGCTGAATAGTCAAGAGGTTCATGGAGTGTGACACAACACTGAACAGAATTTGTTCCCACCTGCTCTCCTGATAGATCCCTATGGTAACAAATTCTTCCAGATTATCTTCTGAAGGCATCTACCAAAACTGATGATTTACATCCTCACACAAAATTCAGCACTTGTTTTATTAAGACCAGTAGAGTCTAAAAACCTATAAGAGTGATACCATACAACAAGACTCATGCTACACAGCCAACATAAATTCTTACCTGCGATACCTCCCAGCACATCTAGCACATCAGGGACCATTGCTGAATTAACCTCAGCCTGTGATGAATTGTCTTCTTAGCACCTCCCTCCATCACCACTGACTGGACCACGTCACCTGGAACAGCTCAGCCGTACACACAGAGCAATCAAGACTCCCCCAGGAACCTTACAACCTCCGAGTTCAAAGAGTTAAAGCACTCACAGACATTACAGATGCTATCAGGGTGACAAAGACCCCCTTTTAGCCAAGATTGAACAGTTCTTGCAATGACAACTGATCAAATCCAGCTTGTGACCTGAGTTACAAATGCTGTCCTCCTTCTTCTCCTATAGTTTGTTGCCAGTTGTCTATAAACTGGTGGGAGAGCTAGTGAAGCACTTGATCTAGGCAGCACTGAGGGATTCACAGCTCAAAGAATGTTAAAAATACATTAAGAAATAAGGCTGTATGTGTAACAAAAAGAAGATGTTTAAGCTCTAGCAAGACACTCCAAATCTTCAGCATGCACTAGAAACACTATTAAAAACAAAAACAGTTTTTACTAAGAATCACAGGTTCTTTCAAGTTGAAAGAGATCTTTAAAGGTCACCTGGTCCAACTCCTCTGCAATGAACAGGGACATCTGCATGTCAGACAGGTACTCAGAGACCCATCCAGCCTGACCTTGGGTGCCTCCAAGCACAGAGCTTCGATCACCTCTCTGGGCACCTCATGTCAGTGCTTCACCACCGCTAACGTAAAAAACTTCTTCCTTATGTCCAATCTAAATTTCTCCTCTTTTAGTTTGGAACTATTTCCTCAGGTCCTATCAAGTTGTCCAACCAAATCTCTCTCCTGCTCTTCCAGGCTTTATTTTCCATTTGGAGATGCTATTGTTTCCATAGTATTTTTATTATTAGACATATTTCAAGATTATTATATTGACTCATAAAATAATCTAATACTTCCGCACGACGACTTCAGAAAGAGTTGCACACATTAATAAATAGTACAGAAAATGTAATACCTTTCCTAAGAGCAAATATGTTCTCTGTCTCTCTTGCTCAAACCCAGCTTTGTAGTTTTTCATTTATTTTTTTACGGGGGCCAGGGGTGAGAATCTGAAATTACAGGCTAGCTGGTAGCAAGTGGGAATTTACAGGGGGAATGGGAGTGTTGGGGAGCGACGGTTGATTTGGAGTGCAGGGGGCTGTGGGATGGACAAGCCCCCAGTCCCAGGGCCTGGCTTTAGGCTGCATTATTTCTACTCAAAGCTCTCCCAATCCACAAATGAAAGGAGCCAACCTGTTGTCAAAGTTTGCAAGAAGTTAAAGGTGGCTCTGATGGAGCCTGTCAGAGTTACTGTGAACAAACTCTATGCATAAATCACAGTTCCCTTTAGAGAACATCTTCACGAAAACAGTGGGTTTGAAAGTTTTCTTAAAGCAAACCAAATTCAACATTGGTCAGCAAGAATCTCCTGGAAAAATGTCTGCATTTGCTGAAACATTTCAAATTCTTATTACAAAGCTGAGCACTAACAGTAGTTTCTTCAACTGGGAAAGTATCAAGACACCTACTGCATCTCTCACATGAACTAAGTACATGTGAGCACACTGTATGCATCTGATGGCACACACTGCAAGTATCACACAAACAAGTCTGAATGACACACCATCAAAGTCTCATTTCAAAATGTAAGAAGAATAGAAGACAACTAGGCTTTCTGCTTCACTGTTTTAGAATTCTTTTGCAGATTACAATGCAACATGCTGAAGTTTCTTCATCACAGCAAACGTGTGGCCGGGGAGTCACACCTTCAGCTGGCTCACAAATAGTAAGTAATTAAGTGACTGGATGAGCAATGATTCTGCTGTGTGAACCACTTACAAAAAGAAGCGATTGCACTGCAGTTATAACACGGACTTAAATGGACAGTACCATTTGTCACAAAAAAGATTTTGGTGTACAAAGATAGATTTAAAGCGTTCTTCAAAATAAGACTTTTCCCCATGATGAAGGATGTCCATTTCTCATTTTCATCTGTTGGGGATTTTCCCACAGCCAATGCAAGCCAAGTGCTTTGGGCTCATACCATATTCCTGTGGTTCTAATTTCTACATCAAAGCTCAGCATGATCTCTTATTGCCTCAGAAAGCATCATGCAGGAAAGCATCCAGCGAGCTTCTCACTTTGGTGAAGGTCTTCGAGGATCCCAGCAGGAACGACTGTATATTATGGATTAGCAGAACAGAAAGCATATAAAAGCAGCAAAACAGAAACTGGGAAATACAAGAGGAACACTGAGAGTTTGGGATACCACAGTTTCTAGTTGTTGCTTTGATGGGAGCTTGGGTATGTCAAGGAGGGCTAGATGCAGAAAAAATATTTGAGATTATGAACTAATTTTAGTTTCCTGATCCCTGCATAGAACTGGCATCCCTGACAGGTATTAAGGACTCATCAGGCTTCACAACAACCAGCATGCTGAGAGAGGAGCTGCTTGATCAGCAAATAGGAAATTCCAGTAACAAACATGCTCCTAAAATCCTGCATCTCTTCTAAGTTTGCAGATGCTGTTCTGGAATAACACAGTTACGTCTTTCATTTCTTTAAAAGAATAACAGGCATCATTCTTTTCCTTTAAAGCACAACAAAAGGAGAAGCTGGTAACCTTAACCCTCTTTTTAATACAGCATTACGACAATGAGAACACTCACTCTTCATTCAGGAGATCCAGACTCAGCTGCTTAAAAGCCTGACACTCATTTCTCACCATCGGGCACAGCGATGCTGAAGCTAATTCCCAACAGAAGACTAAGAGCAAAAAAAGAGCACATGGAAAAGGAAGCAACTCCAACTCAGTGGGTCCACGGACTGACTGGAGCCTGATCTGAAAGTTGACAATTCTTAAATAAAAGAAACAGCTCTTGGTTTCAAAACCAGTTAGAATAAGTGGACTGTAAAGCCATGTTCCCTTCTTCTCTCCCTCTCCAGGCCATGAATATTTAATTCCTTTATGCAAACTGGAAGAGTTGCAATACAAGGTTAAATTAACCTAAATAACCTTGAAATCCTTTGTCAAGTTGGGCCTCTGACTCAATTCCCAACCTGAGATGGAAGAACTTTCTCTGCACAGTGAGTTGTGTATTTAACCTTATTTAAATACTGTGCAGTGTGACAAAAATCTTGGGGCTAGAATTGGGTTTGACAGAATTTTTAATTTGTTTAATATTTTCCAGGTTAAAGTCCATTGTTCAGGCAGTCCAATTGCTTAAAAAACGTTTGCTTCTCAATTTTCAATACAAAATTCTTCCTGAGTAAAGGAATCATTTACAGCGTTCTCAAAACCTGATTTGATTAACACAACACACACACATGCTGGTGTGTTTTGCTGATCCCCATGTCCTTTCAGTGCAAATCTAATTAGTACAACTTTATCTTTTGCTCTGCTTTGTAGGCAGAGTTCCTTGCAGACCAGCTATACACGTAAGCCAAGTCAGTGCCTCATTCACATGTCACGATAGCATCAAAACAAAAAGACATTTGAAAGTCTGATACAGCAACTGAGTTTCAGATTGAATTCTTGAAGGTTTTTTTTTGTTTAGTTTTCCTTCCTTCAAACCATAACCCTACAAGTCATTCTCATGGTTGAATTCATAGAAGAGAAGCTGTGTCTCAGTCAGACTATGCAAAAAACAGTTTCATGATCTCTTTATAGAAGGGAAATTAAAAAAAAAAAACAACCCAAAGATTATTCATCACCCTGCCAGCTAATCATTAAAATCTGGAAATCTTAGATGCTCCTATTTTAAGAGGTAGAAATAAGAAAAAATGTTTGAAAATCCTTCTTAACAAAATCTTTACTAGGATAACACGTACTTACTGTTATAAAGGCTGTTTTAACACTTAAATTATCTGCCTCCTCAGAAAAATAAATGAAATATCCAACACAAATATTATTAGACTGGAACTCAGCAATGAAGTAATGAAACACCTGAGAACTTACAGACACAACTGAGACAGCAAAACAAGTCTGAATATCTCAGCATGGTGTTCTATCACATCTCTCTTACAGCCCAGTGCTCACTGAATGTGGTCCTATAAATCATTTTTTCCCTAAACGTTAGCAACAGAGGAATTTGACAATAAATAGACATTTTCACTCAGCCTCAGTATAGATCTCTCCCTCCCAACTTTATTAAGTCTATGCCAACACGTTTCAATTCTCCTTTGCTGTTTGCAGCTCCCAAGCAGAAGTGCTGAATCAGATCATCTCCTGAGCTCCCTACAAGCTCTGTTTTTTCTGACTGTAAACAAAGTTGATAAACTTCCATTCCTAACAATGTCAAATAAGTGACTCACGTGCAATTGATCTGGCATTTATTCCACGACATATACTTCTCATTAAGTGAATTTGTGCTAACAATCATACAGCTTGAGAATGTTTCTCTGTTACAAAGCAAATTTGGAAGTCGGAAAGAAAAAAAAATAAATAAAAAAGAGAGAGAAAGAACTTAACATCAGCATTCAGGCTTTTTACTGTTCTCCCACTGCCTGTCACAAAGTTACCGGCAACCTACAGGTGTCATCTGTCATTTGGTTACAACTCCAAGCAGCGCTGCTGCTTTAGAAACCAACAGGGCCCTTCCTGAGCTTTTGCTAATCACAGGTGAAAGGTCACTCTCACTGAGCACTGAGAAATAAACACAACTCGCTGACATGACAGGGCGAGCAGCGTCCGAGCACCACACAGATTACGATCCGAATGCAAACGTCCTGGCTCAGAAGAGATCTTAGCAGCGCTGTCACGCAGCTTCCTGAAGATTACTTAGGACCAGAGAAAATCCCACTAGAAACACAGTAAAGTCAATACAATAAGTAACCTGTACTTAACCTCGCAGCTGTGATTAGATATTATTTAATGACAATGCTGATGGCATCGCCTGCTGACAGGCCGCAGGTCCCAAAGCAAAGCAGTTGGATGGAAGCGGAGTTTCCCCATCTCCTTCCCGTGCGAGCCCGTCGGTACCTGCTTCCAAGCCGGGAAACTTCTCCGGGTACTTTCCCCCACGAACCAATCGCACTCACCTTCTCGGCAGAGTCGCATCGCTTCTCGATTTTTCCCGTATTCCTTGAAACTTTCTTCTAGTGCAGTTCCTGAAACAGAAAGCGCCCGGAGCTCAGCGCCCGGAGCTCAGCGCCCGCCCACCCGGCACAGCCCCGGCTCCGGACGCGGACCCTCCCGGGGGGCAGCGCCGCTCGGAGATGCTCAGCAGCACCGCGCCCGGCAGGGGGAGCGGGAAGGAGGGGACTGCCCACCTGCTGCCCCCGGCCCGGGCTGCACTCGGGCTCCCCCAGAGGTCGGGCCCCGGATTAGGGAGCGGGGGGATAATAGAGGGGAGATCGCCTCCTCCCGGGCCCTCCCACCGGTAGAAGGGCGGCTCGCGGGGGGGCCGGTCGTCCGCTCACCGTCGTTCCCGTGAAGTTTAGCGGCGTCGACCCAGTGGCTCCAGGGCTGCCCCAGCATCGCCTCGGGGCTGGGCAGGGACCTGCGCTCCCCGACGGCCGCCATTGCCGCTGCGGTGGCGGCGGGGCCGGCGCCGCTCCCGCCTCCTCCGCCTGCGCCTCCCTCGCCGTGCCGGGGCCGCCGCTGCCGCTGCCTGGCCGCCGCCGCTCTGCGCTGCTCCCTTCTGACGTCACCCGCGGCCCGCGCCGACATTCTTTCCGCTGCTACAATGTAACGAGAAAAGTCAGCGGGCGCTTAAGGTGGCGCCGCGCTTAAGGTGGCGCCGCGCCGCTGTCAGCCCCGCGCCCGCCCCCTCCTTCCCCGCCGGCTCTGCCTTTCCTCTCGGGAGCCTGCGAGCCCGGGGGCGGCTTCGACTCACCTCCGCGGCGGCCCGGGGGGCAGGAGCCGAGTGCCCATTATGTATGGGAGCGCTCCCTCCTCTTCGCCGCCCAGGTGAGGCGCGTTTGGACGCGTTTGTGTGTTTGCGCTAACAAAGCGGCGGGGGCCGGGCTACGCCGCCCGCCAGGCGCTCCCCGGCTCCATGGGCCGCCTTTCCCTCTCCGCAGCACGACCCGCGACCCTACAAAAACAACGGCCGCATCACAACCCCGCCCGGCCTCCCTCCCGCCGCCGTCCCGGGCCGAGGGGCGGGCACGGGGCTGGGCCGGTCTCCCCGCCCCGCCCCTCCGGGCCTCCTTAAAGCCCGCCGGCGAGCGGCGGGGCAGCGGCGAACGGCAAGCAGGAAACGCGCCCCCGCCCCGGGACCTGCGCCGTGCTGGAGGCGGCCCCTCGCCGGGCAGCGCTTTGGGGCCGAAGGGCCGCGAGTGGCGATCGGCGGTGCGGCACGGCACGGCACGGCACAGGACCGGGCAGCGGCTCCCGCGCGGCCGTTACGGGCGCTGCCGGCGCGGGCCGTTTGAACGCGGCGGTTTCCCCTTCCTCGCCCCGGTTTGGCTTTCCGTGCTGACTTCCGCACAGAAGCGCTGTTCCGGCTCGCAGGGCTGCTGCCCGTGCCCTGAGATAGGCGCTACAAGTGACGAGCGCTCGGCGAGCTCCCTGAAACTGAAAGTATTTGAAAGACGCGTTCGCTCCCCTTAACTGTTAATAACGAAGCTATGGAGTTCTCTAATAAACTAATTCCGACGCCAGGCTTCTCGCTGTGAGATTCTCTTTCCGACCGGCCGCTGTCTCAGCAGCGATCCCCCCGGAGCCGCCCGCTCCGCGCCCTCGCACTAAAACCTCAACGCCCAACAAAGCCGTTGGGCTGCTCCGGCCCGGCCCTGCCGGGCTTGGTTCACGCTCCATTATCTCCTTCGTGGAAACACAGCCCCAAAAGCACGGAGCTTAAAGGCTATCGGTGCTCCTTTCCAAATGTAGGAGTGTAAAATTTGCTGTGTACAATCACATCAGGATGTGATTGTAATTGCAGGATGGGCTGCAATTATAAGCACGGTTTCGGCGTTCCAGCCCACTGATCACTGTCTGTCAAACTCAGGCTGTTCTGTATTACAATGTTACACGGCACTGTTAGGGGAGATTTTTCTCCCTTATTGATCACTCGAACTCCCTAAGAAAAGGCAACTTAAAAGGCAAACGCCGTAAGATTTAGATAAAGATAGCCCAGCGACTAGCACCACAGCCAGGTGAAGTGATCCATCAGCTCCTGGAGCTGGGCCCTGATCCCGGGTCGATCAGTTCGATGCCTTTAACTGAACTGCCATTTCCCAGAACAGTGGAATCTCCTTCCACTTCATGGCCACATATGAGGACAAAGCGCTTAAGGGACCAGAGTTGAATGATAACTGAAGAATGAGGGGCGTTATTCCTTTATTAATGATCAAAGAGCGTGTTTTATAATATAAATAACGACTTACAATTAAAGCTAAACACATCAGTGGGAGATGTCAGTCAGGTGTTAAAGCAATCCTGAATTTCTGAACAGAAGTTCAACTAATTTTGTGCTGTAAAAGCCAGCCAGACAGGAGATGAATCAATTACTGATTGATTCTGTGCTCCACAAACATCCACAGCTGAACTCAGACTCCAGCCATAGAACAAGGTGTGTTACAGACAGTTATACCCTCATTGTCAGATGTTCTGATTTCACAAACTGTGCTCATACATCTCTGCTTTGTCCTGAAGGAAGCTGTCAGCTAGCTGTCCCTGCTGCAGTTTGAAAGACTGATGGCAGGGCCCATGAAATTCACAAAGAATTTCACTATTGTTATTTATTTTCCATTCATCCTACAGCAAATAGTGATGGGTGTCCATACAGAGCACACCACCGCCTGCCTTTCAGCAGCAACAGATTTTACACTGACACTGAATTACTGTTCATACATTACAACTCTTTCCTTTAAATGTTACTGAAGTAACATTTATGTTATGTATGTTATGCTATATATGAAGAATTACATCAAGGTAGAATGGCTTAATTTGATAAAGTTGCCTTTGATTAGGTAAGTACCTTAATGAGCTAATTTATTGCCAGCTATTCAGGTTCTAGCATGAACACTCATCAAGTTACTCAGAAGTGGCTCTAGCTTTAAAAGTGCCAAACAAGTAAATATAATTACTTTACTTCATCCATCTCCCACTGCCTTCTCCTTGCCGTTTTTTGCTCTTTCAAGCCTGTTGTGATTTTTCCCCTCTCTCTTCCATAGCTTTGTTCCTATACATTCCCACTCCAGATCTAATTTTGTGGTCTGGCCTCCCTTAGTAAGCTTCCTTCCTCTAGTAACAATTTTTCCCACTATGCCATGAATACATCAGTGTTCCAGCAGAGGGAGGAAAGTGGCAGCAGAAAGATGGGTTGATCAGTTCAGTGCACAGGACTGATTAGTCAGAGAGGAGGAATATTCTCTCCCACAAACTCACTATGCTGAAGATGTGACCAGGTTGTTTCTGTTTTTATTTTTAAGCACACGAGTTCCATTCTCTTAAACCATTTCCAAAGCACTATGCATGGTTGTGCTGATGATTTTAGAGGAGAAGAGGCAAAGCCCTGAAAATCCATCCCGTTAGAAGGTCAGAACTGAAAACATGTATATAAGCTGTATACTTTGAACAGAGATGGCTATTAGGAATCTGACGCACCCTGGTTGGAAGTACAGTCATTCACAGCTGGGCAATCAGGAGAGCCAAGGAAGCTTTTGAGATCAGTTTGGTCCCTCCTGATCCAAAAAAGCTTTTGAAGAAGCCGTTTTCTTCTCACTAACCACAAAGTCAAGGATGACCATGCAACTAAATTAAGTGCTTCTTAGGTGTCCAGAATTAAGAGCGATGAATCAGGTCAAGATCAGGCAGTACACTCCAGTGGGAAGAGCTGCCAAGAAGCCCATGCTCCTTTAAGAGAGCAAAAAGTTGTCCAGAAACACTGTCGATTCAAAGGGCTTAAGGGAGGGAGCAAAACAGCCCAAGAAGTGATGTTGGGAATGGGATTGTGACTGAACAACAACACACATAGTGAAGAACTGAGAGAAAAAAACAAAACATGGAGGAATAGTTCAGCTCAAAGACATTACGTGGAAAAGGAAACGTGAGGCAGGAGAACAGCAGAAAGTAGCAGCTCATGCGGAGAAGACAGCCAAGTAGTGGGGTGAAGAGAAACAAACAAATAAAAATACAACACAACCTGTAAATGGAAAGAAAGAATGGAGTCAGGAAAACAAAACACACAGAAAAGGGGATAATGCAGATTCAAAGCTCACTGAACAGATTCAGCAATATATTAAGCATGGTTGGTAATGCTTCAACTAAAAGCGTGCTTACCAACAGCAAACAACTGCTGAAAACTGAGGAAGGCTACGCTGTGTCATGACACTGCAGGCATTTCCCCACATGCACTGACAGGTTTCATTCTTCTGCCAGGTGGTCCTGGAAAGCTGTTCAAACAGGGAACACCTCACTCAGGTGCTCAGTTAGAATCTATGAGACAACCTCCACACCAGACCTGAGATGTGATCATTCTCATTTGGAACGGAAAAGGAAGAGTGAATCTGCAGCTAAACTCTTATGAGCAGAAGTACAATGTTACTCATTGGTGATTTTCCACAACAAATGTGAAAGGATGTATGAATTAAAATGTTGAAGGGAGAGAAAGAAGAACCTATAAGGGCATCGTGTCATCAGTACTGAGAAGAAAAGAAAATAGCACATTCACCAAATAGCCTCTTGAGGAAAAGAAGTGAGGGGCATCGGGGTACAGAAGGAAATCAAGTAAGTTAATTGTAACCAAAGGGTTTGAAGCAATCAGGAAAAAGAAAAATATTATTACAAAGACCTGTTTGTAGATAAGAGTCAGGCTGAAATGACAACTGGAGGAGGTGACGCACAGAAGCGAAATCCCGACCCTCGTGTCAGCTCCTGCTGACAGCAGCATAACTAGGAGCAGATTTTGTGCATTTTAAAGTATGTCTGCACTATGAGAAGTAGAAGAATATAATTGGGCAAGTAGAAAGGCAAGAGATAAAAAGTTCATATAAATCAGCATGTCCAGGTGATGAGAGAACTATCCAGAATAACAAAACAGATCATTTCATTTAAGCTCCACCGTAGGAAAACGTTAATACAACTAAATGCATTATGGTAATCTGTAGCTCACTCTCACCTCCAGTGAAATCAAGCGACTTCTCCCTTCATACACAGGACTGAGATCCCTCAGAATAACAACCACGAGCAGCACACAATAAAAAGTGAAACATCAAACCATGACAACCTATTATCCTTTTCTCACAGATCCTGGAAATAGTATAATTTTATTTATGAGTAACACTTCAAAGAGAGCTGAAGATGCTCAGAAGCTTTGGAATAGAGCTATTTTAAACAGTGGAAAGTGAAATTACTGTGGATGTCTACTACAAACCACCTGTACTAGGAAAGAAAAAATTATATTGTTCAGATGAGAAAACTAACTTGAAGTATCTTCTTCTGAGAAGAATCACTCAGGGAATGGAGCCTAATAACTGTAAGCAAATCTGAGAATCCTGTGTTAGGATAAGAACACAGCGGATGCCCTCACATGTTGATTTAAACTTCACAGTGACTACACTGTTATATTAAAATAATGTAACAATTTAATATCCAGATGATAAATGTATGCCACTGCCACGTCTTATAAAATACACAGCATCTGCCTTATAAAATACTCTCAGTTCTTGCAGAGAATTTAATAGAGAAAATACAGACTAGTAACACAACATTTGCAAATCTTAAATGTCAGTAGGTAAAACTACACATTATACTTCAGTTAATGATTTGGAAATCAAACTAATCTTTATTTATTTTAGATGTGGTATTGAATTCATCTTTTGAATTTGGAAATGTTAAAACAATCTTGGCAATCTGGCTACACAGATGAATAACTTTAATCAAAAGAATAAGAAATGGGTATGACCTTATACACAGCTGATATGATATTACAACTTAAAGTGATTATAATACGCCGCTACTCAGATTAACTGTAACAAAATATTTGGGCTGAATTTCCATCTGTTGAAATCAAAGCACTTAAGGGGAATACTTTGATATCAACAATCGTCAGACACAACCTACCTACTAGGCAAGGTTTCAAAATCCTGACTGGTTTCTTGCCAGCTTGTCCATGGCTCTGTGGTAATCCATGGACTGTGGGTCCATGCACAGCCCACACAGCTTGAGAGCTCCCTGAGACCACAGTGCAGTTGTCTGTCTCTGATGTGAGTGCCCGAATGCTCGTACCGTTAGAAGTTTGACGTCCTGACCACCATCATGTCAAGGATCCTGAGCACTCACACACAGGAAAATTTGAATTTACACCATTCTTCAGAAATTTCATTTCTGCTCACTGACGCAACCCACACTGACAACGTGTGCAACGTGTTAGCAACAAAAAAGTCATACCAACTGGACATGGGCAGGTATACAAATCATACCCATGGGTGCTAAGCGTTAGCTCAAAAGGCCGTGGGCCGTGGTGGCAAACCAGCTAAACTGCTGTGCTCACTGTCAAAGTGGCAGCCAGTCAGAAATGGAGGTCGTTGGGAACCAACAGTGGGTCCAATCCTGTTCACTAGACCATCTGGATGATGGGACTAAATGCATCCTCACCACGTGAGGCGCACACTACATGAATCTTGGATAACAAGTAGATGCACTGGAAGAAAGCGTCACTGTACAGAGACTGGAAGCTGAAAGCCTGGGCCAGTTCAAGAGAGATGTTAAAAAACTGGATGAGGTCCATCAGAAAACCACCAAAGTGATTAGAAAGTTGAAAAACATACTGAAGAAGAAAAAGAAATTTTGCTCTAATGTAAATAAGCACCTGGAATATACATCCCATGTCTCCATGCTACATTTAACCAAATTCTTTAGTTAGCTACATTTTCGTATTCTTATAATATTTGATGACATAAATAAAAGGAATTTGAGTTCATTTTCTGTTGGTCCTATCGTTAGGTTTATGTACAAAAATCCAGATTTCTGGAATATTCCCATATCCTATTACAATTAATTCACACTTTCCAAAAAATACCTGCATTAACTTTGAAGATCAATATTACACCAAACCCATTTGGCCTCCACTGTATAACACACAGAAGATTTATTAAGTATAACTGGTGTGCATAAGTTTTGTCAACTGGCATAGCAAACCTCAAGTTCTCTGCTGAGGCAGAAGCCATAACTATTGAGCCACAAACCTGCCCAAATCCGTGGGCCTGAAGCTGTACAGTCTTGCAAAAGGAGCCCATAGGTAAATTTTACACTATTTCTCTTCCTGAAACAGCACTTTCTTTCACATAAACTTTCAAAATATAAACTTTCAAATGCAGAATTGAGGGTTAAAAAGGAATTTTGCTGAGCTGTTCAAGAGAAGACAGCAGTTTAAGAGCAACACTGTGACAAACATTCTGCACTCTTCTTGAGCCCAGATTAATTCTGCCACTTAAATAAATTCTGCAGACCAGCTCTGTGTTCACTGTAATGGCCCCTTCTGCTACAATCTACTTTCAAAGATACTAAAAGATGATTTGCACAGCAAATACTAGTTTGTCTGAAGCAGACTGCATTTTCCAAGTTTGTGTATAAGGAAAATGCAAACTCTGAGCAAAATCTTTTCTTTCGTTATATCAAGAAAAAATACACAAGATGGTGAAATGCATGTGATGATAGAGAGCAAATATTAACATGTAGGGGAAACAGAGAAAGAAACAGATACTGTCTCTATGAATTAGAAGTTCCTATAATCTGTAAAATCAGCTCTTCAGCCAAATTTCAATTATTATCATTATTCAATTATTATCATAATTCTCACTTTTTTTCCTAATGTTCTGCCAGTTATGGAGAAGAATCTCAACTGTGTTCAGTAACTGTATAATTCTTGCCCCAGTTTACAATTCTACTTTCTGGTAGGCTATGGTACATACCAGAGCATTAGAGCCTTCCCATACATTAAAATATGACAGAAATTCAGAAATAGATAAAATTAATTACTTAGAAAAAAGAAGTTAACATCTTCTAAACTGTAATAAATACATTTAAATTGTCACATGATAGCTACGCCAAACCTTCCTTGTCCAAATCACTTGATCTAAGTGACTGAGGTACAGCTTACAATCTTTTTCCAGCTTGACTGTTTCAAGCTTGAAGTCCCTTTAGGTCGATTGTGAAGTCACTTTATTTTCCACTGAAACATATATTAAACACCTGCATTAAAAAAACAAACAAAAACAAGAAAAAAAACAACCTCTCCCCACTGCATCTGGTAACACTTCGGGCTTGCTTTGCAACCCTGTTAATTATCCTGTTCTCCACGCTCCTCACATCTAAAGTATGTGAATATTATGCTTAAGGAAAATATTTTGGTAAGCATGTCACAGTACCTTGAAATTGTGGCGAATCACTGGGTTGATTTATCAATTGATCTTCATCTGTTCAGATTCTGGAAGCTTTCTCTAACTTGTATCTGATTAATTCTGAAACAAAACAAGGAGTACAGCAGTAAGACATTTGAAACCTTATTTCAGTTTCATAACTCCGACTACATCTATTTAAAATCCAATACGAAGCATTCTATCAGCTTTACAAACACATTTTCTGCAATGAATTTAAAATTGAAAGGTAAGCACGGAACTGTTATGCCCTCTTTGCACAGAACAGCTCTTTAAACGGCAGCCTGACATTACCAGAAAGGTATGCATTGGTTTAAATCTCAATCTTCAGCCCAGTTACTGCGCTCACATCGCCAACCTCTGACCAGATTTCCAAGCAGAAATTGGTGTCTGTACGGCCAGCTGGTAAAACGACAGCGCTGTATTTTCTGCACAGGATTTTTCTAGAATATAACACGACTCCAATAACAGGAGCTCTCGGTACGCAGCCACTGACATTTTTACCACCATGTCACAGAACGTGGATAGCTAAAAATGATCCCCTGTGTAAGAGTCATTAGTGACTATTACTGTATTGCTGATGAGGGATTTAATAAAAATTAGAAAGATACACAGAAGCTTTTCCCACAACAGGAACTTCCCTGATCTCAAGCTCAAGTTTTTAAAGTCCTTTCATTTAATGTTTACAAACTTACTGTTCACATAAATTTTGGCACGGTTGGCTTTGTTTTAGTGCAAATTAATGCCTAATTGGCTAAAACTTTAAAACGATTTTCACCCATCCTCATGCATGGGTTAAACTGAAGATCAAATAATTGGCCTCAGCGTTTTGAAGTTAAACCAGCATTTTTCCTTCATTTTACTAAGAAGCCACGAAGATGCATACAAACAAGCCATCTAGTGCTGTGGACGGATGACACTTCAGAGAGAATTATTTTTTCCTCTCCCAGGATTAAAGTCCAGACAAGAGGAATGCAGTCCAAGAGGGCATCCGAGCCATGCCGGGGCGGGAGGGCTGAGCCCGACGGAAGGTGCAGAACGAAGCTCTTCCTGCCTTCTGGGAAGCTGCCTGCAAACTGACTTCATGCCTTCAAATTCTTTTTGTGCACTGAGGACAAGACCCTTTCTTATCCTTTTAAATTGCAGGCTTACCAGCTGACACAGGCTGGACTGATAAGACCTACAGATACATTTACAGTTTCTTACCTTCACTAAGCTTTACTCTGCTCAGTAACATGCTTGAGCCTAAGAAGCACAACAGAGCTTCATGATATTCTAATTGCTTGGTAAAATAAATAAATACATACAGATTCTCGTCTTCAGTGGACAACACTTGAGAACAAGTACAGTATTATTTTCTCTTCCCTCTGCATTTACTGTTCTGCTTTGCAGTGAATAAGACTCGAGGTAACTGACTGTTAGCAAGTTTCTACACTAACAGAAGTCTCAGAAATCATAAGTAAATGTTACACAGAAATATCTAATCAAATCCTACAATATTAAGCTTTCTCTTCAATTCTTGTTGCTGCTCGCTGGGAAAGGAAATGTTTGTCAAAAACATTTTCATTTTTCCATTGCCTGTTTAGGACGTGAATTCATGCAGACTCTCCCCTTTGCAGAAGATCACTCAGTGCTCAGCCTCACAGTCTCAGCCCCTTCAAGCATATGATCTTCCTGCCATGAAAGAAACTCAACTGCTTAATCTCAACCCCGGTTTCTTCAGGGAATTCGGGAGCTCTGCATGCAGAACACCCTGCCTTTTATCTCGATTTAAATGTTACAAGTTGGATAAAAGACAGGTTTCACTGCTTTGTGCAAAAATGGAAACCAAAAAGTCACCCATAAAACAGAAGGCTTCTCTGAAAGCTTAAAAATCTGGGAATAGGGCAATCAGTGGGAAGTACAAACAATGGAGCAGATGAGGGTGAATGAAAAAACAGTAAACATTTTATTCCTATGTGCAAGAGATCAGAGCACGCTGTGTTACCACCTGTGAATTTTGCTCTAGGGATTACATCTGGATTTGAGTTTGAAGCAAGTCAAGAGAGTAAACTTCAGAAGAATAAAGTGACAGTTTAATGACTCTTTAAAGAGGAGTCTTTCTCTGGATAATAGGTGGCAAAGAACAGGAACAGTTCTTACTGAGAATTTACAGCAGGTCAATTACAACCACAACTGTCAGCAAAGAGTAATGTAAGGCAGGGATCAGATGATTGAGAATAAGCCACGAGGAGCTCCCTCTGCAGAAGGAAAGCACTTCAGTGTGCTGGAAAAGGGAGAGTGAGCTGAAGGGTGGAAAGGTGACAAAGATTCTCAAAGCAGCAAACCAAGGAGAGGAGAAAGCCTGCATTTTCAAACCAGACTGAGCATGATGTCAGTCCCGCTGCCTGAACGCCAAAGGAACTCGGTTGCAAGTGCTGTTCAATACCATGCAATACAGGAAGCCATAACTGGGCAGAGCAAAAGCTATATAACCTGGTGAAAAGTGTATCTACACAGGTAATAAAGGCACAGCCATGATGAATAATGAATATTATCCACTTAAGATAAACATATTCTCATGAAAAGCCTAACTCATTAAAACAAAGCCTTCTGAATAATTCTAACGGAGCTGATACAAAACACAAATAACTACACAGCAAGGTGTACCTGAGGTATCAACTCCGATTAGTGTCATTTTCCTCTGTCTAATTGCAACAAAAAAAGATTTGCATTGATCATTTTGCTCAGGAAATCATCTCATCACTAATTTTACATCTGTTTTGCAACATCTTTTCTCACAACCGAGAAGTCTTCTTTGGCAGTACAATTTAAAACGCCGTAAGAAGCCTTCGCATATCACACTTCAACAGTTTAAATACAACCACACAAAGCGAGGAAAGACAGGCTAAAAAATTACTCAGTTTCAGAAATAATGACAGATATTCTCTAAGCAGGATCTTGTCTTCTAGTTGAAAATACCTACATTTTGCTGTATGATTTATGCCACCATTTGAAAGTTCAATCTGAAAAGCACATTAGGTTACTGCAAACTAAGGTAAGTAAGGACTGTTGAAATTATATTTATACATTTCTTTAAAACCTGGATTCGTATGCATCTGTAAAGAAAACGAAACGTTCCGTATTTTGTGTGACAGGAATATTTCACACCCATAACAACTTGTATTACATCAGAAAAACAGGCAACACAAAAGGCTGGTAGCAAGCAAAAGGATGCTGGACATCAGGAATCTCAATTCTTCCACAAAGAAATGAAATCCCACTTGGCTCATTTCAAAGGGTGCACAAACATGCAATATCAGCCCAGACACTTCTCAAGATAAAAAGGCACAGTTAATCAAGACAATGCAGAGTATACATGATTAACATGATTTGCAAAATTTATTACCGAGCTTCTCTGTTAAATGTAATATTATTCAAGCTACACAGTCATGGTTATTGCAGATTAAAGATTACAAATTAGCTCCTCGTGTATATCATTATTGTGAGTGGCTGCATTTTATCTGTCTAATTTTAAATTACTGCAGGCAGATGAAAGGCATCTTAAAATCTGGCTCATAATTTAGGTCCCATACCACTAACCTGAACAGAGATGTTGGTTCTTACATGGGTACCACACTATTCTCAATGTAAACAAAGGACACTGGCATGCACCCGAGGCTAAGGATGTCAGCATTTTTCAAACACCTTTCTGACTGTTCCATTTTATGGTGATGCAATATGACCTACATTTTCAATGGCCAAAGAGAGACAGAGAAATAGAAAGGGAGGAGACAGAAAAAAGGGAGATAGACAGACCTTTTCTGTCCTTATCCTCCATGAACTGAAGCTGTTTCTGTCCCTCACAGGGACCAGAATAGGCAAGAATAAAGGCAGAATAACATTACAGCAAATTCCGCAGGAGGCACTGAAAAACAGAGTATCATAAGAAACAGCAAGATTTTTTCTGTAGTCCTGTGAACAAACACATACTGATACCTTCAACAGGAAAGAAAAGCAGAAGAATCAATAATTTTATTGTCAATTGCCAGTACAAAGCTGTCTGTAATACAAAAGCTTATTTTACTACCTTCTATTTCCCACCGCGTTTGTACCACTTCATTTTTATGTATTCCCCTTAGATCTCAAAATGAAACACAAAATAATACACATCATTATCACCACTTTTACAGAGAAATTGAGGAGAGTGATTTGCCCACAGCTACCTACCAGACCCAGCACAGGGCTGGGAACAGAAAGCATCACTCTTCATTATCTCTGTGCTGTGCCATCTATTAGGCACTGTGATACCTGTCATACTAACACATAATCTTGACATAATTCCAAAATTATCTCTATCTCGTCTTTCTTGCATATGAGCTTCACACAGAAAACTGCACTAGATCACTGCTAACTCTCTTCAGAAAGCTTTCTCTCACAAATGATAGACCACATTTGTCAAGCTGTCTCTGGAAACACACTTGACTGTGAATCGCAAGACTTGACATAATGTGCCAATGGTATTTTTCACTACAAACTCGTAAAAATAAACATCTGATTCAAGCTTTAGTTTTTGTGGGGTTTTTTTTTTTTTTTTTTCCTTTTTCCTGCAAACATGGTATCTTACTTTTCAGAAATCTGTATTTTCCACTGTCAAACTATCGTGTTTAAAAAATGAAGGGATGTCGCTAGGACTATATTGAGCAAGAATCAGCAGCCTTTGCTTATCAGTTACTGCTTTTTAGCACAAGACCTGCCTTGCAGAACACGTGCAAAGCACTTGCAGCATCACAGCCCCTTTACAAACGCTGTTACATGTACATATATACAACATAACAGTAAATCATTTTCTTACTGTCGAGACTGTAGGCCAAGATTTGATCTTAAGTATCCCAGAGCAACTCAAGGAGCTTCTTGAGATTTGAGCAGAGGTAAACAAGCCTGTAATTTGGCACTGAATTCAAAACCATGTATCAATAAAATTTATAGATTAATTCCTGTTTTTGAACTGTATTTATTACAACAATAGCTTTCTTATCAAACTGTATTCATCTCCTGAAATGTAATCATCCCAGCGCAGCAAGTACTGAGAGACTGCTGCTGCTCTGCAGTTACAACAGGCAGCAGCACGCAAGCACTGCTACGTCCAACTGCAAGCAGTGACTGGGCAGGCAGGCAAAGAGACCTGTTCAAGGAAAAGGAGAGAGAAAAATTGAACCCTACTCTACTTTGTTATGAAGAAAAAGTGGAGAGTCAAGAGGCAAAGACCTGACAGGAATGAAGGAAAGGGATTGCCTGTAAGTGGACAGGAGAGGTTAGAAATAAAGAGCAGAGGACAGATACTGCAAAAGGAGGGTGAGGGACAGGGCAGAGGTGGAAGACATGACATCTAAAGCAGTAAGTATTTTTTAAATGACACACACCTGAGAGGCTGTCAGGAAATCCTCATTTCTAAAAACCAGGGTACAACAATGTACTCCTTCTCCTCTCATCCCCGGTTGCACCTTTTGCAACCTACTGAAACTGAATTTAGCAGGAAACGAGGATTCCTCCCATCATAAACTGAAATCTGCTTCTGCTAATCTATGACAGGAGTCTTGCTGATCTGTAAAGAAGTCTCTTCACTATTTTTAGCATCACCAAAGCTCTCCTTTGTGAACGTCTCACTGCACCATTTTCTCAGCTACCCTTATTTTTTGCCTTTCTTTTTTGCTTATTTCTTTCTTCATTGCATCTCTGTTTCCATTTGAAAGCGGGAGAAGCTGAAGTGACACTTACTGCTACCGAACACCACAAAAATTCCAACTAGAGAGGGCAACCAGAGCAGATAGCAGGGTTCAAGCCAAAGCACCCAGCAGCCTTCCCTTCTGCCTACCACTGACTGCCACCTAGAGTCGGAGCCACAGCTCGCACACAACGCTGGTGTTAAGGAGCAGAGAAAAATGTCAGAGCAATGAGAGAAATGTTAATCCCAACCATTTAAAAACAACAACAACGAGAACTCATATTCTGAAAGGCTACAACTACCTCAAAAATGATTTGGGTTTCTCTTCTTAATGACTAATGAGCATTTGGTCCGTGCCTTCTGTCTTTTCCTTCTAAGTTGAAAAGACAATTTCATTTTGTTATGAACACTGGAGTTGTACACCTGGGGAAAATAGACATAAAGCAGCATTATACTGCTTTGCAAGTAAGTCCTGTGTTCCACACTGTGTGCTCATGCTAAGAAGGTGAGTGCAAAATGCCATCCTTAGCTGGCAAGTCAATCTGTATTCATACTGACACCAACAAACCAATGGTTTAAATGTCTACAAAAGCCCACTTAGCCAACAAGACTTCTCACACAGTATCCATCTGTCACATGGTTATAACTATATTAACTCAGGGCTCTTTATTATACTATATAAAATACCTTATTTTTTCCATCACTACTCACGTGGCTATTAACAGGACACTCAATTTTCACAAATTAAGCAACCACTGGGTGCTCGTTACCTAAATAAAAGGAAGGATTTGTTGTCATTGTTATTATTTACCTGGAAATCAAATAACTTGCATTTTGACGTACTCCCTGTAGCAGTGACTTTCTCTGCAAACCACAGATGGGTAAGAAGCTGCTGGTGTGTATCTGCTAACAAAGTCTTTGGCAATTAAAGCCATTTATTAATTATAGCTATTAATGCCTTGTGAAGAAATCAGTTCCCCAGTTTCCTCACTCCTCTTACAGTCAAGAAGACTGGTAAGGAAAGTATTAGATTTCTTCTCACCTCTATCATTACAACAGACATATAATGTCCAGGTCACACGCTGCACCTCCCTCTTACTGCCTGTCCCACCAAGAAGTACATTTTCCCTAATTAGGTGTATATCCACAGACAAAATTAAATGCCATTACAAAGCTCACAGCACCTATGAACCAAAGTCACACTGTAGTCTATCAAAAGCAACAATTTCTACCTCTTGCATGCATGCAGTGACATGCAACAATCGCTCCTTCAGATCCACGCTCGGGCCACACTGACCTGCACAAAGCACTGCACAAATTCTCTTGGTTTTTCCAGGTAGAATAACAATCCCATAACTAGCCTGGATGTAGCATCAGAGCAAAGAATATTCAAAGAGGAAGAGGCCTTAGAGGCCTACGTGCAACTAACACTCTCCCAAAAAACCAAAACCCACTGAAAACCAAAACCTTTACCTAACAACTGTCATAGCCTTTCTTTCAAATACGGAAAACTCGAGTTGAAGTAAAGCTGCTGAACAGGCCACAGAGGGGGAAGAGAAGTTCCAGTGTATATTGGTCTTATACTCTGATCCTAGTAGAATCTGTGCAGTTTTAGTTAGATGTCTGTTAACCAAAGGAGGGGCAGCAGGAACATCCAGAGGTCAGACAGCCTATCACTCAGCCCCGAGGCACGAAGCCAGACTATCTGTTGGGAACAATATAGGTAATTGAACCTGTTCTTGAAGTCCTCAGGCAATGGAAGCACTATTGTCCCTGCAAAAGATTATTCCAACTTTACTTCATCAGAAAATTTTTTGTCCATGTTGAATCTACCTTGCTGCATTCTGACCTGGTTCTTTCCTTACTTGCCATAAGCTCCTCGCTTTGCAATGCTCTCCAACAGAACTGTCTTCTCACTCTCTCAGCCTCCTCTCACTTAAGCTAAGGAATTACATTCTCTCAGCATTTCTTTCCAAGATGTGTTTTTCACCTCTTTAGGCAATTTCTTTGGCATCTCCACACTTCTTCCTTCCTGATTTCATTTGGTACCGACCTTGTTGTCCTGCATGTGGGCAGTTAATGAATACTTTATCTCAAACTAAGGATGTCAAATAGGCTGATTTTCAGGATTTTTAATAATCTACGTAATTTTCTGCATAGCAAAGTTTAGGAGACCCAGCTCAAACACAGTCAATGCTCCTTCTGTATGTAGCGTTTTGTACCTATAAACAAACCTAGCAAAAGTACACGTGATATTCCCACCACTTTAAAAACTCAATGTTCCTGAGATAATAAAATGTCATTATTATGGTCTGAGCACAAACATAAAAAGGAGGTTGTCCCCATCGCTCTGCAGCAGAACTGTGCACATTCCTGTTGACATCACAGATGGTGCACAGAGAGTTGGTGAAGCATCAGAAACATAGAAAATTGCTTTCCAAATATGAAGGAAAATAACCAAACAAAGATTAATCCAAAAGCTTCAAAGTAAATCTTTACAAAATGTGACTTGATAGAAGTGAAAAGAATGCCTGTACCTACCAGCAGTTATCCTGTGCTATACTGCTCTTTTCCCCAAGCAGTGACAGTGCTGCAGCTGAATAAAAGATCCCACCTGCATGGAAGGCAGCAGAGAACAACTGCTTACTGCAGGAGGTCTCTGGGAAGGAGCAATGCCTGCAGAAGAGCACCAAGAACAACCACCAAGAAAAGAGATACAGAAGAGCAGCTGCGCTCATTGATACAAGCAGAAAGAGAAGAAAAGGCAGGTCGCTAAAGGGCTGTCTTAGAACTGTCATCTCTGTGCCAAGTTCTAGAAAGACAGGATGGGGAAGTGGCTCTATGAAGAGGCGATTACAAATAAAGAAGATTCAGTGAGGATACACCAGTCCTTAGGAAACTCGCTACCTGTGTCGCCACCACATCAAAAGCCGACTCCAACATCTGAGATCTGCTGGAACACGCCTGCTTCTCTGAAACACATCCCTGTTGTGCGTACTGTATCTGCTTCCAGGGGACATCAGCCACGTCCCACACATAGGGGCCAAACATATTACATATATAATATGCATAATACATATAATACAATAATACATACATAGTGCATACATTTTACTGCTGACATTTTTAAAGATAAAGTCTATTTTGAAATGCAAACACAAAGCAGCCCTGTTTTGAGCTGTGATTACCCTGAGTCCATTTTAAATTCTAACACAGGGGATGTGGCGCATGATCTTAATAATTCATCCAACAGAAAAGTGCAATCTTAGAACAAACAAACAAGCAAACCCAACTCATTCCAGAGTTGAGGCTAAAAGTGCTCCTTTTAAAACCAGCCATCTCCCTTCGCACTGCGGAAAATCCCATTGAAAACACTTCAATGCCTTTCAGTACTACAGCTCAAAAATACGTTCAAGAGCTTGAAAGATCAGGACAGATTTCCTTAACATAAACATTTGAAAACAGCAGCTCTTGAGCTATTTCCTTCCATTTCTTTGATGACATTTGATCTACAGTTACAGCCAGTGGCTGCTGTTTGTTCAAGTTTTTTGACGTAACAGGAGGGAAGAAAAGCTTTACTAGAAAACTGCACTGTAAATACTCTCCTGTTCCAACCCGGGCCAAGTGCCTGCAGCTCAAGTGCATTTTAGGTATTTTATTCAATTTCAAACTCATTACATCATGTAAAAAAATCCCCATATGTTCTAACACACATGTGCACAATTTTATTTTGGGCCATTTTCTTGTTCAATCCCATTCTAACTTTATGCTCACACCCCACAAACCACAAGCGGATCTCAGAAATGAAGAAAACGTTCAATAAATGTAACTGCCAAAGCAACACTGGAATGAAACCGAAGTGAAAACATTTACAATGAACCACAAAATCACAGGTGCACAGTTGTAGTTATTATTAGCATGGCTTTGTTTTATCCTCAGCTCTTAGAAGCCCATCTTTATTCATTTAAGTAATAAAATCCAATCTTTCTGCCTTTTCTCCTTTATTAGAGCACTTTTACCCACATATAATCGATAGTTCTATTTTCATTAAAATAAAGGCAAAAGACAGAGGGCCAGAAAGAATGCCTTACAGATTTCAGACATTCTGCACTAACACTTTTCAAAACAAACCCAAAACAGAATGTTTGTTTATACCAAGTCTCTACCAAAATATTGTTACAACACAGATTGGACTGGGAGCTTTGTAAATCCTACTCAGAAATAACATTTTGGCCTGAATGCATAGATTTTCATATGAATTGACCTTAACCTGCATACACAGTCACTTTCATAGCCACACATATAACCACCTTCATATCTCAACTGCATAGAAAATCTGCATAGATGTACAACAGGTATATATCTATGTACACTATCTAAATACATAATGTATCTGTGTCCAATCTCTCCCTTATCAGCAGGTTTGAAATCCATTGTCCCAGCTACCTTCTGCTCCTTCCCCAAAGCAGTTTATCAGACAGATTTTTTCATTATGGCTTCACAAGGTGTTTTTTTCTACCTACACTTTTCAAGTCCAACTTCTATTCCTGCTTGCACATAAAATCTGGAAATTACCACAAAGGCACTCATACACATCTTTGAAGAGAATCTGAAAGGTCTTCAATCTGAAAGTGATTTTTGCAATGCTTGCATGTCTTTCTCTCGCGCTTCTGAAATGACTGGTTTGATTTTATGCATTATTTCCTTAAAAGCTTTAGTTCTGAGCTGTCTAATAGCTATGTGCTGGGCTACAGAGTCGAGTTCATTCTGTCCTTCTGACAGCACTACCACCTTACACTAGCCAACAGCCTGCTGATTACAAAATTCGCTCTGATGGAAGGAATTAAGAGCATTAATCTCCTCCGGATGGAGGATGGCTGGGTTGAAGGCTCCCACACGTGGTGAGCGTTCTAGCGGATAACAGCCCCGCTAATGACAAAAAGGGAACCAGAACCATCACCACCTCCTGGGTTTTGAAAGCAAAGACTGACCTTTACTCCCCCCTTTGAAAGAAAGAGCTTATGATCCTAATTTCAAGAGAGCGTGAATCCAAAATGCTCCCTAGAGAAAGGTGCTTAGCCCTGGATACAGGCAGGATTTAAGCACATTCCTACTTAGCTACTGGGTAGAAAATGTGCATATTCATCATCTCCTTCCAGCTACTTCAGCTGGTGTAATTCTAAGGAAACACTTGCAAATCCCGAAGCATTTGGCCCTCTCCTTTTTCATGGAAACCCCTCCGGCTTCAGCTAGGTCAGTCTTCCCTTTGGTACAACCTGTCTGAGCAGAGTGATGAAGGGCCACAACATGCACCTCCCTACCTGGATCACAGCCTCTGCTGGAAAAGATGGACTATCTTCTCCACATACATCTTCTGAAACAATTGTTTAAACCATTTGCTTTCACAGGATTGAAGCAATATTTTCAAAGAAACGCTTGGCCCATTTGAAAAAGAAAATGAGAGGGAGGAAAGCATGTCTTCTTCCTAAGAAGGCCACTGCTTCTCTTTGGGGGTTTTGCCCTGCTTTGAGTCACTGCTGTAGGGTAATAATGGTCAGAAACATGACGTGATGCATTAAAACATAAGAATGTAAAAATGAGCAGGCATCACCAAAGTATGTGACCATGCCTCTGTTTCCCCGCTCAGACTCAGAAACCAGGGTGTGAGCAAATGCCTCAGCATATTGTGTTGTTCTGGAGCCACGAATCACAGCTCTTCTTAAACACTACAACTGACAGAGTTAATCTATTAAAAGAAAATATAATTTTAAGCCATAAAGCGATCCATGGCAATGAATAAAACTGCTTTTAAACAGAAACCATATGTTAATCAAAATAGACGCAATACTTTCTCCATCTTCTGAGACAGAAGTGCTGCTTCCAACATCTTCCCATGGCACAGGATCTTACTTTGCCAAGCTCAGAAAGCCATGTAAAATTTCTAGGTGTTCCTCCACAGATTTCTGCTGCTTGTAAGAAGAAACACACTGCAACAACCAAAAAACAACAAACTACCTTCTGTAAGGCCTGAAGGGCTGACTCAGCCCTGTGCAAGAGCTGTGTGTGGCTCTCCTGAGGCCAACACTGGGCCATGGGTTTCTCTCAAGGAAGGCACAAGCAGGAAACACCTGGCTTCCCTCTGAACCTTCTGCAAAAGTTCCTCAGGAACACTACCAGCTATTTATTTAGATGTCACACGAGTAAATAAGGTATTTGCAGCCCTCTGATTGTTCACCCAATGAACATAATGACACACTTAAAACATCCTGCCAACAAAGAGACTACCAGATAAGTGACTAATTTTTTCAAAACAGCTCCACAAGCACAAATGGCTGCTTCCTTATAACATGCATGAAATACAAAATGTCACCCAAAAATTACCTCAAAGCCGTTTTAAATCATGGATCACAGAGATGGCATACAACCTCCTAGGCATCACACATGCAGCTGAAACCTCTGGGGTTAATGACTTTTGCTTTAAGAGAAAATCTAACTACCTAACACAGCTTGCTGCAGTTTCATGACACTGAGCTCCACGAGACACGTCTTAAAGCACCTAGATGTTCTCACCAGGCAGGAACCCACAGTCCCAAAGAGCATTCTTGCTCTCCCTTCTCTTGTTATGCTGTAACTCTATGAAAATGTGCTAGCTCTGTGGAAACACATGGATCCATGTTAGGAAAGCTTTTTACAAGGCTAAGACTCACACTGTTAAGACAAAAAAAAGAAAAAGCTTTTTTTTTTTTTTTTCTTTTTTAACTATTCTTTTGAAAAAATTCAGTCCTATCTGCCAAGAGTGAATATTTGAATATCTGCAGAACTAGACAGCAAGCATCTAAGAATTTTTACTGAATAATATGGCAATTACTTGAAACACTGCTGCTGATTTGCTGTAAATACCGAGGGTAAAGAAGCCAAAGAAGACTGCAGACAAAACGTAACAGTAATTTACAAGAGAAAACAGGGTGACACTGGTAGGTTAGCTCAACATCAGTCGTGCACAAAATCACGGAATACAATCAACAAAGAAATAAAGGACAGTAATGCTAAACTTAGGCTTACAGAAAATAGGTCTCACTAAATAAATTTGGCGCGACTTTCTGACAAGAATATAGGTTGGACTGGATAAAAATACCTTGTAGTTTCTGACCTACTATACTTAGATCTCTGCAAGATTTAATGCCACACAACAGTCTGATTTAGAAGTTATTCAACACGAAGAAAACCTGGAATCTAAAACCACCTCATAAATTATTAGGGTGGCTTAGGAAAAATATTTTAAATCCACCTCATCAATAGTTAAAGATGTTTTCTTAGCTCTAAAAATCATAGCTCATTATACCCTTGAATACTATGAAAAGCTTCTTTACCTTTAATTTTTTCTGCAGTTGGAAAGTGTATATATATATACACACTATAGTTAAAGGGGAGGATGTATAAAGTTAGCTTAAACTCTGTGAAATTATTTCAGATATTTTTTTTTTTCAAGAAAGAAAACCTCAACACTAACAGATTTCTTCAATTAAAAAAATAATAAGTGTACTTAAAAGCCATTTTTTTAGGAAAAAAAGAGGAGGAGGAAAATCTAAGCCACTTCCACGCAAGTGTAACATCTCACAGCACTGAAAGTACCCAGCTTACACTGTATCCAGGGACACCTGGAAACATTACAGAGGATCATTTCACTGGTTAGACAAGGACAGGTGTGTAACAAATTATTATGTATAAGCTGCTTCAAGGTCTCACCATGTGGCACATGTAAAGGAATTCAAGGAAAGAGGAAAATCTACATCATGTTTAGCTTGGTTGAAAGCTTGCACAGGTACTTAATCCAAATTACCCGGCATGGAGGAATATGCTATGCCCTGTGCAAGACATTTTTTCCTACTGCATGAATCTGCAATACTGATTTCTTAGTGAAGGTCCAATGCTACTCAGTATTTCTGCCTGTTAATTGAAGGGTTATATAAAGGGCTGAAGCTGATGAAGTCTGCACAGAATACAAGAACTGGTGAAGGATAAATAAGTAAGAATGAGTAGAGCCCGTTCCAGAGACCTACATCAAACACTGAATTAATGCAAAAAACATCCTTGGGTACAGCCTAGTGCAACACGCACCCCATACACGTGCAACAAAGGTTGTTTTATTCTTACAAGATGAGGAACTCTGCTTAGAGCGAGCTGAAAGAAGACTCCAAAGACACAGTGAATGAGTACAGAAATCCAGCAAGCTGGAACTGGCTTCTTGGGCAAAACACGTTGTGGCAAAACAGAAGAGGAAAGACAGCAGGATTTAACATCAATATGTAGCTTAGTGAGATTCTTCATGATGCATTTACCAAGTTCTAGCTCCCATTTTGAAATAGGAAAGTTAATGAACACTGATGATATCTGAAAACTGTTTCAGAAAGAAAAAACAATGGGTTTGTTCCCTAAATTCTTCTTATAAGACCCCAGGACAGAGCATTTATAAGAATGCTGTAATCAGTGACATAAGACAAGAATGAAGACAAGAATGGCATAAAAGTCATTAAAAATAATTAACTAATTATACGGATTGCTGTATTCTAAATTAATTACTCAAGGAATTTGTCACTGTGGAGGGTTTAGTAAAGCAATCTGACCAGCACTGCAACGATAAACAAAAAGTGAGAAAATATTAAAGAACAAGAAATGACACAGAAGTATTCTTGCATTATTAAACCAATAATTGCAATAATTGAGTTCCCTCCTATAATACCCTACAGTTCTGCTCAACTTCTCATCACAGTAGAAAAGGAAAGAGATAAGAGTATGGCAAGAATAGCATTGATAAGACCAGGATGCTCCAAGATGCTGAAGTTCTAAGAGGTAATCAGTGGGTAGAGAAGGGACAAAAGCAACAAACCATGCTGTATAAAATCTCTACAGTTCACTTAGGCCGCCTTCTCACCCTTTGCCAGAACACTCAATACCAAAGGGACCAAAGCCTTGGGAAAAGCAAACATTTTCATCAAACTAAACAGATTAAATGGAAACATTCAGATTTCATGAAGGTATTGTTGCATGCACACGCACAGTTCAGGGATTCATCACCCGCTCTTTGGCCTAAACTTTGCATAACTCTGCAGAAAATGCCATTTTCACATCAAATTATTTCACTCACAGATCACACAGCGATGCATAAAAATGAAGAAGAAAGCATATTTACCCAGTTTTTCTACCCTGGAAATTCTTCATTCTGAAAAATTCAGATGGGGCTTTAATGACCACAGGCTGCAGCCCTCCCCAGCAGCACCTGGCCAAGAACCCACCAGGTGTCACTTCAGGACCCAAACTGCTGGCTTGCAACAATCTAGCAATACGTAAAACTCCTGTTACACACCTCCATCCCTAACAAAAAAAAATCCCATCATCACTCACAGCTCTAAAACCAGGAAGATGGAGATGAGACTGCAGGCTGGTGTGGTTCTTTCCTCCTTACACCCATTCTGTGTTAAAGCACAGCACCGAGCGGAGCGAGCCTGCGTGTCTTTAGTGTCCAACCAAGAGGAGGCAATGCCGAGATGTCAGCGCCTGGGCACACATCTGACGCACCATTACCAAACCGACAGCAACATTATCAACGTTAGCACGGCGCAGGTGTCAACATTTTGGTCCAAAAGGCAAAAACCCAACACTTGATCTCATCCAACAGCTTAACGCCTCTTTTCTCCCGGCTCAGCGCAGCGCTGGTTAGCTTTTCCATAGGCACAGCCCGCTTTGGTTAGCAGCCAAAGGAAACCCCGCAGGGACAACATTTCCGCGCCCTTCCCTCTGCCCCTCGTGTCAATGCACACACCACAGCCACGTCCCCAAGCGCGACCCGGGGCGCCCGGCCCGGCTCCCCCGCGCTCGCAGCGCCGTGCCCGCGGCTCGATGCCGGGCGTCGAAGGGCGAGGGCCACGTGCCGAGGGCATGGCGGAGCGGCCGGGCGGGGGGCGGCGGGGCCGGGGGCGCGGTGGTCGGGAGGTGGAGCCTGGCCGCGGGCGCGGGGACCTCCGCTTCCCTCCCCCGTCGGCCGCTCACCTGGCGGGGCCGTCCCTCGCCAGGGGGCCGGTTCCGCGCGGGGCGCGGGCCTCCCCGCCGGCCCTCCCCGCCGCTCCGCCGCCGGGCCGCGCGTTCGTCGCCAGCCGGCTCAGGCCCCAGCCGCCGCCGCCGCCTCCCCCTCCATGGCCGCCGCTCTCGCCGGCTGCATTGTGGGAAGCTGACCTCACTCGCTGCTGCCGCCGCCCCGCCGGCTCCGCCGCTCGCCGCCATGGGGGCCGTGACCGACGGTGAGACCTCCTCCCCGCCGCCCTCCCTCCCCGCGGCCCCCGCTCCGGGCCGCTTTCCCCGGAGGAACCCCGCCGGCTGCTCGGCTCGGCCTCGCCCCGCGCGGAGCCCTCCGTGCCGCTACGCTCTGCGCCGCGGCCTGGGGCTCCGCCGGGCCTCTCGGGCCCCGCTTCTTTCTTTCGCCCGCGTCCTCCTGGCCGAGCCCCTGCCCTGCCGCGCTCCCGGCGCGGAGCTCTAAACCCCGTTTTTTCCACAGATGAAGTTATCCGCAAACGGCTTCTCATTGATGGTGACGGAGCCGGGGACGACAGGAGGATCAATCTGCTGGTGAAGAGTTTCATCAAGTGGTGCAACTCCGGATCTCAGGAGGAAGGGTATTTGTTTGCTGTTTTTAAGTCTTGAAACTCATTGCTTTGCGGTTCAGCACAAAACTGAGCTTCTGTTTAGACAAAGAAAGTAAACTGCGTTCAAATGGATCCAGCCAGGCTGGATGGGCAACCTGGTCTGGCGGTTGGCAATCCTGCACACAGCAGGGGGTTGAAACTAGATGATCACTGTGGTCCTTTTCAACCCAGGCCATTCTATGATCTTTGCTATGTTCAGCCCTGTGTGGTTCTCAGGACAGAGCCCAGGAGCTGCGGCAAGAAATGTCAAAAATTACAGAGCAAACCATCCTGAAATCTAACAGAGCAGTGAGGGCTCTGCACGTTGCTTCACGATTCAGCAGTCCTGTTATTACAACAGGATCACGACTTGAGTGCTCCAGTTGGCGGCTCTGCATTTGTTCTGCTAGGTGGGGGCTGTGCTGCTTCTGCTGTGCTGGCCTGAAAAGGAGGAAAACAACAGGCCAAAGAACTAAAGGTTGAGCAACAACATGTTGTTCTGCTGCAGGGTCTGTGCTAATGCTGGATATGAATTCCAGGAGGACATTCTGTGATGATGCTGTGCACAGAGGAGCGCTGGAGTGTTTAAATATTAATGGTGGTGGTCACAGAGCCGGCCCTAGTTGGGAAGGGTGTAATCCCTGGAGCAATCTGCCCCGTGTTCTAATGCTGCTTTGCACCTTTAAGGACACGATGATAGAATTAATTGGTGCAGCATTCATTTTTAACTGCACTTTCAATAGTTATACATCGAATCTTAGAAATGTTTTATTACTTGAATAATTGCTGTTGTTTTAACAGTTCCTTGCATTACCTGAGGCTTTGTTTTCTGATTGTATAAAAATGGGCAGGTATTTTCATGCTGCTGAGAAATAAACGTCTTGTTTGCTTTCAGTTACAGTCAGTACCAACGAATGCTGAGTACTTTATCACAGTGTGAATTTTCAATGGGAAAAACTCTTCTGGTATATGACATGAACCTGAGAGAGATGGAAAACTATGAAAAAATCTACAAGGATATAGGTAAAGGATGAGAAAAAAATCAATCTTTTCTTATTTGAATTTCTCTTTCATAAAGAAGCTCGAGTCACGTCTGATAAACAAAATGTAAACGTATAATGGGTGACTTAAAAAAAATATTTTAATACCAGTCATAGTTGCCCTTGTATCTTATCAGTGTTTAAAGTGTGTATAAATAAAAACTTTTTTTAGTCTGTTGAAGTATAGCTTTGAACCTCGTGGAGCTTGCAGGCCGTCGTGTAAAGAGCTGTTTGTGATGGTTTAGCAGAATGGATTGTTGGCTTTTGTTGTTTGATTTGTGTCTTTCTGTTAAAGAAAATAGTATAGCTGCAGCACACGAGAAGATTTCTGAATGCAAGAAACAAATCCTGCAAGCAAAAAGAATTAGAAAAAATCGCCAGGGTAAGGAGCAATATTTACACTGGGCGGTTCTATTGAAGTGTTATCTTTTAAAATACATTGTACCAGAAAATAGATTACACGTTCTTGAAAATGCAGAAGAAAATGCTGTTATTAACGCTACATGTAGCGTTAGCTGGTGGGTTCCACACAAGCTGCTGAAAGTTTGGTTGTTGAGGTTAAGCCGGTAAATCTCAGTGACACGTAACACCAGGAAAGCTTAGAGAGTAGCTCAGAGGTGTTCTCAAGCCAAAGAAACCTTCCCAAGCATCCTTTAACAATTCAGTTGATTTAAGAACT